>NW_009259239.1:545673-546556 GCF_000687185.1 Egretta garzetta | reverse complement strand
CAGGCCCTGGGGAGGGCCCCGGGTGGGGCCGGTGGGGGGGGACTGTCTGCCGTGGGAGGGATCCTGGGCTGGAGCAGGGGCAGAGGGTGAGGAGTCCTTCCCTGCGGAGGAAGGAGCAGCAGGGACAGCGTGGGATGGATGGACCCCAACCCCCATTCCCCGTCCCCCTGTGCTGCTCGGAGCGAGAAGAGAGAGAAAATTGGGAGTGAAGTTAAACCTGGGAAGAAGGGACGGGTGTTTTTAAGATTTGGTTTTATTTCTCATTATCCTACTCTGATTTGGTTGGTAATAAATTAAACTGATTTCCCCAAGTGGTGTCTGATTTGCCCGTGACAGTAATTAGCGAATGATCTCTCCCTGTCCCCATCTCGACCCACGAGCCTGTCGTTATATTTTCTGTCCCCTGTCCAGCTGAGGAGGGGAGGGACAGAGCAGCGTTGGGGGCCACCTGGTGTCCAGCCAGGGTCAGCCCACCACGCTGATGTACATAGAAATACTGAAGTCTGCCAGCTCCTCATTTAAGCAGGAGCACAGTAGCTCTCCCTTGGTAGTTCCAGTAGATGGAGCAGCTCCTACCCTGGCGCGGGCTCCCGGGGGTCTCCACTGCAGCCCTCTCCCTTGCTCCGGACTTTTCCTCCTCCAGAGCTTCACATGGAGTGAAGTCCCTTCACATGAAGTGAGAGTCCCTCAGGCCTCCAACCGCATTTTGGAAGGAAAGCAAGGAACAAACAGGTAGCATTCATTCTGAAAGACCAATATATATCAAGTCAAGAATAAAATTACAAATGGAGAAGTAGAACCAGTCCTGGAGAGAAAGCAGTTTGCCAACAAAGCGGAAGAGAAGCCATGTGCATGGATGCACAGCCGACCCATGAAAGAGTCC
>NW_009259239.1:544817-545658 GCF_000687185.1 Egretta garzetta | reverse complement strand
CCCTGCAGGGACACATGAAAGCTTCACCACTGGCCATGGAGTAAGCTGACACCCATTTTTTAGCTCACACAAATCATCTGACATCATTCAGCTCCCTGGTGAGTGAAATGGAGCCAGGGTGTAAATCCCACAGCGGCAGGACCCCAAAGCCCCATCCCAGCAGCTCATGTTGCAGCCTGTCACTGATACAGGGGTCTGGACCAGCCAGACTAGCACTTAAGCCAGGACCTGTTCTCCCACCTCCATGCCACAGTGCAGACATATCCTTCTGGGGTCCCCTGCGGACAGACCTTCACCTTCCCAAGACTCCAGAATATGGACCATTTAATGACAGATTGCACATTGCCATGCCGCAGCTGAGCTGGCCTAAGTGTCCACATGTACAGCCCACAGATAGTGCTGTACACAGTTGAGGTTTGCTTTGCCTTCATTAATCTTTTCAACCAGCAGACAGATTCCCAAGCAGCAGAAAACTACCGTATCAAACAAAGGTATCTTCCAGATTCTCACTGTACTTGGGATAGGTGTCCAGAAAGAAGGAACCAGAAGCAGCAGCCTCCAGCTTGCTCCTTCTCTCCAGGTCATGGAAACAGGAGGCAGACGAGGCAGAAACCACCACGTGGTAAGTCAAGAGCAAGAAAATCAGTCATGCTATCCTGAAGAGGAAAAGGTGGAAGATCTCACTAGGGACAAAAGTATCAAATGGATACTTTTGTATCCAGGGCTCAGTTCTGGGGCCAGTCTTGTTTAATATCTTTATCAATGACCTGGATGAGGGGATTGAGTGTGCCCTCAGCAAATTTGCAGACGACACCAAACTGGGTGGTAGTGTTGATCTGCT
>NW_009259239.1:514916-544744 GCF_000687185.1 Egretta garzetta | reverse complement strand
CCCTGCAGGGACACATGAAAGCTTCACCACTGGCCATGGAGTAAGCTGACACCCATTTTTTAGCTCACACAAATCATCTGACATCATTCAGCTCCCTGGTGAGTGAAATGGAGCCAGGGTGTAAATCCCACAGCGGCAGGACCCCAAAGCCCCATCCCAGCAGCTCATGTTGCAGCCTGTCACTGATACAGGGGTCTGGACCAGCCAGACTAGCACTTAAGCCAGGACCTGTTCTCCCACCTCCATGCCACAGTGCAGACATATCCTTCTGGGGTCCCCTGCGGACAGACCTTCACCTTCCCAAGACTCCAGAATATGGACCATTTAATGACAGATTGCACATTGCCATGCCGCAGCTGAGCTGGCCTAAGTGTCCACATGTACAGCCCACAGATAGTGCTGTACACAGTTGAGGTTTGCTTTGCCTTCATTAATCTTTTCAACCAGCAGACAGATTCCCAAGCAGCAGAAAACTACCGTATCAAACAAAGGTATCTTCCAGATTCTCACTGTACTTGGGATAGGTGTCCAGAAAGAAGGAACCAGAAGCAGCAGCCTCCAGCTTGCTCCTTCTCTCCAGGTCATGGAAACAGGAGGCAGACGAGGCAGAAACCACCACGTGGTAAGTCAAGAGCAAGAAAATCAGTCATGCTATCCTGAAGAGGAAAAGGTGGAAGATCTCACTAGGGACAAAAGTATCAAATGGATATCCACCAAACCACGCTGAGGGTCAGTCCTCCACTTGTACAATGATCTTACACAATTGAAATCAACAAGTATTTCTGCATTGACTAAAACGGCAGTATGAACTCTTTCCAGCCTAAAGTGACCCACTTACGTGGCAGTTGTAGAGATAAATCTATGACTGTGAATTTAGCTATTCACTAAATACAAAGACAGGAAAGCTATGCTCTAGCTGCCTTCTGACAACCACAGGGCACACGTGTCAGTAGGACATACATTGGCCCATTTTGGGTGACATACACAACACATAACTGGGAAAGGTCTGAAAAGCATACATATAAGAAGCTAAACCAACTAAAGAAATTGTGATAGACCCATAAAAAACACAGGTGACCAACAAGATGATAGCGAAAACATAACCACCAAATGTACGAGAGGCAAACCAGAACTAGTGCCATTGCAATCAGACGGCTATATAGCTTGTTTTATTGACAGGATGGCTTCTTGCTCACTGTGTTTCCTAAATAAATGAACTAGAAGGACAAACTCATTCTTGAACTCAGGCTGGGGTCAAAGATGACAAAGTGAGGCAGGGAGCCCTGGCTGAAGGTGGCACTGACTGTCAAACGATCAATATTAACAGAGGAAGAACCAGTCCTGACGTAGTCAAAAGCTTATTACTGTCACTGACTGTTGGATCCTCCTTCTGCAGTCAGTGATTTCCCTGATTAGGCTGGAGGGACAGTGGGTTTCCCACTGGATAATTTCAAGAATATTTCCCCTGTCCCAGAATTTTAGTAGATTAAAATTCATGTACTTGGGGAGACTTCCAGAAGGTCTCTGGAGTTGCATGATGACAAATTCCCTCAGTACTGCAGTCTGCTTTTGAACTGATCCTGGATGATGGAACTTTCCTCTTGTGCTTTGCAAGTGCTCAAGGAAGCTTTTTCACAGGCACAAATCAGGGCAACTCACTGATTCCAGTTCCTGAGGAGAATTAGCTAGATCCCCATTTTTAATCAGTCCAAGATTTTAGGGCAAAGAAAATTATTTTAAATGAGTCAGAGCAAAATCCATCATCCCTTCAGCACTGTGCATATTTCTCTCTGCTCTGTAATTTCATTTTTGGAAATTCCAGCAATGTCAATCAGAGCAAACTAAGACTCCCAAGGAATAATGAAATAAAACAAAATGTTCAGTGTTACATCCAGCATAACTTAGGAACAACTTAAAAACTGAAGTGGAACTTCTACAAAACCCTGAGGAAGTTTTACATTTTGTAGTGTCAGCAAAGCAGGCATAACGCTCCTTCCCTCCACAGAAATTCAGAAAGAGCTATAAACGCCTACAATAAATCTAAGACTTGTGACCACTTCTTAAATTGAATGTGTTGGAGGATTTTTGTTGCAAATCCCAAGGTACTCTCAGTATTATTATATTTTATTATACTACTTAAATAAGCTTTAAAATTTATACACTGGACTAGGTATATTAACTTCCATGGTAGCTGTAATCCAGTAAAGAGTTCACAAAAGGAAAAACCTTAGTAATTTTTTTTTATATTGTTTTATATTTCAATGTAAGAGCCAATATTGATTCTTTTAGCCTTGGTATTATATGTTAGATTAAAAAGTCTGTGAAGGTGATTCCCTGATTTTCTAGGAGTTGTAAGAAAAAAGCTAGGCTGTTTTATGTGAATGGATAGCTGAAATAATAGCCACCTCCAGGCTAAACATGGCACACACCACCACCCAGAACAGAATCACGTACAAAAGGCAAAAGGGTTTTACTTGCAATTCTTCTGTGAACATGCATATTTTAAGCAGACAAACAGGGAGATCAAAGGAAACAGAAATGAAAAGGATACAACTTGAGAAAAACATCACCAGCATGACAAGGTAAAAGAGAAGGCAGAAGCGCCAAGGAAAGGGCACACGGCTTGCAGAAAAGTCACTGCCTCTTGCCGCCGGAGTTTTTCAAAGTTCAGAAAAAAAATGGATTTTGTATGTTGTGTAAAACTAAGCAACCCTGCCTGAGAAGGGGGCTACATTCCTTCCTCAGTTTCTCCTCTTCAGGAGAGCCCACCGCTGCCACCCAGCACGTGCCTGGGGATCCCCACATCCAGGCAGGTCCCCACGAAGTCAGTGTGTCCCCAGAGGCAGAAGAATCCAGAGGCAAAGCTCAGACCACGAGGTCGAAGTGTTTGCAGGCTCAGCACATGATTCCTGCCAGCTCCCAGGGTGCTTAGTGTTAAACAGTCCCCCTGATATCAATGGGTCTGCTCATGTTTGTACTCTCATTCACAGCTCCCCTAGATGCTGCATGCTTGCATCCTAATTTTAAAAGCCAAAAAAAAATATCATCAGTGTGGGGTTATGATTACAGAAGTGTAACGTAAGGAGAACATGAAGAAGGTGGTGTAAGAAGGGAGAATTAGAGGAGTATACTGAAGCAGCTATTGAAAAAAAATAAGAAAACAGCATGCTACTATAAAACTTCAAGTCCAATGGCAGTGAAATTAAAGAAAATTTAATGTTTAAGTCAACTATTATTCATTAAACATCGAGACTGTGATAGGACTTAGAAATCAACTGTGTTGGCCTTCACTGGGTTATCAGTCTAGGGGCTCCACCGCCACAGGATACCCCAATTCAAAGAAATACCGCAGTTCAAAAACTCTTTTGCAGGCTGCATGGAGTCACTTTCCCAGAGAGGCTTTGGGAACCCAGGAGACACCACACTGAAGCAGAAGCAATCCTGCCTAAGAAGCCTCCCAGCTCATCCTTCTCTGACCTATTTGTGAAAATTCCCCAGTGAAGGAGGCTCCACAAGCTCCCCGGGCAGCCATTTCACTGCCCTTAAGGGGTGTCCCATCCAAAGTTGCTGCCGCTGCAGGTTTTGCAGTGTCCCACATCCGCTGCAGTGTGCCTTGACTCTCTTCAACATGGATTTTGGCTGGTCTATGAGGCTTTATTTTTAATGTTAGAGAAGTTAGCATGAAAAAATTATCAGGTGAAACTGAGTAAATATACTGATTAAATTAGTTTTATTCTCCACTCCCTTTTAAGAAGTCATTTATTGGCATGCATGTTAATGCCAGTATCTGTTAATTTAGAAGGTTTGTCTGGAGAGTAAGAGTAAATTTGCTAACTTGTTCTGTTAATTCCGTCTCTTGAGCATCCATTTCATTGGAGTCACTGTGGTGTCCCCCCTTAACCCATACCTTTCATTGAGGGGCCATCCAGACCAGTGCAAACTGCTGTGAATCAAATGCAGATGGTATTGGTCTTCTCGGTCTGCCCTGTGTCAAGCAAAGTGACAAACAGTCTACAGAGCCACACATAAGTCACATTTTTATATTAAGCTATAACTGTGATAAACAAGGGAGTTCAGTAGGCTGGTCAAAAATTGTCCTAGGCCTTCTGTCTTGGATCAGAGCAGTGATCAATCTAGCTCACGATCCTGGTTTTTTAGCACAACGAGACCCATGTACTTCAGAAGAAACCTTTTAAAATATCACACAATAGTCAGATATGGATTGAACTAAGCTCTGCATTAAATCTCACTGTTAAATCTAATTTTTAAAGACTGGATTATCCCAAAAGTGCAAGGTTTAGTAATAAACTGCTAAAATCCGAGAGCAAAAATGTAAAAATAGCTTTAATGTAGAAACTAATTTAGTAGCAAAGGATAAAGACAGTATTAGCAAGAGATGGGTAGGCTCCAGCTGTCATCCTTTCTGATCTCAGATCCAGATCCAAAGAAGCATTTACATTGCTAACTGTTCTATAGGTATAGAAATCTCAGTGAAATCAACAGGAGCTCAGCACCCAAATGGAGGCCAGGCATGGCCTTGGTCTTTTTACACCAGTTCATGGCAGCCTTGTGTTCCACTACAGCCAGGCTTGGATGAATCCTGATTTGAAAAAGATTCTTGCAGGTACCTAATTTTAAACCTAAGCTGTACTGACCCCACGGCAGTCGGAGAGAGTCCAATTCTGTATAATCACAGGACCCCAGAATCACAGGATGGCTGAGGTTGGAAGAGACCTCTAGGGGTCATCTGTCCAACCCTTCTGCTCAAGCAGGGCTACCTAGAGTACAGTCCTTCTGTCTTCACTGAGACCATTTCCAAGGGCCAAAGCTAACTACTCATACGTACTTTTGTGTGTAAGAGCCTCCAGCAGATCCTAAGGGAAGACTTCTCTTCTTCCTGCAAGACTTTTAATTCCAAATCTTCACATTAGAATGGACAAATAATCTCAACTGTGGCAATTCAGAGTTTTTCAGTGAGTCACCACGCAAGAATGACTGCAGGCATCTCCCCGGTGGAACGGATATGTCAGCAACACTACGTTGTACTGAGCTGTACTAGCAAACGCACTTTCTGAAGCAAGATCAATGAGAAGATCTCATTCATACTTGTCCCCGAATACTAACCATCTGTGACAAAGACTGGAAATTAGAGGTACCTAACTTCTGGGGTGGAATTCAGCTCCAGATTCATGGACAGAAACTTAGCTGTCCACATGTGCGCTAGTAGTGTAAATTCACATTGCAGTCATCTCCAGGACTTGATTTTGTTGAACAAAAATGACTGTCTAATGTTGTTTGATATGCTCCAGGGGATCCAGGAGATCTGCACAGAGCTGGATGACATGGCACTGTACCCATGAGATGTCCAGTTCCTCCCTGAGTGGTGCCAGAGGTCAAGCGTGATCTCCTAAGCTGATACCCCACAACATCTTGGACCATGTTCATGCAGGCTGTCCTGATTCGGTCACCTAACAGAGGCACCTGGTGTCACCTGAGATGCTTGTCTTCTTCAGCTACAGTTCCAGAAGGGGACAAGTCTCCTTTAGGTCCTACACCATACCTGCCAGCCCCATGCAGGTGTGTCAAACACCCTACAGCCTCTCAAATGGCACTTGATGCATATGTGTGGACAAATCATAGCCCTTTACAGTCATTGGAGAGAAAATAGCAGTTCACACCAACTACTTCAGAGACCTTCTCTGTGATGACATTAATCACATCACGGGCATGTCTATTGCTATTTATTGAGTATAAAGAGGTTCTAGATGATGAGCTCAGATATAGACATTAATGTTGTAGACATCTTCACCTGATCAGATGAGAAATGCTCCAAGGAACACGCTTCCTCATATTACCGGGGGTTTCCTGGAAGGTTTTATTTTTCCTGTATAAAACAAAAAAAAAAAAGTAATTTTTGCAAGGCTGGTTTAAACTTTAATATTCCTAATCATAAAAAAGTTGTGAACACCTTCCATTCGGCAGAATGTTTTTGTATCAGTAAAGAATAAAGCAGCCCATTTCAGGAGTGAAAATCTTCACATTTTTCACAAAATATAGCATAAGAATTTACTAAATTAAGTTACATCAAGGGTGAAAGAGAGTTGGAATTATTAGATCCCTTAAACTGCAGAAATAGATTAAGGGATGAACATAAATAGAATTACATGCCTCCTTGCAGCCTCTGCCAATGAATATTCTATCCAATCAAAGTGAATACATGCTTGATAGGATCAAGCGAAAATGTTATGAGTGGGGTGGCTAATTACTGAATGGAAGGTTGGCAGTGGAACAAATAATGACATCTCATCACTAGCTCATCAAAATGAGCATTTCAATTTTGAACTGAAATCTGTAAATAAATAATTTAAGACACTTTAACAAATTCTATGTTCCAGGAAGTGAATACCTAGTGCGTATTGCAAGACCCACTTTTGATGGTTTTGCTCATGGGAGGTGTTTTAAGAGGAACAGTCCTTCAGTCATGAAGAGAATCACAAAAGCAGCTCACGCTATGCTCTCCTTGATTTACTTACATAAGTTTGGCATGGGCCTTTATGTACTACAAATGTCCTGTGTGTTTATGTACTCCTGAGGGATGTGAGATAATTACTGAAAAGATTGCAAGTTAACCATTGTTTAAATTTAATGAATAACATTAATTTTACTGAGCAGAACTACAAAAAATATATGGGGGGGATTAATTTATAAACCAGGAAGATGCAGACTTATCACATGAAATTAAGCCAAACACCATCCCCTAGCAATTTGAAATTAAATAACACTTTTGCTTACAGATTTCATACCAGATCATCATCCACAAATTTGGCTCCTACCTAATGTATGGGAGTAGCAAAAGGTTTCTCAATACATAGAAACTTACTGCTCTTAGCCATGGCTATTAGGCCAACAGCATCCTGGGTTGGAAGAGATATTTAAAGATCATCTCATCAAATCCTCCTGCTACGGGGGTCTCCCTCAGGGTCCCAGCAGCATGCACACAACTGGTTACCACTGTTTAGCTAAGAGTGGTAATTTCCATGTTGTGACCAATTCCATCATCAACCAGGCAGTGATGCAACCCTGCTGAAAAGGACCCCAGGGTTATGGTGGACACCATCTGACTATGTATTCTCATAAAAAGGGTAAACTGCAATTTGAGTTATATTTGGAGCAGCAAGGCTCCAAGTCATTATCCTTCTCTACTTGGTATTGGGTCACTGGTTTTTGGCCCCCCAAAACCACACAGGAGCAGGGGCAGTAGTACCTCTGAAAGAAAAACCTCCCTGGATAGATCCAGGTTTCCCTCTGTATTGGGAAAGGTGGTAACAACTCTCTTTGCATCAACAGCTTCCCTAAACTAGCATACACAGAAATAAAAGCAATACCAGCCTCTGCAAGTAATTTGTCTCAATGGTTACAAGTAATACGAGCTTGTAATATCTGTGTTTGTTTTTTTCAGGAAGAAAAGTCAGGGGACGGACTGGCAATCAGAGAAACAGCTGCTCTGGCATCAGTGGGAAGGCACCATATAGCTTCAGTAAATTTGCCTTCCTAGGAAAGCGCACCTAGCGACAGCTTGAAATTATGACTTTGAAAGGGAAAAGTAACTTTAAGTATGTGACATGAGGACAAGAACAATTAAACACCATTCTTGCCTTGTTCACACCTGCAAAGCACTCACAGAAATGCACTTCCCTCTTTCCCCTCCCTCATGTGAAATGTCTCCAGATGCATATTAAAGCACAGCATTCTCATGTGCCTGCTGCAGGACTCGGAGCAGAGAGCAAAGACAGTTTCTAGTGTTCAGAAAACCTTACACTTTGGGTATCTGGCCCTTCTGATTCAGTGCTCCCTTCGTTGATGCTCAAAAGTCAATAGAAAGGGAGGCACACGGGATAGGCAGAGCACCATTCAAACCTGTTCGCAGTCTGCCCAGTTATTTTCTAGGTGCACAGATTTCAGACTTCAAGTGGCAATACAAATCATCTGATCCAACTTGCAGCATTGCAGAAAACTTGGAATCTCCTTGCCGTTCCTGCAGCATACCAGCTAATCCACAGTGGAACTCTGCAATAGCCCCTGCCTTCTTTTTAGTGTAGAAAGAAAAAGGATCAGCAACGCAAAATTGCTGGAGAGTAGTAAGTGCTCTGTGCTTAATCTCCCCCACATGTACAAGAAAGTAAATGAAAGCCAAGTAAAGAAAATGGGACACAGAGGACCATATTTTCAAAGTCCAGCTCTTAAGCTGTCACCCCTTACAAGGCCCATGCACATTAGACCCATTTATGTCACATTTGCACTTGCAGATCGAAGGCCTCTGGTGCAATAACTGTTCACTGTACACCAGCAGAGCATTGACACCTGAGGCCAATGCAGCCCTGCGAGGAGCAGAGGCAGCTCTGCAGAAGCCAGGTTTGCTTTCACAAGAATGAAACTAGACCCCACTGTTTATCAGAGAGCTTCCCCTTGTTGTGATTGAGATGTTCGTCCATGCATCGGAAAAACAGTCCCTGCAGTTTTGGTGGGTTAGGTCTTTGCTGGGTCAGGTCTTTGCTGGGTCAGTAGGCTTTTCCCCTCCTGCAGCTATGGCACAGGCAGCTGCATTGGAGAGGTGGGGAAGAAGCAGGACCACCAGTCCTGGTGGCAAACATGAAACTCCAGCAGCTGCTTCACAATCTGTTGAGAATGAATTACCACCATTTCCAACACAGGGTATCCCAGTAAAATGGCTTCAGTTTCAGGGATCTTTAGTACATCGGTCTGTAATTCATGGCAGTTCAGCTGCTGCTGCAAGGATGGCTGAGCCATCTCTGCAAAAAGTGGTGGGAGTCATTCCAACTGGTTGAAAATAAGCTGGACACCAGAAGGGCCAGGTCTACCCTATCCCAAAAAGCCATGGTGAAACATCTTCCTGCACAAATTCACATTTCAGATATAGAAAGTGACTGGGAAAAAAATCAGAGATTTATATTGACACAAACAACGGAAAATAAGTAACAACCATGATCAGAGTTACTAGCTCTGCACATGGCCCAGATGGCAGAAGGCACAGCCTATCTGCATTACAGGAAAAAAGTGTTTGGAATACAGATATTTTTAGTTGAAAATCTAGACTACGGAAAGAATAATCTTGGCCATATTTTGCCCATTAAGCTCAGTGAAGTGCTCTGGGATAAGGAAATGAGTGAGAGAATCCCTGGCCGGATTCCACCTTGGCTTCTATCTACCACAACCAACTTCGCAGCTAATTCTTGCACACCTCTCACTCCATCAGAGCATTTACTAAATAACTTTAAGTACATAATTATCCCCCTCCTATTTAGGCATTAAACAAACACTCGAGTTTTGCTGGAGCAGGGCCCCTAGTAAGTAAGAATAATTGTGGATTATTGGCAGTAGCCAACGAAATCAATACTTAATTCCTTGCACCAGGGCTCCTCACATGAAGGACTCTTGTTCAGAGTGGGACCAGAGTCTGTTTGGATCTCAGCAAGCTCTCAGGCACAATGGTGGGATTCAGTTCACCTGATGGTGGATACTTCCAATACAGGTGTTGACATCTCCTCGTCATCTTCTACTCCCTTTATAGGAAATGAAGAGAAATAATGTGCTCTTTAAGTGTTCTTCATCTAGTCTCTCTGAGACCTCTGTCTGTCTGTGTCTGCCTACATCCTTTAAGTAGTACTCAGTTGGCTCCGTAGGGGCCAGCTCACGGTAGGCACATTAGCTTTAGGGGATGAATCCTTCCACCTCTCTGCTGAAGGCAGGGACTGTCCGTTCCCCTAGGCCCTTACAGAGAAGCTGAGACCCAACACAGCTGTGAGGGTCAACGGGGAGCCCTGGCCTAGCCCAGCAAAACTGGGGCTGGCGCACCTCTTTCTGGAGAGCAACCTGAGCAAAAACCCCTGCCTCACAGTGGAAGACAGTGTGAAGCTCAAGAGATATGCTCCAAATGGGAGCCAATCTCGTCCCTGGATGTGCAAGGCAAATGCTCCACAAGAGGGCCCCCAGGCAACAGCAGAGCCTGGGAGACACCTCTGCCCCCTCATACTGCCCACCCAGCGCTGAGGTGGAGACCCTCCTCCTCCCCTTTCCCCAGCCCTTGGCCCCATGGCAGTCCCAGAAACTGCCTCCCCCAACCCCATCTGACAAAGTAACAGTAAGTGATGTCACCATGTGTCAACACCTCTGCTTTTTGGTGTCCGCATGCGTCACATGCTGCTCGATTGAAGGAGATGCCCCAATGGGAATTGCTTGACAGATACATCTTTAACATTGGCAATGCTGTGGTTTTAATCCATCAAACTTCTGCAGAGTTCCTGCTTTCAGGTGAGTTTATTCTGTTCTAATTCTTGTGTTTATCTTTCTCTACTGAAGTTGTTTATTCTAAGCTGGTTTAACTCATTCATGGCTTCTGTCCCCGGACTAATATTTGGATCTCCTTGGGTATGGTAACGTGCCCATTGTAAAAGTCAAAGGGCAAAGAGCTAAGGCAGAGAGCACTATTCCTCTCTCCTCTTATGGCTAGAGAGCTGAGGTCCAAAGGAACCAGATAGCCTGTGTCACACATGAAGTCTGTAGCAGCAAACATAACCCATTCCTCCTGAGCTTTATCCTGGCAGCATCCTAACTAAAGCAAGGGCTGCCACCCACTTGGTTTCTACCTGGCTTGCAAGGTTTTGTGGTTGTTGGTGAAAGAGCTGAATCCCCTGGTGGGAACTGTGACTCCAGCTTGGGCTGTGTTGGAGCTATGGAGCTTTAATCAGATGTGGACGTGGCTATGCTGTGTCCACTAGAAACTCTTCCAGCCTGGTTATAAGGTTCTTCAACAAGTTATGCTGAATACCCTTAGTGCAGATTATTTAATAGCTGCTGGGTTTAGATGTAATCTAGCTCAGAAGCTGCTGAGATGCTGTCCAAGAGGTTCACAAAGCTTGTGCAGGGAAGCAGACAACTGCATTTTCCTCAGGTCAGTGCAGAATTCACTCCTCATCCCCAGCAGCTGCAAACGGAGGTGGTGAAAGCCTTCTGGAAAGCAAGCACTCCACCAACGACTTCCAGGTATCTTCCCAGTGAGCAGGGAGGCCCATATCAAGCATCAAGAGCACATGTGAACAGCTGCCATGGGAGGAAACCGCTCAAGTTATGAGGTTTGTTTTCAATTCTTTCCCCAAACTCAGCTCCATATGTTGCTACATTTTTCCAGCCTCTGCAAAGTGATTCATGTGGCATGTTGCCTAACATTGCACAAAGTGTGCCCATACGAGGCCTCTCAAGTGCGCGGGAAGAGCTCTGCGCTAAGGCAGGTCCCACCTCTGCAAGGGTAGACAGGCATAACATCACTGCCCGTATCGCTGCTGCCCTTCTTCAGCTAAATACGGAAATCCCACGGAGCTCAGGCATTTTCCAGCCCACAGTGCCTCAGGGCAAACCCTGTTTGAAGTTCCCGTCCCTTCCACAGCTCCAGTCATGCTGTTGCATCCAGTTGAGGGAAGCCACTGTAACTCTGGCAGCAAACTCTGTCCTCTTGGCCACGGATATCCTGCAAATAACCCTCTGGTGTCTTTAGCCCAGCACCATGCCTGATGGTCCCACATAGATCTCTTTGTCCAAGATTTACAAAGCAACATGATGTAAACAAGCATCTTCTATCCGGAAACGTAATTGCAAACTCTCAACTGTTTTTGTGCCAAAAAGATATACCATAAAACTCAAGCGGGCTATTAATGAGAAAGACGTTAGCAATAAAACCCCATATAAGTCTGCACATAAACATGAGTGAGCATTATGAGAGTGGGAGGCGTACATGCAAACACGGCATGCTGTTTACTTGGGGTGATTTTGCTAACATTTGGAGCTCTGGTGTAATAACCCTTCACATAAATACTGCAAGGCTCCACTACATAATTATTCCATCTTGAATGTCATCATCTGTACTTTCTCCCAGAATACAAGTGGTTTGGGTAATTGGAGGGAATATTTGGGAATATTCGCTCGGTATCAGGTTCAATTGCTTTTACAGCAGCATGAGCATATGTTGAAGGTATGTCAACTCCAGGGAATGCAGGGAGACTGAACAAATTCAATCCCCACTAACACCACATCCTGGAGGGTGGAGGGAGTGCAGTGCAAAGCTGGCTGAACTTGAGGCAAAGTTAAACCATGCCTGAGCTAGCAAAAATGTGTTTTCTGTGATGAGGTGACTGGCACTCTGGACAAGGAGAGGGCAGTGGGTGTTGTACCCTTAACTTTTGCAAGGCTTTTGACGCACTCTCCCATTGCATCCTTATCATCAGGTTGGTGCGATATGGGCTGGATGAGAGGACAATAAGGTGGGTGGAAAATTGGGTGTGCCTCCAGGCTGAAGGAGGTGTGACCAGCAACGCAAAGTCCAGCTGGCCACCAGGAACTGGCAGTGTCCCTCAGACCACCTGGGACCGGTACTGCTTCTTGTGTTCCCTAATGGCCTGCATGACGGGACCAAGAGCTGCCTCTGCAAGGTGGCAGACACCAAACCAGAGAGTGGGATACCCTGGAGGGCAGGCTGCTGTTCAGAGGGACCTGGAGAGGCTAGAAATTGGGCCAACCTGCGGCACTCACAGATGAGGGGCCCTTCCCCAAGTTGCAGGTTCCCACATGATCCCCAAAGATCCTGCCCACATGCTTGAACACCCCTCATCCAAATTTTTAACTGTCTCGTGTGCCAAAGCCCTTCCCTCCCAAGTACAACATCACTGATATGGAGCCATCCTTCATCCCAGGCACTGGGAGTCTAAATAACTTTGAGGGTCTCAAGCTGAGATCCTTGGTCTGAAGCCCTTTGGTTTCAACTGTCATGAGTGTTGAACTTGATGTGGCCCTCCATGGGGCAGCTGGAAGTATCAGGCCTTCACTGAACACTGACAAAAAAAAAAAAAAAAAAAAGGAGTGGGAAAAAACACTGGGAAGAGGGAAATCAAGAGGCTGGTCTGCACCTGCAAGCAACCCTCAGCCTGGCTATTTTCTTCCTCACCCGGGGAAGTCACTTTGGGTATAAATTTGTAAGAAATCAGAGCTTCTCACCTACTTCTTTTAACAGCAATGTCTAACATTCAGGCACTCATTCATTCTATGCCTCAGCTGATGCACTCAACCCCTAAATAGCCCCCAAAAGGGGCTGTAGCTCCATAGGGGACTTCCAGACCAGAAGCTTCCCTCACTTTTTGCATTTGCAAGGGCTGTTTTGGCAGGAGCCAAAATGCTGTGTGAGGGCAGGAGGAGGGGCATGGAGCCATCCAGCTTCAGTGGGGAAACCAAGGCAACCACTGAGCCTGCCCTGCAGCCCCGCTGGTCAGTGCCTACCCTGGGGATGGGGATGGGGTGGACAAGAAGAAACAGAGACCAGAGTCTTCATGCATCAGCAGAGCACCCTGTGCACACCCGGAGAAAGAGCTGAGCTCTTCCCCACTGAGCTAGGAGCTACTAGAAGAAAGAGACTTCCCACAAGAGCACAACTCAACACCTTGGCATTTCCCATTGCATGGGCACACATCTGTGAATCCCAGCCTTGGGCTCCCATGCCCACCGTGAATTCCCAAATGTGCAAGCTCACAGGACAACAGGTCACCTGAAAACAAGGCTCACAGGTACACAGTGAGGCAGCATTTGAGTCGTGGTGTTGAACTGGAAGATTTCTGTCTTGATGCATTCATCTGTGAAGGGGCACTATGGTATTCACAGCCCTCCACAAAGCTCCTCAGAGAACATGGGGCTTGAGGTCAGGGAAGGCTGCCCACATCATCCTCACATGTGAGGCAGTGGGTCCTGCTAAGGGAATGGGAGAGTTTAGGTGCTGAATCAAGATTAGGATGAAGGAAAATAAAGTCTCCCCCTCTCCAAAATACAGCTTGCTTTTTTTTTTTCAGTGATGAATTCTCAAAGAAACTACTTGTTTAAGGCAACAAGCTGAGGCATTTAATTACAGCGATGCCATTCATAACATGACAGTTAAGCATCTGTTGGCTTTTATAACATAATCTTTATTCTATACCAAGAAAAAAAAAAATCTCTGGGCTAATCTGGATGAAGAGCCCTGACCCCACAGCCCAGAAACTACAAATCCCTCTCCCCAATAGCTCAGATTTGTCCTCTCTGTACCATACGCAGTTTGCATGATCATCCACCACTTTCAGAGTCCTGTAGGGTAAGTCAAACACAAACGAAGGCCTCATTACATACCTTGGATCATATACTTGGTTTTCCTCACATCTGGTGATTTAGGCCATATCCTAGTGACAGCCTAATCCAAGGTTTTCCAAACCTTCTGTACTACTTGACATTCAAGTTGCTTCCCTCAACCCCACCCATTGCTTGCCCTGCCATGGGCTTTCTCATCTCAGCTTTTCTCAGCCTTTCAGTGGGAAATGGCTAAAAGTGATGTGGTTCTGCAGATTAGCTGGAGGAAGGAAGAAGAAGAAGGAAATGTAAATGGGTGCCACGAACAAATTATATGGACAACCACAGCTCTCGAATATCCCCACATTTCCACCATGCTCTCCTGCCCCTGTTGATTACTTTCAGAAAGAAGCTCTGAGAGGATAATAATTGCAAGAGTCACCCAACATACTGCACTATGAGACTGCACTGATAAATGTTTTAATGAAGCACCCAAACCTGCTGAGATCAGCTGCTTCACCATTGCAGGAAAGACAAGTGGCAAACTAAGCAGAGAGCTGCCAGACATCTCCATCAAGTGCCCTCGCCAGACGCACCACGCAGCCCTGTCCACCAGCTACCAAGCTCTGCCTCAGAAACTGCTGGG
Organism: Egretta garzetta; assembly: GCF_000687185.1. Classification (NCBI taxonomy): domain Eukaryota; kingdom Metazoa; phylum Chordata; class Aves; order Pelecaniformes; family Ardeidae; genus Egretta; species Egretta garzetta. Next base: position 529,944 of record NW_009259239.1, on the reverse strand, counting down.
TACACATTTGCTGCCCTTCACTCCTCCAGGCAGGTAGGACCTGTGTAACTCCTGGCTCCAGGACAGGGTCGCCCAGCAGTTTCAGAAGCAGCAGTGGCAGTCCAGGATGGCACCCCCGTTGTTTGCGGTCCCCACTTCATAGACAAGGCATGAAGGTAGCAAGAAACGAGTGATTTGCCAAAAAAATAAGGGCTAAGGTTATTTTCGGAGCCCAGTTCTCCAAGGTCCTGTCCCAAGACTTTATCTTCACTGTTAAGCTGCAAAGGAAGCTAAAAAGCCACTAGCCTCCACCAGCTCTATCCCTACACCACCACGACCATGACATATCTGTAAAAAGAGTATTACACTCTCATAAGCAATTTTCCCTTGACCAATTAAAATACCTATTTGTGAGATGCATCTTCAAAACTAGGGATTATTAAATGCTTCCTGGAGGGATGTGCTCAAGCTGTAGTGTGATCTGAAAGTTTATAGAGGTGCAACAAAAAAAGATGTAGGATCTGCTCCGCAAAATCAAGCAGCAAAAGACAACTGGGTTGGCCACTGCTCCCTGGGACTGTGCAGAGCTGGCAGGGGCCAGAATTTCACTCTCAGCAGCAGAATGGCTTAGTGAACACATACTCTGGGAAACATGCACTGTCCAAGTCAAAGTTCAGCTTTTTTGGAATTGTTAATGTGAAAAAGAATACTTTATTATAGGCAAAATCCTAGGAGACTTCCTCACACACATTCATCACTCAGAGCAGCTACAGGGAGCTTATTCAAACTTTCCATCCTCACATTTATTGTAGCAGCACCTTGGAGGCCCAGCAAGAAGGAGAGCCAGGCTGCAGCGGGCAATTTGCACGCATACAATAAAGGTCTCTTTTCTGGGAGTTTACAATGAAGCAGATAACAGAAATAAATAGAGCAGCATGGAAAGCATCAGGCAAAATTATAACACTTTGAGTAAGCTGTGAATGCATGGAAATTGCTTTCTAATTGACATTTTTCTGAGACCCAAACCATACTGCTTGCCTTCAAGTGGACAGAGCAGTATCGCAGAAACCCTCAGCACATTCAGCACAAGCTTGACAGCTACCAATTAGCCCAGCCGTTAACTGAAAGGTTCCGGGAAGAAAAAAGGGCCAGAGCATCATGCTCCTCCACGTTATTGTGCTGATTAAAGTCTTTCTGTAATTTATGGCTGGGTCACCTGTAACAGTCATCTTGTCTGCTGTTTAAAGTTTCTTTGCTGTTTTTCAGTTCTAAGAGAAAAATCTTCTGATTCTATTAGAACTTAAAAAATAAAGCTTCCATCTTGGGTACCACACGGGAGGCTCTCCAGCTCACACGTAACAGCAAAGCAAAGCAGATTCGCAGGGCAGACGCCTGATTTCATGCCATTTGCTCTACTGAGGTGAGGCTTGCATTCACCTTCTGAGGCCAACGAGAGCTCTCTGACGGGTCTCACTGCATGCAGCTTTATACAGCAGTAGTGTCCTCAGTCTTAGTTTTGAAAAATCTGAGTTGCTGAGTCCTGGATTCACTTTGTCACACATATTTCTAGATCCACGCACAAAGCTTTGCATGCAAGTGCTCCAGCTCATGAACAGTTGTGAAGACCTGGCAGCAGACTGCACTTGGCCTTTCAGCAGAAGAAGTATCATAAGTATCATAAGAAAGAAGACAGAGGATAAGATGAGGGAGGAATTCACATTCCTCTACTCTATGACAAAGAACTACAGAAAACACAGGAAGAGAAGAACCTTGAAAGGGAAAAGATCCATTTCAGAAGGAGAGGAGACTTCTCGGAGAAAGACTAGGGGTACTCGGATCCACAGAAAGGAGTGAGGAGCAGGTGTGCAGCACAGAGGACCTGGGTAGATCTCCTCGGCCAAATGCCCATCCTACAACAGGTCTGCAAGGTGTCACATGGTGCACTGTAGGGCATGTCCTGGGTGTTCCCCATGGGTACCAGCTGGGTCTCCTGAGAACAAGATCCAGGAGCAACCCAGCAGTAGGGTGTCCAGAGTCAACATGCTTATCCTCAACACTCATTTTTTCCTACCTTGTAAATACATCCAGACGTGCTAGAAATGAGGTCGGAGCCTCTCACCACTTCAGATCCCAAAAGATAAATGTAACATGCTCCAGGACTGCTCATCAAGTTGGTGAATGCAATGCTACCAGCTTGGTTCATTGGGAGATGCCTATAAAACACAGGAGAGGAAAGTGATTTGGGGAGCTTATGGATTAGCATCCATGACCTTATTTCTAGAAGGTACAACCACCACCAGATTTCAACGGGAACTGACAGCTCTAAGTGCTTTATAAAAAAACACTGTATGGGATTTTAATACACTTTTCCTGATTTAGAGAGTGTGAGGATCTCTCATCATTACATGGATGGGGGAGACATCGCTGCTCTTTTAATGTTTTGGCAGAAAAACAGAAACGTAGATTAAAAGTTATAAATCAAGACTTTATTAGAAGAGAAATTCTTCAGTACAAAACCCCCAAACCATATCCTTTTAGAGCAGTTGGTCACTAGGAAAGGGCATTGTTTTCTTTCTTTCTTTTTTTAAGCACATTAAAAATGGATGAAAATGAGCACACAGCCCTCCAGCAGCTCCCAGCCTGCCCACCCTCTGGGGTTCAGTTGGAAAATTGTGCTTGGAAAACATCTACAAAAATGTTGGCAACTGTATATCAGCTTTTCCCCAAAAGACCTAATGGGCTCTTATTATCCAAACAGATCAGATGGCTCGGAAAATCCACATCTGTACCTAGCTGCCAAATGGGAAATGAGATCAAAATGTGAAACTAAGAACTTCCGATAGCTCCTTCGTAAGCGACATCAAAACCAGACGGAGGAGAAGGATGTTTGGATTCTCTGTTTTCTATCCCACCCTGTTCCCCCAACACCTGAAGCTCCAGCAGAAGGAGGCTGTTCCTGATGCAGCAAGCTCCCCGCAGAACCAGCAAGCCCTTTCCCAGCCCATTACACGGGGGAGGAACGAAGAGCTTTGGTTTTGAGGGGCCAGCCCTTCTGACAGTCTTGGCTACCAGTGTTACATGCTCCAACAGATGAATCAATCCTTGCAGCCCAGAGAGAGAGAAAAATATAAACCATATCCCTTTCCACCAGTGATTTTTAAACCAGAGATGATACTTTTAATATAAAGAGCCTGTTTTCACCGATTTAGAGATTCCTTTTTTAAATACAACATGGGGGCTTATTAGAAGGAATGTTAAGATTGAACTCAGCGCACAAGTTTCTCTGCTCATAGCCTTTCCCCTCTGGACAATACAAAAAAATTGCACGCTTTCTTTTTTGCTCTGGCAGTGGCTGCTGCTGTTATTATTTTCCTCCTTCTCTGCAGATGCTGCCAGTTGAGCATGGAAAGAGACCCAAGTGGAGAAAATCGGCAGGACATGCAGCTTTTGGAGTGAAGGTTGCCTTATATCACTTAAAGGTGCTAGGATTAGCTCATTTGAACAACTATGGAGCTGGGAGATGTCGTGTTTGGAGGCAAACGCAGCTCTTTCTTCAGTGATATGCTTCGTTCACTATAATAAAGCTTCCACCAGGATGAATTCGAGTTTAGCTTTAGTCTTCCTCGTTTCTATTGTGTTGCAGCACAGGCTGCTCTCTGCAAACCTGTGTGTCTCCCCACCATTCAAGAAGGCAGAACTTCTTGAGAGAACCAGAGACACCATTCCTGGGATACAAAAATGAATTAGACATATGCAGCCCAGGGCAATAAAAAATAATGTGAAGCGAGAGGAGTTTTTCTGTGCGAACAACTGACTATTCAAATGAAAAGGCCTCATTAAAGGAATATAAAACTTGTAACTAATCAGATCCACATAATTATTCAGATCTGCAGAAGCCAAGACAGTCCTGAGATAAGCTTTCTATACAGTTCTCCTCTGATGTGTAGCGGTGATAAAGCACTTGGACCGAATCATCACTTTATTCGCAGACCCAGATAATGGGACATACCATTGCACAAATATTTATCTTCACCCGGTTATCAGCAGCAAAGCCAACAAATGCTTGACGCATTCCTCATCCCCCTCTCCTGGAATCTGGGGGTTTTAGAGAGTGTTAATAGCAACTGGCAGGCTTGTAGCCCAGCTATAGAAACAGTCCAAATGTCACACTTGTACCTCGCCCCAGTGCCAGGGCGTGCTTTGGCAAAGAGGGAACATCTTGTAGGTGTAAAACTTGCCTACTAAAATCCAGGCAGACAGATCCAAACCACATTGTGGAGACAACAGACAGTGTTTAATCAGGCTGGACTTGAACCTGTACTGGGCTGAGCTACACAAGGCTCCCCAGCCTTATCCATCTCATTAGCGATCTAAAGATAAGCTGCATCAGCCTACAAATGCTACTCCTGTGCTTTATACAGAAAATGTGGATTTCCCACGACCTCAGTGTTCTCTTTTTGTGACTTCTGGGTGTGTAAGTTCGGAGTATAGCCAGTGCATAGGGCTAGTACGTCATTCTGTCTGAGAACTAGCTCCTGTCCCACTGGAGCCAATGAGACATTTGCCATTTTGCTTCACTGGGACCAGGATTTCAGGCAAAGTGCTTATGGAAGCAGGCAGTAGCTTGGAAGAGAGGAAAGAAAACATCATCTGGACAGCCCAGGCCCTACCTGCTTATTGGCAATGAAGGAGAGCTGCAGCTCTTGTGTTGCAACCATGGCTGAGACTACTAAGCTCTGTGGGTAGAAACCGTGCTGTCTTCCATCTCATGAGACCTCAAGGTTTCCCCCTTTCTCCCATGCCCTGTGCAGGTGCTGCAGGTTTCATGTGGTGAGAAAACCATATGCTGCACTTTGCTGATATGGTCACCAGATGGACCACACTTGCAAGCGGTCCTCAGATGAAAATACCACTCGAGTTTCTGGTAGGACTCAGGTCAGCTGTAGCTGGGGTGGTGACAACCTTTACACCCATCCGTGTGAGTTTCCAGCACCCAACACACTCAGATCCATTCTCACCAAATCTCCAAGGTGGGAAGCTACCAGCAATGACCAAGTCAGGACCGGGCAGGAACACTGCCAGGGGCTCTCCTCAAACCTCTTGCACACATCCATGCTCAGAAAACATTTCTTCTAACCCTGGTACACATCGCTAGCTAAACCAACAGGAAATTCCCTCTTAACCACACTCTTATCTTCAGCATCTGATCCGTCATCTTCTCCAGTTAACTTCTCTCCAGCTATCAACTCACAAAAATCCACTTTGACATCAGCTTAGATGTTTTAATTGTCCAAAGTTTAGATGAAATTCAGGAGCACCTTCTCAGCCTGCAAGATCCACTGCTGCACTCTCAGCATTTTCCCTGTCTGTATTGTGCCAGATGAAGGACACCAAGAGTCTCACCACCACCTGCATTTCTTACCAGCTGGTTCACTGGGGGGTTTTTTCTGTAGTCTGAGTTTTTCATCATGGTTTGTTACCTCAAGTGAAGTCTCACACTAACATGGTTACACAGTTTTCGAATGATGGTGAACCCGTGCATGGCCAGCCTGGTGCCCAGGCAGAGAGAGCTTGTATCCAGCTGCAATCTGCTGAGTCAACATCGTTGCATCATGAAGAAGCCCCTCGCCAAACTCAGCTCTGATTTCAGCTGAGGCTTCTGAGCCTTCTCATAAGACAAATATTTCTCCATGTAAGATCTGCTGGGACCACAGATGAAGGTGGACTGGCTGCATTAGGCATCTGTTTTCCATTGCAATCAAGCTGTTTTGAAATCACTTGTCGTTATTGCTGAAGCATTAATGTTTTCCCATCAGCTTCAATGGGAATCGCTATGCCAGAGAAGCAGATGAGGCAGTCCACCACCCTGCCCCCCCCCCTTTTTTTTTAATTTTACAGTACACACAAATATTAACATATCATCCTGATAAAGCCTTGTTTATTGGCGCGGCGCCAACCCCTCTGCAGTGCCTCCTGCTCGGCAGCCTAATCTCCTGAAGTTTGAGGGATGCAGTCCAAATCTCTTAGCAACATTAAATCTCATTCAATTAACTTTGTTGGGGGACAAAGTTATTTTGTTACCGCCGTTTGCCAGTCTGCCGTATATAATACGCCATCCAGCAGCTAGGCCATTCAGCCTTTAGATATGGCAAGGAGACACAGCACGCTCCAGCGCAGGAGCTCTGGCTAGACTGGACATCCTGAGCTGCAAAATAACCCATTAGCCAAAAACACCACCAAGACCTCGGAAAGGTTCACTGTGGCAATAGGTCCGAGCCACTGCCTGGGTTTCAATGCCTTCTATTGGTGCCACTTGTGGCCTGCACCCAGCAGACACACGTGCCCCAAGGCTTGACCTTGTTGGATTCATATGGCATCCCCAGCTTGAAAGATGCTGGTGCAGCACCAAAGAGACGTACCAACACAGCATGGCCCAGCAGCCAGGCCAGTCAAGCACCCTGTCCGCACTAAGCGTATGAATATATGTCTCCATCTGGCACTGCTCTATGAAATAAAGGTCATCATTGCCCCCAAGGGGATTACTTTTGTACCTGTGACAAAGCCCCTCATACCCTGTGTATGAGGGTGTCTTCCAGGCCCCTGATGAAGAAAAGGAAATTACTGCCGAACTCAGCCAGAAGGTGCTGGGCACCGTACCCTCTGGGAAGTGGGGGGTTAACATCGTAGGCCTCTCCTGTGTGTGATTTTACACAGTATTTATGCTTAGTTGCAACACGTGAATCTTTAATTACACATATAAGACATTAAAGGGAAATTAGTTTAGTCTAAATTCATTTTCTTTCCAGAACTAGTAAAAAACAATCAAAGCAGCAGTAATTTGTTTTCACCACACAGCAGGTGGCATTATATCCTTCATTAAATCATACAGATATGACTAATATTAATCTTCATTAGTATCACTATCCATCAAATTCAGTATCCATCACACCATCCTTAGCATACCATTTATTTTTAAATGCATTTCATTAACATGTTAAGACATAAGTAAAAGCAGTGAATAGGACCTGGACGGGGAGCGACCCTTCTCCTGCCTCCAGAGGGGACAGCAGATCGCAGCACTTCTCTGAAAGATATGCGCCGATATTACAGCATCAAGGAAGTAATTAGGAAAATCTACACTTATTTTCATTCTGTTGCTGACTTCCAAAAACTGTTGCAAACAAATTCAACAGGTTGGGGAAGAGCAATCCCTTATCTTCATACTTTTTAATATTGAAAAGCGTAGTTCTGAAACCAGATGGTAATTTACAGTTCATAGCCAGCAAAATGCATGTCCCTGCCTTTACAAAGGTATATGCTTTTATCAGTTACCCTCTTGGTCTGTGCCTCCCTGCTTTTTCCAAGCTTCCCCCTGCATTGCCGCCATCTATTGCAACGTCTAGCTCCCATCCTGTCTGCTCAGTCCTGGATGAAACACAGTTGTTGGCAGCACGATGTTAAATTTAGTTTGTGTCTTGTAATGTAAATGCACCCAGAGGTTGAAGCAACAGGCACATGTTTTTTTATAAATCAAATTTTAGATACGGTATCTTTTTTTTTTTTCCCCAGACACTCCCAGAGTGCAGGAAAATCAGTATCTTACAGGCAGCACTTGAGCTGAGTTTAACCATCTCTGTTGAAAAATGTCACCATAAATTTGTCACTGAACCAGGGTGACATTTAAGGTGGCCACTGTGACTAAATATTTTGCACTGAGAGCGCCGCCTTTCTGGGATTTTCAAGATCAGAAAAAACCATTTCCCTTTATTTGTAGTAAATACACATAGCCTAACCTGTAATTTATCATGTTCTCCAGCAGCTAGCCTTGCAAATACAGCTTTCCCAAACTTGCAGGAGTTATTACTAGCGTGGACTTGCAGCAAAACACAATCCCAGAGCCACCCCAGCGTGCAGGGAAAATCTGTGCCCTGGGGACGTAAGGGCAGATCTCTTACTAAGAAGACGATACGAACTCTTGGCTGAGCCTCGGTAGGATAAAGACTCCAATTTGTTTCTGTGACCACTGTGGTACTGCGTTTATATTTCTGGTAGTGGTATGGGTACACTTTTCTGTGAAAGCAGGAAAATTCGTATTGCCACTGCTGAGATCCAGGCCAATCTTATAAATATTTACCACAACGCGTAGCAAGCCAAACTGAGCCTTCCTGCTGGTGTCAGCGATGGGGCAAACAATGGGTGGCGTCGCTCAGCCAACGGGTTTAGACTCGGGGCATCTGGCACGGGTTCCTGGCATGCAGTTGGCAAAAATCGCAAGAGCCCCGGTGCTGGTATTGATTTTTAGGAATACTTGGCTGCAGCCAAAACCGCTGGAGAACTTGATCTCCAGTTTCACCAAGCCCCAGTTTCCCACCGGTAAATTGGGATAACCATAGGGGCTGACAATATGGGTGTGCAGTAAAGCTGATCTAGTTAATCTTGTAAGCACCTTGAGACTCTGGTATGGATGGGGCTACAGTAGCACTGTTATTTTTGAGAATGCACAGCCAAAGACCAGCAAACTAATTGCATTCACCTTCAGAAAAAGAGAAGATTTTAATCTTCTCACATTAAACCTGCCCAGGGTAAACACGCTTCTATCCTCCTGCTGTTAAAATATGTTGCCATAAGTGTTTAGTGTAACATTTGACCTGTTTCTCTTGAATCTTCCTAGATTACGGTCAAGCCATTTGCACTTCAATAGTTGGGGGCTGCGCTGCATTTTCTGGGGTTGGAACGTAGCTAAGCTGTAAAAACTTGCTGGAGGCTGTAAGACAGCATAAAGAGGCTGAGCAGAGAGTATTTTTAAAGCCAGTTCTGGAGGGAGAAAATCATTATACTTGATTCCCTTTTTTCCCCTCTTTTGGTTGTGAGCCTAAGAAATGATGGGGGTCTTTTGAGGTCGGCTCTCCAACATGGCTTAAGGACAAAGCTGCAGCAGCCATTTGCCACTTTTCTCACTCAAGAGGTAAAGCAGAGAGTCACCAGTGCGAACCAAAATGGCCTGATTAGTAATGCGCTGGAGCTAATATGGATTGTATACGTTCAAAAAGAGAGCGTGGAGGAACAGATGTGTGAGGCCATCAGCCTTACGCACCAGCTCCACCGTAAGGGACAGAGGAGCCTACAGCAGCTACGAGGCACCACGTGCTCCTCTGTCGCCATATGGACCTCGGCACAGCAGACCCACTGTGGTCCCCTAGACCTTACCATCATACAGAAGCTGCCGCAAAGCCTTAATACTTGAAAGTCTAAGACTATGGAAGCCTAATATTTCTCCTCTGCACAGCGTGCTGCTTGAGGAACTGCATCATTTTTCCCAGATTCTCTCCTCCCCTTCCCAAAACACCTCTCAGCTTTGTTAACACATGTCATTTAATAGGCGCATATCATTTAAGTCCTCATGAACAGCACCATGTCTATTCAGCAACAAATAAAATAGCCAAACTAGGCTGCCCGTTAACTTTCCAGCTCCCCAGAGAGGTGGCAAACCGTACCACCAGTCCCTCTAGAATTGCCAAATATCCCCATCAATTCTGTTCACACCACCAGTCTAAGATGCTATACTCTAATCTAAGGGACAGATAAAGACACCCTCTGAAATACATACTAAAGTACAGATAAATATACAAGCTGTCTCGGCGAATTAGTTACATGTGCAAATAGCTTCCTGGAAGAGCAGGCTCAGTTTGACGGCTAAAATCTGATCCAAAATCCACGGGAATTGCAAAAAAAAAAAGAAAGAAAAAATATCCCCTACTTTGAAGTCGGGGCTGTGAACCCAGCCTTTGGTTAATTGGAAATGGGTAACTCTGGATATGACACCTGCTGGGTGGTCCTGGCCACTAATCCACTCCAGTTGTCCACAAAGGCTTGCGACAGTCGTCACCCCTCACGCCAGGCTCAGCGGGGAGGTGGGGGATGAATGCCTCAGAAAGCCAAACCACTCACCCCCAGCCCTGTTATCTTCTGGAGGAGGTCGGGGCAAAGCCATGGGGGATGAAGCATGCATTGCCACGGGCCATACAATACCTGCCACCAAACAGGAAAAAGAGAGTTTTGTCTCCAGCACTTTCAATCTATGAGTACACAGGGGGAAAAAAGGGTCTTAAAAATTCCAAGGATTTCTACTGAAGTAGTACGATAAACTGGTGGAAAAGACTTCTCAAAGAAAGCAACTTTCTCTAAGGAGAGAAATACGTGATTTGTCAAGTGGATGCCGCCCCCCACCCCCCAGCCCTAGCACTGAAGTCCTGTAAAAAGCTGCGGGGAGGGCTCCAGCCCGTCTGCTCCAGGACAAATCCCATCGGCTTGTAGCAGAGATCCCACTTTTGTTAATACAGAAGCTGCTTTTTATTCCTCCTGCCAAAGCAGCCTGGCCTGCCCGGTCCCGCAGTGAGGTCATAACTCAGGGTTGATCACATCACAGCACGTTGCCATGGCGATGCTTGAACTGTCACAAAGGATGTGCGCTATGATTTCACAGCAGATGGGCTGTGAGGGAGGAAGCCCTCATTTAAATTTTAAAAATTGCTTGAGTAATTAGCAAGAGCAATAGAAAAAGACATTAAAAAGAAAAGAAAAATCCCCATACCGCCACTCTCGGCAAAGGCTACGGGATTCACGTGGGACCTGCAGGCCGCCCGTGGGGGAGGATGCTGCTCCGAGTTCACCCGGCTCTTGGGGTCACGTATGGGTCCAAAAAAGTCTGGAGCCTGCCCGGCTGCAGGAGGCCCAGCGCAGCAGTGGGCGAGCGAAGCCCCCCTGCGCATCCCTGCACTTCAAAGCACGCCAGCGCTCGGCCAGCCGCCCCTCGCAAGGGCCTGATCGGAATGGCAGAGGGCAGGCAGGAGGGTGCCGCAGGCTTCATTAAAACACAAACTGCCCGACGGAAGGCAAGGTGCAGTGCCCTGGCTTCGGAAGGTTTTAGCAAGGAGCTGGCTTAGGAACTTCTATGTCCCTTCTTAATGCAGCACGTGAGGAGCCTGGAGTCACATGGATGTGTTTGCCCTCACATCCTGAAGTGTTACCCCTCCAAGATGAGAGTGCAACTCCTTGGCCCCCTAATTCTCTCGTCCCAGCAGCACTGACCCACACAGTAGCCTATGCTGGCCTCACCCTGCATCCTCAGCATCCCTGTTGTGGAGCGATACCCCAGTCCCTCCTATTGCCCCTGCACTTGGGAACTAAGATCAACAGCAAACAACGGAGGCAGAGCAAACAGCATCAAGCTTTCCAGATAGCCATGGTGCAGCCCTGCTCGCCCCTCGGGCTTCTCCATCCCCGGCAGAGGTGACCTTGAGGAAGCGAAGCCTCAGGTCCCCGTCCCTGCAGCCACCACGGCTCGTTGCAGAGATGCCGGCGTCCCCCAGCTTGCCACAGCAGCTCTCTTCCACATCGCAGCAGCTCGGCAACCTCAAGGCAGCATTAAACCTCTCTCCCCTCCGCCTGCAGCAGGCACCGCATGCGGTGTTTTGGGGACCTTGGGCTGAGTCCTCATGTTTAATGGGGAGAGCAGACTTCCATGCAGCATGTTCCTCGTTCGTTCAGTGACTAACTGTTGATCTCTCTAAGAATAAGCCAGATGGTTCCCGTGATAAGTGATCAGCTCTCCTGGAGTTTTTGAAACAGAAAAAGACAGATGCCTGCGTGCCTCTTGCCAGGACCCATCTTAAGCTCAGGCGATGAGTGCAAATGCTTAGGGAGGTTGTGTTCTGGGGATTCTCTCCATCCAGGCTTAGCAACTAATCTTCCCCATCAACCCTGCATTCTGAAGGGGAGGCATCTCGCCTTCTGACAGCTTCCCCCGGCTTAAGGGCACTACAAATCATAAGGTCAGCCCTTACAATTGGATCAGACCTTGATATTGCTTTGCTCTTCTGTGCATTTATATTAACATCTCATTTTGCAGACAGCGCATCTGACCGGTGTTCACTACCTCAGCTTGCATTTGCACACCCTGGTGATTGAGAGCACCAAAAGAACCAACAAAGCATTTTAGCAAAGGAGAAAGCTTGATCTGGGGAGTTGTTCTGCTGGGGTGAAAAAAACCAAACCACCCAGGTTGGGGAGAGGGTGGCAAACACATGAGGCTAAAGAACTTTGTTTCTCGGCCACTGGTTTGCACACGGGCGCAAGCACCACTTCCTGCCTCCAGCCCAGAGACCGAGACCTCCACAAGAGGGGAAAGAAAAGTAACAGCATTTATCTGCTGACTTCCTTCTGTCTTGTTTTTACCTTAATTTCTACTGCTGACTGCAGAGAAAGCCTAACTCTGCTTTTGAGCTGTCATTAAAAACACCGAGTGGGAGCAGGGGAACCACCGTACCTGTGCAGGGTAAGAAGAATGGGGTGGAAGAGGAGTTAGGAGCAAGGTGTAAACTCAGCAATTGAAGCTGAGCCTGGTTCTTCCCAAAGCCAGCTCCACGGCAGCAGCTTGGCCCACCAGCGTAGGGCTGGTTCACCTCACCCGGGATAAGCAAACACATCCTGAAGCTCACAGCCCACCCACTTGCTGCTGCATCCTGTAGGCAAAACTCCACCTGATCTCAGTCTTAGGCCAGCGTAAAAATGAGCGACGCGTAGCCACGCACTCAGCAGAAAATGACTCCCCAGTTCTTCTATTTGCATGCCTCTGTTTTGGCTCTTAAAGGATGCACATTCCCTTCGAGGATATTTATGCAGTCTCTTCAGAGCAAAATTCGGAGCTGCACCTCCAAGAAAGGGAATTAGATCTGTAATGCTGACTCAGCCTCCAACTGCACAGGATTAAACAGTCAGAAAGAAACCATTAAGCTGAAAAAGACTGAAATGTATGTGACAATACCTGTGTCAGACACTCATCTCCTCACCATAAAAAATATATATGTAGATATCGGTACACAGTTCATTATCTCTGACCAAGGTGTTATTTCACAGGCGAGCTTGCAACTTCATCTGCGGGCTTTATGGAGCAGATGTCACTTTAAATCTAGAGAAAGTGCACGGAGGAAACGGAGAGGGCACTAGATTTAAAGCAAGCAAGTGCTCTGCCCTCACTTCCCGGGGAAATTGTGCATGCATGTTGACTGTGCTCTGCAATCAGTGTGGCTTCCATTGTGCTATTAATTAAAAAGAGAGGCCTTATGCAAAAGATATTTCAAATTGCAAATTCCCTTTTTGCATCTTCTGTAAAAGCCATTCCCATTTTGTTATGTTACCCTGCATAATTTTTAACGTTAGGTTTCTATAAATGAGTTACATACCAAGACTTAGCAAGAGTATTCACATTGCGTTCGTCACCGATACTTTTTTTGCATGATTTCCCAAGGAATCAAAGCTTTTGTAATTATAAACTCTAATCACAAACATAGTTCTCCCATCCTTCAGTAAACTTCTGATCCTTTCACTTCACTTCAATTCAGTTTGACACAATCAGAGCTAACTGACTCACCGCAAGTTTCCTAAAAGACAGCATCTGCGTAGAGCTGCCACGCAGCCTGTTGGCCCCACCGCTCAGGAGTCAGAGGAGGAATCTGACGACCGAGGGGAAAAGCCTTCAGGGAGCAGATCTCCATGCACTACGTGTTGCACTTCGATGTGGGAAAATGCACAGTCCCACACAAGGGGGTCTCCTTAACACTTACCTGCGCGGCCCGAGCAGCTTCGCCAGCAGCAGCGCTGAGCGCACGGTGCTCACGGAGCTGCCCTTGGCTTGTTCATTTGGGACGGCAAGTGCTACGCGATCGAACCCACGTCCTCCTCACCTTAAATACAGCGGATTATGCTCCGGTTTTTAATGACCTTTCAGGTCCTAATTTGTGCGATGTCACCCAGGGGTTTGGGGAAGGCAGATGCGCCTCACCGGGGGCCTTGGGTGCAGGCACCGCTTTGACCTCAGCTTAGAACTGGCTCTTACAACCCAGGCTTAAAGCCTGAAACCCTGGACCCAGTTCCCCCTGACCGCCCTTTTTTGCACTTGAAAGGCAGCATTAGCCGCCCTAGCACCTCATCAATCAAAGAGCCTTTTGCATTTGGCAATGCAAAAAAAAAAAAAAAAGTTAAAGAGGCCTTAAAAGTAAGTGTTAATTAGGACAAGAGCGAGCAGATGATTCTTCACCTGCTTTTTCCATTGATCTGCCCTTTCAAGAATACTTTATATCCATAAGCAAAGTAGTCTTACTAAAACACTTTGGCTTTTCTTTTTCTCCAAACCACAGAACAGGAATTTGAGAGAGCAGGGAAAAAAGTGTATCCTGGGGGGAAATATTTTTGCCCCTTAAAATAGCTCTTCTTTTTTTGTTGTTTTTTTTGTTTTTTTTCCTCCCAGGCATTCAAAATTCAGAAGCGTTTCCAGGGCTGAACAGCTGCTGAAGAGTTAAACCAAATATATTCAGTAGTATTTATTAGAAAGAGGTATTTCCATTAAAAAAAAAAAAAAAAAGCCCCAAACCTCTCGGGAGGAAAACCAAAGTTCCAGGAGCATCAGCAAGCTCTCCGGGTCACTGCCCGTGCCCCCAGCGAGTGCGGTGGGGACGCCCGCGCTTGTCCCTTCCCAGCAGCTTCGATCTAGGAAGAAGAGGAAAAGTTAGAGGAAATCTCGCAGCTGGCGGCGGAGAGGAAGGAATCCATTCTGTTATCAAATACTTGCAGAGACTGTACTCAATCAGGCAGTCAAAAACACGCCTACTCAGATAAGGGTATCCCTGCAAAGAAATCTCTTGACACTGCTTTGACATATTTACGTTCTCCCGCGATTATTCAGCTGCGATAACTTGGAGCTCCTCTCCTGCCACTCCGGTACCAGCCGGTCCCCCCTTTTGTCGCAGGTAGCACAGCCCTGAAGTTACAGCGAGATTGTGCTACTCCTCAAGTCCTATTAGCCCGGACTTGTTGGAAGATCTAGTAGCAAGATACGATCGGTGAATTATTTCTTTTAATTAATTCATTGAAGTAAACAGAAAATAGCCGGAGTCTTATCTGTCTGCATCTCTTTGGAAGAAAGGCAACGGGAGTTCCGCGGCGGTTTCGCACGGGGGAAGGATCCCCGCCATGCAGCGGAGGGGCAGAGGCT
>NW_009259239.1:510534-512839 GCF_000687185.1 Egretta garzetta | reverse complement strand
TTGCTTTTTGTTTTAGCTGGTTTCCAAAGCCGTCACACAACTGTCTCCTTTTTTCCCTTCTCCCTCTCCCTCTGGGATGAGGGAGACAGCGAAAGACATGGATTTTTCTCC
Organism: Egretta garzetta; assembly: GCF_000687185.1. Lineage (NCBI taxonomy): Eukaryota > Metazoa > Chordata > Aves > Pelecaniformes > Ardeidae > Egretta > Egretta garzetta. The sequence goes on along the minus strand of NW_009259239.1, from coordinate 512,728 downwards.
CCTCTTTGCTAGGAATAAAACTTGGAAGTGGAGTTGGGATGTGCCCACCTGACTGTGGGGGTCCCTCTGACCGGCCCTTCCTTGAGCCCTTTTGTTTGCTTTGCGCCTGTGAATCCGTCCTTAGGGGGATGTGGCCCTGATTTCGTCCCCCCTGGGGCTCCCCAGGCACTTCTCGGATGCAGGCTCCCTGTCTTGGGGCAGGTGCTTCTCTTAAACGCTGGGAGCTTGCGAGGGCCTTGCCGTGCAGGGGGACTCGGCAAAAGTTTTGGGTCAGAAGGTGGAGATCAATAGAAGGGAAAGCTTCCAAAGAAGTAGACATGGGAGGGAAGAGGAGAGCTCTTGCTGGGTGGGAAGGTGACTTGGTGATCAGGATTTCTGGGCGTCAGCACCTCCTGCCAGCTGGGTCCCGGGGCACCGCAGCGCCGGCCGGGGTCGCAGTGTGAGGCTGTCAGTTAGGCAGAACTGCTCTTTCCTATTTCTTTTTTTTTTGTTTTTTTTTGTCCCACCTCAATTCAGATGCACAGGCGTCAAGATCCCAGTTCAGGAAGGAATTTTAGCACATCCCTCAGTGGAGTAATGATAGTCATTCCAACCAAACCCCTTTCCAAATTGGGGCTGAGAACTAAAATGTCAGATGCCTCAACGTAATTCTTTTACAGCAAATGATGGTAAATCATTGCCGCTCTCTGCTTTGTCATCCAGCTCACCTACAAATAATCCACACGTAGTTGGTCAATGAGTTGTCTTTTTGGTTTTTAAAGCTACAGGTTAAACTTTGTGTGGGGTTTGTCCCTCCTGGCCGGGGCTGGGATAGTTGGGCAGGCGCAGGTATGACTAGCAGGGCTCTGGTGTCTCTATAGCAGCCACCTCTTGCCTGTAGCCTTGCTGAGAAATGGCATGTGAAGTGAGACGGCTGTGTGCTGCCGCGGTTTTATTAGACCGGTAGAGGAGTAATTTTATTGTTTAAGAGGTATCTGTGACCAAAGTGCTTTGCCAGTGTAATATATTCCTGTCCCGGTGAAGCCTTTCTAATGTAGATGTGGCTTCGGTCTGTTGTATGAACTCAGCAGCTCTTTGAAACACAGAATTGCAAATTGATCTCCGGGTTGGGGAAAGCAAGGTACTGGCCAGCAATCGGGAAGAACATAGATGCTTAAAAGCCCATGCATTTATAAAGTTGTTGACTAGTCCTTATTTTACGTCGGCAGTCGTGTGCATGTTTATCCCCTTCCAGGCTTCTGCAGTGCATCTGCAGAAATGAATGGCCAAGAGCTCGCCCGCGTTCATCCTCTCTCCTTGTACCTGGGATGAGCTCAGTGCTGGAAAGCGCCGCTTACAGATGAGCATAGCTCAGTTACCAGCCCAAAGCCCGTGTGATTACTCACCTCCATAAAATGACATTTTTCCTGCTTGCCCACCCCAGAAGTTCTCTTGTCAGAGTTTTGTCCCACAGGCCATCCCTGCCGTTGGTGTTTGAAGGGAGCATGCCCCTTCCAACTGCTTTATCTCAAAGTACTGCTTTTTTTTTTTTTCCCCTTTTTACCCTAGTTACAATCAACAATCTCTAGACAGCATCTGTAAAATCAGTAATGCAGGGTATGAGGCAGCCCAAGTTGGCAGCATCACGTTTTGGTTCTTTTTTGTGAGGGGGGGAGAGAAGTTTTACTGTGTTTTTATTAAAAGTCAAAAAATAAAGCGAACATTAAATTTAGCAAAGTTACTTGCTCCTTTTTACATTTTCAAACCAGTTTCAAACTGCTGCAGGCTGGAATGAGAACACAGCAGGTTTTGCTCATCCACGTACAAGATGAAGATTTTAATGCCAGGCATGACATCACTGTATTTGCATGTGCGACATCTTCGGGTTTTATTCCTTTTAGCTTTGCTCTAACTCAGCTGATCCTCAGTGGTAGGATTTGGAGTCCCTCCTGGTTGGGCTGGTTTCACCCATGTCTAAATTACTTTCCTGTGTGTCCACTTAAGGAATGAAAACAGACGCTGACAATAAATCAAAACCGTATTTTGAAGCGAATTTGTTTAGAAATGGACAGTGTCACAACGGAATTCCCTGAGATTTTAGCGTGGCTATCAGGTTGCGGTGAAGCTGCATCTGCTTTTTGTGTGGAGAGAGTGTGATTGTAGTTTTGACTTTCTTTCAAGTGTGAGGATAATTCAGCAAGTGTGTTCTTTCCCT
>NW_009259239.1:502942-510416 GCF_000687185.1 Egretta garzetta | reverse complement strand
CCTTTTTTTTTTTTTTTTTTAGGAGGGTGACTTTCCCTTTTGTTTTAGCTGGTTTCCAAAGCCGTCACACAACTGTCTCCTTTTTTCCCTTCTCCCTCTCCCTCTGGGATGAGGGAGACAGCGAAAGACATGGATTTTTCTCCCCTCTTTGCTAGGAATAAAACTTGGAAGTGGAGTTGGGATGTGCCCACCTGACTGTGGGGGTCCCTCTGACCGGCCCTTCCTTGAGCCCTTTTGTTTGCTTTGCGCCTGTGAATCCGTCCTTAGGGGGATGTGGCCCTGATTTCGTCCCCCCTGGGGCTCCCCAGGCACTTCTCGGATGCAGGCTCCCTGTCTTGGGGCAGGTGCTTCTCTTAAACGCTGGGAGCTTGCGAGGGCCTTGCCGTGCAGGGGGACTCGGCAAAAGTTTTGGGTCAGAAGGTGGAGATCAATAGAAGGGAAAGCTTCCAAAGAAGTAGACATGGGAGGGAAGAGGAGAGCTCTTGCTGGGTGGGAAGGTGACTTGGTGATCAGGATTTCTGGGCGTCAGCACCTCCTGCCAGCTGGGTCCCGGGGCACCGCAGCGCCGGCCGGGGTCGCAGTGTGAGGCTGTCAGTTAGGCAGAACTGCTCTTTCCTATTTCTTTTTTTTTTGTTTTTTTTTGTCCCACCTCAATTCAGATGCACAGGCGTCAAGATCCCAGTTCAGGAAGGAATTTTAGCACATCCCTCAGTGGAGTAATGATAGTCATTCCAACCAAACCCCTTTCCAAATTGGGGCTGAGAACTAAAATGTCAGATGCCTCAACGTAATTCTTTTACAGCAAATGATGGTAAATCATTGCCGCTCTCTGCTTTGTCATCCAGCTCACCTACAAATAATCCACACGTAGTTGGTCAATGAGTTGTCTTTTTGGTTTTTAAAGCTACAGGTTAAACTTTGTGTGGGGTTTGTCCCTCCTGGCCGGGGCTGGGATAGTTGGGCAGGCGCAGGTATGACTAGCAGGGCTCTGGTGTCTCTATAGCAGCCACCTCTTGCCTGTAGCCTTGCTGAGAAATGGCATGTGAAGTGAGACGGCTGTGTGCTGCCGCGGTTTTATTAGACCGGTAGAGGAGTAATTTTATTGTTTAAGAGGTATCTGTGACCAAAGTGCTTTGCCAGTGTAATATATTCCTGTCCCGGTGAAGCCTTTCTAATGTAGATGTGGCTTCGGTCTGTTGTATGAACTCAGCAGCTCTTTGAAACACAGAATTGCAAATTGATCTCCGGGTTGGGGAAAGCAAGGTACTGGCCAGCAATCGGGAAGAACATAGATGCTTAAAAGCCCATGCATTTATAAAGTTGTTGACTAGTCCTTATTTTACGTCGGCAGTCGTGTGCATGTTTATCCCCTTCCAGGCTTCTGCAGTGCATCTGCAGAAATGAATGGCCAAGAGCTCGCCCGCGTTCATCCTCTCTCCTTGTACCTGGGATGAGCTCAGTGCTGGAAAGCGCCGCTTACAGATGAGCATAGCTCAGTTACCAGCCCAAAGCCCGTGTGATTACTCACCTCCATAAAATGACATTTTTCCTGCTTGCCCACCCCAGAAGTTCTCTTGTCAGAGTTTTGTCCCACAGGACATCTCTGCCGTTGGTGTTTGAAGGGAGCATGCTCCTTCCAACTGCTTTATCTCAAAGTACTGCTTTTTTTTTTTTTTCCCCTTTTTACCCTAGTTACAATCAACAATCTCTAGACAGCATCTGTAAAATCAGTAATGCAGGGTATGAGGCAGCCCAAGTTGGCAGCATCACGTTTTGGTTCTTTTTTGTGAGGGGGGGAGAGAAGTTTTACTGTGTTTTTATTAAAAGTCAAAAAATAAAGCGAACATTAAATTTAGCAAAGTTACTTGCTCCTTTTTACATTTTCAAACCAGTTTCAAACTGCTGCAGGCTGGAATGAGAACACAGCAGGTTTTGCTCATCCACGTACAAGATGAAGATTTTAATGCCAGGCATGACATCACTGTATTTGCATGTGCGACATCTTCGGGTTTTATTCCTTTTAGCTTTGCTCTAACTCAGCTGATCCTCAGTGGTAGGATTTGGAGTCCCTCCTGGTTGGGCTGGTTTCACCCATGTCTAAATTACTTTCCTGTGTGTCCACTTAAGGAATGAAAACAGACGCTGACAATAAATCAAAACCGTATTTTGAAGCGAATTTGTTTAGAAATGGACAGTGTCACAACGGAATTCCCTGAGATTTTAGCGTGGCTATCAGGTTGCGGTGAAGCTGCATCTGCTTTTTGTGTGGAGAGAGTGTGATTGTAGTTTTGACTTTCTTTCAAGTGTGAGGATAATTCAGCAAGTGTGTTCTTTCCCTAAAAGTTGCCGCAAACGGAAGGTTTTAACATGCACATTGGTGTGATGGTATCCGTTCCTCTTGAAAGTAAGTAATAAACAAAAGTAGGCGTTAAAATAATCTTTAAAGGCTTTTACTTAAAGCTGTTAAAGTAATTGCTGGTCTTCTGTCAAGGTGTGTTTTACAGGTGTTAGTCAGATGGAAATAATATTTGTGGGTTTAGTTTATTTTATCAGCCCTTCAGAAATAAGTGGGTCTGAAGTTTACTGGATGTCGTGATACGGCTCGGTCCCAGGGTTAGCAGGAAGCTTGGTTTTTTTCTGTAAAAGCCAAAAGAGCTGTTGATTTCCAGAACGTTACAAATATTTTTCATACAGGGTAGTATTTGAGAGTTTGGTTTGCATAGGTGTAGCAAAATGGGAACCAAGTTAATTCGGCCCTTGGAAGATGAAGGGAAGAGATCTTGGTTCCAGCCTTGCCATCTGGAAGCAGTTCAGAAATCACGAACCCAACCCTCCCTCCCTAAAACCACCATGCCTATGCAAGTCAGAAGTGTTGTTTGATTGATTGTTTTGTTTTAAAAAAGACGCGCTTTGGGTTGTTGCAAGAAACGCTGTGAGTTTGGATTTAAGACGATGCGCTTGGCAAGCTTTTCTCAGAACCGTGACACCCAAAACCTGTTTCTAAAGTGAAAACTCGAGTTTTCTGTAAGATTACTTGACATAAAACAGCTGGTGCAACTGGGAGATCCGCTCAGATTGAGGGATGTAGGGCTTTTCAGGGAGATGCGTGTGATGATTTTGTCCATGTAGCGTTGAAGAACCTTAAGAAGTCTGGGTTTTAGTAGTGAGCAGAGGGAGAATGGCACAGGCAAGCAGAGGCGGTTTGGGCATTGGTAACCAGGAGGGGACTTCTTTAAAGTCCTTGGAGAGGGGGGCATATTCTGGTAGCTGAGGACATGGGTTATGGTGCTACGTCCCCTGTGACAGAGGCAGGCTCATCTCTGGAATTTGCGGTCGGGACCACAGGTGCCCAAGCTGCCTGCGGCGGGCGATGCCCCGCGCAGGGCTGGCGGTGGGAAGGCTCGTGTCAGCGCTTGGCAGAGGGGAGCGTTTGCCATCTGGAGGGCTGGCGGAGAAGGGAGGAAGGGTCAGGAAGCAAATGGGGAATAAGGTGATCTGTAACGCCTCCGTGGTTAGAAATCGCATGTCAGGAGCGGAGGGAGGGATTTCAGTGAGTTTTGACAACCTTTTTGTGCATCGGCCCAGTGTGCAAGGTACCTGCCGGGTGGTGAAAGCAGGGCACATGCGAGGAATTCAGTGTCACTCCAGCAGCCAGCATCCCCAGCTACGTCTATGTCTTCTCCAGGTTGTGGCCCCTGGGAAGACTGTCCAGCGGGGACCTGATGTAGCAAAGCGAAGCCTGCTCACCGCTGGCTTGCCTCTCAAATGAACTTCGGCAGACATTTTGGGAGGAATTTGCAGATGCCCCCCACCCCAGACTACAGGTTAATCAGGTCTGTGGTCCAGGCTCACCCTTCGGCTCAGTTGCCATCTACACCATTCACAAGCTCTGAAGTGATGTAGGTCTTCTCTGCCTTGTGCTTCCCTTCATCTCACAGTTGGGCAAAGCCCACTGGCTGCCCACCCCCTGGGGCTCTGGCTTGAAGGGCAGCTCCGGCATCCATAGGATCATAGAATTGTAGAATGATTTGGGTTGGAATGGACCTTTAAAGGTCATCTAGTCCAAACCTCCTGCTGTGGGCAGGGACATCTTTCACTGGATCAGGTTGCTCAGAGCCCCATCCAACCTGGCCTGCAACACTGCCGGTGATGGGGCATCCACAACTTCACTGGGCAACTTGTTCCAGTGTTTCACCACCTTCATCATAAAAAATTTCTTCCTTATGTCCAATCTAAACCTACCCTCTTTCAGTTTAAAACCGTTGCACCTTCTCCCGTCACTAGAGGCCTTGGTAAAAAGTGAGCGCATATATATTTCAGACTACTTAACATCTCGTTACACAGGGTACCCAGAGCCTCGGAGTGCACAAGCACTTTGGTGTGGTCAGCATCCCACGACCATGGCAAGAACTTGCTCCTGGGGTGAATTGGTTGTGGGTTATGGGTTTACCCTGCACGATGAGTTTGATAAGCAGCATTAGCAAAAATTGCCCCTTTGCTGGTGTAACGCAGCCTTTCTGCTGGTGGGTTTTGCCAGCACGGCTCCATCAGTGGCATGTCCTGCCCTGGGCTGACAGAACCACGTGGTAAGCGTTAGTGGGACAGACCTGACATGAGATGTTCCCAGGCAGAGATGTCTGCTGTTGTGTGCTTGTTCAGCTCTTGATGTCTGCACATCAACGCCCCGCTCTAGGAAACCCTTTTTACTGCTTGAGTTAAGCCCCAGTGAAGCCCAGTCCTCCCAGCAGGAGCAGGCGGTGGAGGCCCTGGGCCAGAGGAGCGGGCGCATCCTGGCCCAAACCCAAGCGGCTCTGTGCACGCCATGGAGTTCCCTCCAGACCGGTGTGATCTGACCACGGCGTAGTTCAGTTTGCTTGGGAGACTCCTCCATAGCCTGAAATTCGTCTTCTGTCCTGGAAAAGTGTGGCAAAGCTGAAAACCAAAGATATTTCCCTTGTGTTACTCCCCTCGCTCTCCCCTTAGCTGTGGGTTTGCACAGCACCAATCCGGGTGAGAAGCAACCCTCTGCTTCGCTCCCTCCTTTCTTAAGCGAGACAGAGATAGATATATATTTTTTTTTTTAGTATAATTTTTTTAACTTGCAGCATTTTGGTAATGTGATTTACAGTGAGGTCCCAGCTGGCACCAACGGCGGGGGCGATTAACTTCATGCGAGCAGTGGGAGGGGTGGGACGGGAACTTGCACTCACTTCCATGCCCCACCATGGGCCTGAAATCTTAGTTTTCCTTCCCTCTTTTTCTCCCATTCTTCCTGTCCTGACCCAATTTCCCCTCTTAAATACTAAATATTTTTTTAAACTTGCAACTTCACATTACCTATGTAGACTTTGGCTTTTTTTTGTTGTTGTTAATTGTCTGTTGTTCCCAGAATTTTGTAGTAAGTGTTAAAGCTGCGTATCTGGCTCCTTGTAGCTTAAAACAAACAAACAAAAAACCAAATAGAGATTTTCTCGCTTGTTTTGAGTCAGTGATGATCGCTAAGGAAGCCTCAGGTTCAGGGTTATTTAACCTCTTGGCCAGTCTGGTGAGCGAAGGAAGAAGTCCTGTGAGCAAAGCTATACAGGGAAAAATGTGTTTCCTTTCTTTTTAAACAGAATCTTGATGTTTGTGGTTTATTTTAAAGAGCACCCAAAAAAAAGCAGGTTCTGAGCTGCTGCTAAAGGCACCCTCAGAGGGGTTTAATAAAATACCAGTATTTCTCAAGAACTCTGTGCCCCTTCCCTTGCCTCCGACGTATGTGTTACTTTTTCTCACTCTCCAAGCTTTGGACTTTTTTTTTTTAATATCTCTAAACCTAGTTTCATGCTTATTAGTTTCAGTTACTTTATGTTACGCTTCACTCGGATAGCAGAAGTAGGAAAATACTTGTTCTTTTTTAAAATCTTATTTGCAAGAAGAAAATCGGAGAGTAAACAGTTGGAGGTAGTGAGTTTTGTTGGATTTCAAAGAGTGCCGGGACGGAGGCCCCGGGAAGCGATGCGGGGAGGTTTTCTGTCCTCTCCTGCCGGGGGAAGCCGGTACGAAGCAGACAGCGCCGGCATCTCTGAGCTTTGCTGCCAGGCTGGGGGAGCGCTGCTGATTCACTCTCACACGAAATAAAGGAAAGTCCTGATGGTTCTGGCCTGAAGTGTTCCTGAGGAGATGCCTTCCCCACCCCTTTTCCCACCTCCCACCTCTCAAGCAAATATGTTTTGTTGTGGGGTTTGGTTTTTTTTTTCAGCATCCTCTTCAGCACGAACTGTCAGGCACCGCAGGGAGTTTTTCCTTGTCTTTTGTCTCTCCAGAAACTGATTTATTTAAATGATATGCTGGGAGCACACTGCTGTTGCCAGCATCGGTGCTTGTCATCTTCCAGGCTTTGGTACAGTTTCCTTGAAAATTGTGGACGATGGGGTTATCCCAGAGGATCGTGATCCCCCCCGAAGCTGAGTAAACACCCTGCATTTTTCTAAAGAGGTTCCCCTTCCTGGTTATTGAGAAGAGCGGCGCTGGGTCAGACCTATTGATTTCCCTGTGATTGAAAGGCAAGGAAGTTGTTTGAATGCCCGGCTCCCTCCTGGGGAGAGGGCTCGGTCGCCTGGCTGGGCGTCCAGGCGGCTGTCGCTGCTCCCACCCGTGGTGAGACAACCGCTGCACCAACACCCTCCTTTTGCTCAGCCAAAGGTGGTTACAGAGTCTTTTATCGCTCATTTATTTCCTTGTCGCCATCAGGCATCCCTGTGGCATCTCTTGCAGCTCTCATGTTCGTGATGCTACTTTTCATCACCATGATGTAATGCTCGCTACCAGGAGGAGTCGTGACCTCACAGTTGTAGATTTTTGGGATCTGTTCCTCGCCTCTCAGGACCGGGCAGCCAGTTTTATTTGAGAGCCAGAAGCTCTTTTACCTGAGCTTTAACCTAAGGCCCAGGTCTCCCCAACCTGTGCTCAGGTTGCAGGCATCTTGCCAGGAAGGTGCCAGCTCCACTGTGCTACCATTTTGAAGGTGAGGTTTAATTTTCTTTGCAAAGCCAGCAGTGATAAGATGCTGAAAAAGCCTCATGTGGGGTTTTTTAACTAGGGAAAGTACCTGGGGAGGCTGCTGGCTGCAGGGGCTGGTGGCCTCTGAGGACCTGCAGGATTTTGCCCAACTGCTGCGGGTAGGAAGTTTCCAGGTACAAATGGTGATGAGTAGATTCAGAGGAAACTGCTGCCTTGGGAAGCCTTTACTTCCCTCCGTCTGTCTGGGGTGCTCAGGCATAAGGAGGGAATAGGTTCCATGTGTGTTTCAAAGCATTTGGAGTGACGAGGAAGAACGGCGTGTTCGAAGGGAACTGTTTTCTTAACTGTTCTTCATTTGGCGTCTTCTCTTTCTTTAGAGTTAGAGCATCCTCACAGTTTTGTTGCTCCTAAAACAGTTTTTACAGGACGCCTCTCCTCTGCATATCTGCCGGCATCTCGTCTGGGTGCCTTC
>NW_009259239.1:489615-502549 GCF_000687185.1 Egretta garzetta | reverse complement strand
TGGTTTGGGAAATACCGCTCAAGGCAAACACAAGCTTCAAAATCCACAGTTAATCAGATACAGGAAAAAGAATGTTAGTTCTCTGAAGTACTTTTCTTTCAAGCCTAACTGTACTTGAAGTGCCTTAAATTCTGTTTGCTTGTCCTGTTATCCTGTACCTTAGCCTTTACAAGTACCTTATTTTCATGTTTTACCTTATTTTTACATGTTTACCCTCTATGTGTGTGTCCAAGCCAGGAGAGGAGTGTCACAAGATACTGCTTACGCCAAAAAGAGCTTGTATACAGGGGTGATCTTAGCTCCGGCCCCGTCTCTTCCCCAGCGGCTGATCAGAGCGCTGAGTTGGTGGATTTAAAGTTAATCTCCTGAAATCTGAACTCCTTTTTGTTTGCTCTGCTCTTGCTTCTGGGCGAGCAGCAGGCAGTCCCGTTCTCCCCGCAAAGCGCCGGAGAGCGGAGCGGAGAGCGGGTGCTTTCAGCCTCGGGGTCTGCAGCTCTGGGGCATGGCGAGCGACCGGCGAGCGACCGGGCACCGGCACACCCTGCGCCAGCTGGCCCCAAATCCCTGCTGAGCCCTCGGCACCTCTCCCGCAAAATTTACAGGGGACTTAAATATGCTTGTTCTTTTTTTTTGGAAAAAAAAAAAAAAGCTGCAAACCCCTGTCTGCACCCTGTCCCCAGTTTAAGCAGAAATACATCGTTGACAGCTTTTGACTTTCTCTGTGGTACTCTCTTCCTTCCCCTCTTGCCCCGCCTGCCTGTTCCCACCCTGCCATCGCTTCGGAGGGCTCCGGTCCACGTCCTGGCGGGGAGCCTGCCACAGCAGGGAAGGCTCCTTTCCATCCACTGGGAAAGAGCTTGGAGTGAGGGACCTGCTTTGAAATGTGCTCTTAAACGTGAAGCACCCCCTGAAAAGTGTGCAGGGTACATTGCAAGGGGGCTATCGGATATTTAACATTAGCGCTGCTGCGCCCTAAAACTGGTGGTGATGTGGTAGACATGACGGTACTGTATGGGAAAGGATTTGTGGCTGCGTGCAGGCTGCTTTACTTAAAGAAGCAAGAGAGCAAGGGAGCAAGAGGGGATGGGGATTGCCACCCTTTCTCTGCCACACATTTCACTTTTCTTTGGGATGTTTTATGTGCAGCGGTGTGGGGTGCAGTTTGCTGCGTTTTGGAAACGGTGTGTTTGCACAGGAAAGCTGAATTCGTACCTGAGCCTCTTCTCTGCATTGGTTTCTGTAGCCAAAGTTGGACTTTGATCATATTTTTCTGTTAGCTTCCTTGGACGTGATGCATCCTCTCCTATTTGCCTCTCACTGGCACAAGCAGTACCTCGCTGTGGGTGCAGCTCCCACAGGAGCGCTCAGACTGGCACGTGTTTTCATGGATGAAAACATCCTTTTCTTATCTTACTCTGTTTTTTAATCTGCCTGTGTTTTGTTCATGTCTGTGTAGATGGGGGCTCTTACTTGTTCATTCTCACTCTCATCCTGATCTTTTCACTGCATCTCAGGGTGGAGGCTGTGACCGTGTGTCGCAAGGTTGCTGTCACGTTGGCTTTGGTTTGTGCATCTAGGCACTGCCATAGCAGCCTCCGGAAGAGCTCCCGTGCTGAGCTCCTGGCACAGACCGGCCGGGAGACGCTCCCTGTGCTCCGATCCGTGACTGCTGATGGGCACAGCAGCGGCGAAGGACTGGGATTTACCACCTTTTATTACTGGTCTTCCACAATGTACAGGTACTCATCTTGAAACACTCTTCATCTTTCGCTGTGGCCACTTGGCTTGCTTGGGGCTGCAGCTTGATTAATTTTTGGCTAATGCTTGAATGGCCCTTGTCCCTTTGCTGCATTTTAAAATCAGTAAAAAGTAAGTACTCAAACAGTTAGAAACAGCAAGTTTAGGTCACACTTAGTACTGAAACTTTTACAGTGTAGCTAGAGGAGGAGGCAAATTATCAAGAATCTCATTATTTTTACTTTTCTGTTTATTTAAAAGGAAACAGACAACTAATAGGAAGCTGATTAAGAAACATTTGGAGTTGGGTAGGTTTTTTCAGTCATTACTTTTTTTTTTTTTACTTGTCTGAGGTTTTAAAACATTCATGCTTAAATTATGTAAAATAGGTGATATGAGGGTGAGGAACAGCCCAATGCACATCTGAGTTGGACAGGGTTCTTCATATGTGAAGTTTCATCATTAATGCAATTTAAATAGTTCAAGGTATTAAAGTCTTTAAACCAAGGTTTATAACGACTTTAAGGTGCTCCCCACTTAAAGCATGAAGGAATGTTACATGCTGTGGGTTTTAAAAAAACCAAAACCATTTATTGCTAATTGTATACTTTATTATTAAGTCCAAGTAGTAATTTTTTTTTCCAAGGCATGTTTGGCAAATTATGTTTTTTAATCAAATTACAGAATAAAATAATTACTTGAAATTTAACATAATAAACTTATTTTACAGTTCTTAATACAGTGAGGGCTTTTTAAGGTCACCTTTAATCTGCGTTGCAAGTCAGCAGGCAGAGTCTTGTTTGAAGGCAAGCAAAGCCGGGGACCGGTTTTGTTAAAAATAGAAGACACCATCCCAGGAGGTGCCTGTCCAGATCATCCCAGGAGGTGCCTGTCCGGAAGCCCATGGTTTAGGTGAGAGTAGGGTGTTGATAGAGAAGTTTTTTGTCTCTTCAGTGAGTACCTGCAGATAGATTAGGCAAATGGTAGTTAATTATTTAACAAAAGGCCCAATGCTGCAGTTGCTTTGACTCCTGCACTACTTAACAGCTCTGGTTTGGAGGGTGGAATTAAGACTATAACTTTGAAATTAAGCTTTTCCTTTTCTTCTTCCCAATGAATTCAAGGCTCTTGACTGCCAGCTCTGAGCATTACATCCCAAACAGATGAAGTGCCAACTTGTGCGCTCTGTGCTCAGGACACTTAGATGAAAGGGAGATACTCAGATTGCATCCAAACCCCACTCAGTTCATGGGCTTGCTGTTGAAGAAGGTGGGTCTGTGCTGTCCCTATCCACCTGGGGGTCTTCAGGGAGTCTCTCTGCTACCAATCCTTGCTTTTTGTGCAGACCCCCATCAGCTCTCGAGCAGAAAAAGCTCCATCTGTGACAAGCCAGATGTCATGTGAGCTGAAATCCAGGAGACTATTCCCGGGAGCAGCGGGACCGACACGGGCCACTCTCCAGTGCGTTTGACTGGTGAGATTGAATTCCTGGCTGCACTGGGAGAGGCATCAGACTAACCCCGCGTCCTCTCCATGGCACCAGTGATGGGGATCCCTCCTCCACACCCTCTCTGTTTTCATGAGACTGGTAGAAAGTTACTGTCTTTGAGGTTTTCACCTCTATCAAATGTGACAGACGTTAGCCAGCAAGTCATAAAAAAAGTAGCGCTGGGATTGATAGACCCACATACACACGAATGTGGAAGCAGCTGGAAACCAATCGCACAAACCCTTTAAATCAGGGATACCAGCAGGGGTAAAAAGAAGGAAAGGGAGTTTGGCAATGTCCAGACTTTTCCCCAGTTCTTGTTGCCATCCCCTTCTCGCTTTGCCCCTGCCCAGGCTGTAGGGCTGGAGCTGCTCCCGGCAGCCTGGCTGGCAGGCAGCCCCCACATGGTGCCCTTCCTCGGTAAAGCTCCCAGCAAGTCCAGTAACCAAATGGTGATGGACAAGGGACGCTTCGTACTTTCCCAGCTGCGAACGTACAGACAAGGCGATGTCAGCTCCGAGGTATGAAAGAGTAAGTACAGCAAAAACACCTTTGCGCCGGAGTCCTCGCTGCATGCAAGGCTGAAAACACAGGCGCCGTTCTTTGAAGTCGGCTGCCTAATCATATTGTGAATTTGGCTTTGAACAAAGGCTGAGACCTTTAAAAGGTCCAAGCCTCCACTCTTTTGTTGGCATTTTTACATATGTACGACTACAGGGTGCACACATGTGCCTGCCTTGCGTGGGCTGACCTGGATAAGTGTTTGGGACAGTGCACTGGTGTTTCAGTAAGGTGCAGAACAGAGGCTTTTTCAGTCCCGTGGATGTGCCCAGAGCATCAGGTTCAGACCCTTTGCAATGGTCTCCAACCCTGCTGGGTGACAGCAGACGGGCAGGCGGGTTGGGCACGGTTCTGCTGGAGGTCTTGTGATCAGCTCCCGGGTCTTACTGTGATGGGGAGGGTTTGACAAAAGGATCGAGTCGTTCCTTCGCATGATCACATTGTAGTGAATGGGCAAACGCTGCTGTTCTCATCTTGCCTTTACCTCTGAGATCACCAGCAGCTGCTTCATTAACTATTAATGGTCTGCTCATTAATGCTGTAAAAGGCTAGGACCAATCTTGCAAATTTTCTGGACTCTTCCCCTGAAATATTTATGACTCGCTCGCTATGCAAAAGGGCAAGAGCAACAGCAGAGAACATGCCTCCAAGTTTCGTTGAGCATTGTTAAAGAGCTCATGAATATGAAGGAGCTGGCAGCGTCTCTCCTTTTTTTGGCTTGCGCGACACGTCTGGCTGTAGGGGTCGAGTGGGCTGGTGGTTTGCTGAGGCACTGGTGGCTCAGCTGGTCCCTTGGTGAGCCATTAGCCCAAGCAACCCCCTGTAACACATCAGATTCATAACCAGACTATCCTAGTCTTGTGTGTCATCTTCTGCCTTCTTAGCAGAGTCTTGGCTGCTTTACTTGATAATCTGTAGTTTCTGTAGTGCTTTCCTTTGCATGGTGCTCTACAAGCCCTGAGGTGTAAACGATACATCCAGGGGAGGTTTTATTACTCTTGTTTAACAGATGGGGAAACTGAGGCACAAAAGTTGAACAATTTGCGTAGCGCTAAGCAATGGGAAGCTATTAGAGGATGGAAATGGTTTTGCCCAAAACTGTAGTGCTACTTTTGATTAAAGTCTGGTTGGTGTGAGAGAGGGGGACAGTCACCAAGCCCCATCTGAAGCCATTGCTACACATCATGCCCGTCCCATCCCAAACAGAGCTCCTACATGATTGCAGAGAGGAGCACTGAGTAGTGCTTTCCATGGGTACGTCCTGGTTGTTTTATCTCCCTCTAGTACCAAGAAGCATTAGGGAAGCTGTTTTTCCCTTCCATCCAGTTTTTGGAGATAAAATTGTGTTCTTCCCGTCGCTTACATCTACCAGCAATAAAGAGCCTGTCCACTAAATCCCAGTTGCAGCTCAGCTGGTGGTGCGCCAGGCAGATTAAAATCTATATTTCTTTCCCACAGCCATCTGCAGAGCAAACACTAGTGTAAATACATGTGGGAGGCTTTTTTTGGTAAAGTAGGGAGATATGCTTTAAAGAGAACAGGTACGGCTCCAGGAGTGAGGACCGATCTGTACGAAGTTTAACGTCTTTTCCATACGCAGCTGGCCTTTAGCATAAAAAGGCTCCTGTGTGTTTGGAAGATGCAGGGTGTGTCAGGAATGACCAACCTTTAATGCTGTTCAAGCTTCTGGACTTGCAGATAGCGCCGGAGTGGAGCCAGGTGGCAAAGTAGATCTGTGTCAAGAACATTCCCTGGTACAACTTTCTCATTATTATTTCTTAGAGAGTGTGAATATTTTATCCCACATCATATCAAATCACAAGGGATGCTTAGTTTCTCTCCTGGAGTCATTCCTTTTAGTTGATGGAGTCAAGTTATGATGAATCCAGGGTAGAATTTCAAAGTCCTGTCCTTCACCGAAGTGGTGTTTAAGGGTTTATCTTAACACCTTAATTTTACACTGCTACAAGGTGAAGAGCCTACTGAGATACCCTGGTGGTAACCACAACTTGGTGGTAGAACATGGTCATATTGTGGCCCGTATGACTGCAGCCAGCGCTGGTGGGACTCCACTGTCACACTGATCTCCAGGAGTATCCTGGCAGTGTGCTGAATGCCATCTGATTTTGCCCTCAAAATTGGTGTGTCTCTGGGGAAGACTTCTGGGACTGCTGCTACAAGAATAGCATCCAGATCTTCAGTGACTCCTGTCACTCTTTATTGAAGCAATTCCTCCAAAAGCTGGAAAATGGGTAGGTACAGGAATCGAGTCCCTGTCCCTTGTCTGGTGCAGCTCTTCCAGAGGCAGCTGCAGCAGAGGCTGCAGAGCAGATCATCGTTGGTTTTTTAGCTACCAGTGGTGCTGTTGCCTCTCCCGCTGTAGAGCTGTTCTTGTGGAAGATCTGCCTCCTCGTCCCACCAAAGGCATGAAGCTCTGCCTAAGTTTTGGGAGCTCTTGCCTTGCTTCTTCCTTGGTAGTTAGGAGTCTGCCCAAAACAGACCCTGTTCCTCCTCTCTGAGTTTGGGGTTGAATCAGAGGTGAGGGATGTTGCAAAATCTCTGTTCCTCAGCAGAGGGAAGACCAGCGTAATTCAAAACGTTGGGAGCTGTGTCCTGTCCCTGCCAAGGGCATCAATGATCAGGGATCAATGATGTGAGAAAATACAGTGATGGTTAACTTTTCAGCAAGTAGAAACTTACTGTATCCCATAAAACAACTGAAAGAGGGAGGGGTTCTCTGTAGAAACATCAGCTTTGGTTCTTGGTGTCATAACGTGAACTAAAAGAGCTGCCAGCAGCCAGAGAAACTCCAGATGTGTCTTCTGCATGCTGCTCAGCTGTGGGTTACATTTCCAAGGAAAAAGCGCGTTTGCACTCTTGGGCAGATTCCTGATTTCAACAGCTTCGGACTGAGGACTGGACCGTGTTTCGGAGGGTGCTGCAACTCATTATTCATTTTCCTTTTTTGCCAGTGTACTCATGTCTTGTCAAGATAAAAATGACTGCTCACATTTAAGAATAGTGATTTCTAAAGTCTAGCCTTTAAAGTGATGTCTTGGCATCTAAGTGATCAACGGGGGTACCGATAGTTCATTGGGACTTGTGGGTCTCCAGCATTTTTGGTAGAAACCAGCTGTTCGTTAGCTATATCCATGTTCACCTTGTGTCCCCAGGGCAGGTATCCAGGTTTGGAAGTGTTAGCTTAAATTTTCATGTGTATTTAGATTGGTGAGTGCTCTAGCCAGCAGCCGCTTTGGTTCATGGTAAATTTTGACTTAGGAAAATGTTATCTAAGCCTAGAATTAAGAGGAAGAAAAGGCAAACCCAGCCTTGTTCATGGGTGGAAATGGGGGAACAGCTGGCCAAATAAAATGGATCCTGGTTGAGTCTGGGATGAAGCTATCCTGTAAGACCTGCTAAACGTGGCCTTTTCAGAAGATTTTAGTTGTCATTTGAGGTGTGTTTATAATTTTTCCCACTGATGTTGTTTATGTCTCATGCTTGCCTTGGCTTAAGGAGTGCAAAGTCGCCTTGCCACTGCCGTGCTCACATAGTTGGGTCCTTCTGTGCTAACGTGATGTGACGGGGCCACAGACACCAGTGTTCCAGGGAAGTGTGTAAGCCATACGCATTACAGCTCCATCCTGGGCGCCGAATCCTTTCCCAAAACAGCGCTCATCTAGAGTTTGCATATCAATGAAAACTGTCCTGCTAGGCTTTTTATAAAACCTTTTATTTCATGGCATTGGCATCTTGACACTTACCTGACAGCATCCGATGCTCCTCGCCTCCAGTGGCCTGAGCAACTCTGTGGAAAGGCACAAAGGCTGAATTTTGTGTTACAGCGCAGGTTGTAATGTGTGCTTGGAGGTTAACTCGCATCTCGCCATCTTCTGAAAATAGCTTGGGGTTAAGCCATGCCTACTCTGCAGACTTCTGCTAGCAAAGCTGTACTGGCCAAAAAGCATGGAGAGGTGTGATTCCCGAGTGACGCGGCCGTGCTGGCGCAGCCCCAAGGCACGGCGTGCATACACTGGGGAAGAAGCCGCCCTTTCTCTGGCCAGCAAGGGACTCGTGCTGGGCTCTTGTAGACCAGGGCTTTGCTGCCATAGCCCTATCTGCCCTGTAGCATTTTGACAAGGTTCTGTGGGTCTGCTGCTGGAGTGCTGCTGGAGTCCTAGTGCCTGTAAATTTATAAAGGGGTGTTTTCAGATCCTCCTCAGTAAAAAAAGGCACATTTTTAATTTTGAAGGTCATCTCTCATTGTCATTCTTTGCGGGGTGCTTCTGGTGTTCCCCTCACGCCTTGGAGCGGGGCACGGCAGCAGTTATTCTAGCTATGTGCCGTCTAATGCTGGATAATGTTGCAAGATCCAAAAATAAAAAGTGGAAAAATATGCAGACAGAGGAAACAAGGCACAACTTTACCTCTTGAGCAGAGCAGCCCCCTTCCTTCTTCCTAGCACAGCTTCACCCCCCGAGTCTCGAAAGACAAATAACGCTGTTGGGTTTTTACCACCTACTCTGTTTTTCCACACCAAGTTTTAGTCCTTGGCTCCCTTCAAGAGCTTATGTTGTTGCACTGCTACTGCAGGTCCTTTGGTGAAATACTGCTCCTCTCTTCCTCCCCAGACTTTTAGAGTTATACATTTCTTTGCTCGAGAAAAACACCTCAAGGTCATCACCAGCCTCGTTGGAGAAGCAGAGAAGAGAGCGGTTTATCGGTTCTTATCTAATCCCATTTCTCTTAAAATATAAGCACCTGGTATCTGCTTGCATATTTTCCATCCCAGTATTTGTGACACAGAAAGGTTTTGTTACAAGAATTAGGTGTAGAAGCACTGAGGAATAAAAACCATTTATGCAAGTACATGGGCGGTTGGACTAGATGACCTCTAAAGGTCCCTTCCAACCCAAAACATTCTATGATTCTAAGTTCAGACAGAGGATTAAAACCTCCTCTCCCGTAGCCTGGCTGGGACTGTACCCTCTTGCCTCTCCTTTTCCTTTGGTGCACCAGTGACCCTGGGTTATGAGTTGCTACCTGAATAGCTTGGCTTCTCAGTATAGCTATAGGGTGCACCAAGTTCCAAACGGGTCCTTAAGGATGTGCCAGCTGAGTGCAATGGTTGGCAAAGGCCATGTCAGACCTGCTAGTCTCTTATTTATCTGTTTGCTTGTATGTTTAAAGTTACTGCCTTTGGCAAAACTAGTGCAATCATTTGGTCTATTGGAATTGCCCAATTAAGTCTCAGATCAGATAAAAGTCTATTGAGATGTGATTATCAACAAGAAAGCATCAAGGTCGACAACTTGGCCTCCACAAGGAATGTGGGTTCTGACTTGAAAGAAATACATGGCAAGGCTGTGATTTTGCCTTGGTTTTCTCCCAAAATAAGTATGGGAAGTGTCTCATCTCTTGTAACAGACTTTCCCCTCCCCCCCTCCAGTGAACCCTGGCATTTTTTCATCCTGCAAAGGGGACCCAGAAAATGATTTTGCTAGAGCAGGGTACAGTCAAGTTGCAAACATGCTATGGAGGAGCGGAGCCTGAAATGTTACTGCTCTCTAGCAAGTTTCATATATATTCAGATAGATAGATAGATAGATGTGCTAATTCTCTTCATAGCCGTGGAGAGCAGGGATGCCCGGCTTCCCAGGGCATGAAGCTCTCATGTTTAGCCTGTTCCAGTAGATCGCAGGAGACGGGACCTCAGTGTAATGTCCTTAATTACATCTCCATTCCCTGTTCCCTGTCTTCAACGCTGTCCCTGCAGCCGGGAGCTCACCGTTACTGTAGGTATTCACCGGCATCCCAACATTCAAAAACAACACTTGCTATTTTTACCTGTTTATTGGGTTGGGTTTTTTTGGAAGCAAAATGCTAAAGACAAATAAAACAAACAAGTCAATAAGCAAAGCATTTAAATGAATGTGCAGTCATTATAACTGATATCAGGGCAAAGGAATGCAAACAGGCCGGTCTGTGGCTTGATGCTTTCAGCTCCTGTCTCTCTGTTTTGTTTTTAATTTTGAGCACTGGAAGTGTATGACCATATGCTTACAAAATGCTGGTTACACATGTTTTCCAAACAATGTTGTCATAGTAATGATATGTCATGTATGTGTCACGTTTTGTCACACTGTGAATGTACCCGCGTGACTCCAAACCTTACTGGTTTCCTTATCCTGTTCTTTGTCACCAGTAATAACAACTGTTTCCAGTCAACTTCTGCATCCATTCTGACTAAATTGGAAATGCGATTTCATTTCATTCAGTGCCGGTGGGAAATTCATACCCTGGGAAATTTGCAAGGGTATTGCAGGGAAAGTCTTAAGCATGTGCTTAAGTATCATTGATGTTGATCAAGTTAAGTGTGCTCTTAAGCCTTAAGAGCTATTGCCTCTTCCCAAGCGTTGGTCTCAATGGAGGGTTCTGAAAGAAGGGGAATTGATCTCCACTTGCAAGGCCCTAAAGATGGAAGTGCACCTTGAGGGGAGGAATAATCAGCAGAAGCTGACACTGATATTGCTGTGAACATTATTTTTCATTTTCCAAAGACCAGATCCTTTCAGCGTGACCTAAAGATTCCTTCAAATTTCAAAAGTTGGGGTTTTTTTTCTCCCCTTGTGATTTGTTTTCCCTTATTTTTCTTGTCATGTAATCGCCTTTGCAGTTTTAACAAGGTTTTGAAGTTAACACTACTTTGAGGCAGTGATATCTAGGCCAAAGAGGTTCGCACCTCTTTGGTGTGAGCGAGTTCTTGTGATTTTTGGGGAGGGAGGTCTTGTGATGAGAACGTGGAGGAGCCGGGAATCAAGGTTCCTAGGTCCAGATTCGATCTCTGTGGCTTTCCCTCCTGCGAGCCTTTGGCAAATGAGAGATGAATGCAGACTCCATATAACCATCTTTAAAATAGATCTCCCTTGGGGAGTGTATGGATTAATTAACATTTCAGAGGCGCTTTGAGTTCCTTTGATAGGTGTTGCAGAAATGCGAAAGAGTTTTTTTTCCTTGCTAGACATAGGCTGTCTAAAGGATTGATTTTAATGATGTTGGTTTACCTCCTAAGAGCTCTTTTTCTAATGGAAGACTATTTAACTTCTTATGTATGTACCAATATGGTGTTTTACTGCCAACTTAAGCCAAATAAAATATACAGCGTCTGGACCAAGACTGGATTTGGTACTCTCGCATCATGAAAGCTCATGCTGATAATTTGCCAGTAGCCTCAGGGCTCTGATAGTAATTTGCCAGATGCTATACTGAACCTAATTTGCATCTGTATTTACATAAATGCTTTAATTAAAATTATATGCACCAACCTGAGATAGATGAGCAGCACTGCCTGCTATTTGTTTACATTCCCTGACAACAAAACTCTGCTTTGGCTGCTTCTTGCCGATTGTACATCTTGACAAGGCTATTTGAGGTGTGGACTAGAAACTTGACAGGTTTCTAGTTAGGCTCTGCCCCAAACTGAGGAGTGACCTTAAGCTTCCAGGACCAAATTCTGCCTTTATTTTAGCAGCAGAGGAGATTTGAGCATCTTGATTCTAGGGGTCAAACTTGGTCTGTGGATGCTCTAGATTTAGGGTGGTTTTGTGCAGTCAGGATTGATAGCTTCTCGCAATGTCTACTTTGTCACACATGCAAAATATGAAACCCCACTGAGGAGAGTAGAAAAACATTTTAAACACAGCTTCCATCAAGAATAAAATTTCTGAGCACTGTTCATCTTTGAGCGGAGCATTACAGAGCTCCTTGTAAGGCAAAACGCTCTAAATAAAAGGGATTTCGGGGCCCAAGTGGGGTCCTGATTATTTCAGCGGGACACGTGAGAGCTCATGGCTGAGTTTGGATCAAGGCAGCAGAGACTCTGGCTGAGGTTTTTGCTTAGACCACACATTTAATCTGGAAAATGCAAGCGTATAAATACAAATTAAATCCAAGCTGTGCAGTTTGCCTTTGGACAGCGAAGGATGTTCTGGTTGACGTTGCTGTGCTGCTTCCCAGTTATTCGGAAGTTGCCATTAAGGCAAAGGCAAAGGAAAGAAATCAAGTGGCAAAGTCACAACTGATTTCACAGGCCGCTTTGAAGGCATGCAGGCTAAAGAGAGCCGTAACTACCCTGCCTGGATTTGGAAGCTTGCTGAGCTTTATTTAAAGGTGTTTACTTACTTTGCTCTATATGAGATACTTCAAAGATGCTGTTCCCCTCACTGAGAGGTTGTATATATGTTGGGGGTTGGACTAGATGACTTTTAAAGGTCTCTTCCAACCCAAACTGTTCTATGATTCTATATGAATATCAGTCTTGCTTTACCTCATCCATAATAAGAGGATGAAAACATTTCCCATATTAAATTCATTATGGCGGAGGGTGTGTGCTCTGAGACTTGATAGAATCATAGAATAGAATCATGGAATCATAGAATCGCTTTGGTTGCAAAAGACCTTTAATTATAAAAAGACCTTAAAGATCATCGAGTCCAACAGTTAACCTAACCCTGCCATCCCACCACTACACCATGTCCCTAAGCACCTCATCTGTCCTTCTTTTAAATACCTCCAGGGATGGGGACTCAACCACCTCCCTGGGCAGCCCATTCCAGAGCCTGACAGCCCTTTCGGTGACGTTTTTCCTAATGTCTAGCCTAAACCTGCCCTGGCGCAACTTCAGACCATTCCGCCTCATCCTATCGTCCGAAGGAAGGTGGGAAAGGCATCAGAAGGCCAGCAGCCCTCCTTTCACCCTGGTGTGAGGGAGAGGAGGGGAAGGTACTTGCTGGGTACTCAGTCCTGCTTTTTACAGTCACTGACCAGAGCCAGGAGGGTGGCCAGAGCTCGGCGCCTCTCCGCTCACAAAGTTTTTTTAACATGAGGGGAGCAGATGAAGGAGAGGGCCTGGGAGGTGGCGCACAGGGGAATAATCATTCCCCCAGGGACAGCGTCCTGTTTGGGTGGGATATGTGTTTGTGCTAAAGTCTGCTCTGCAGTTGCTGCTCCGGCAGGGAGGTCCATGGGCCGGTCGTCCCTGCTCTGCCCTCCGCTGCCCCCTCTGCCGCCCGCACCGCACGCCTCGGCAAGGCCACAAGGCCCCAGCCCAGCCCCCGGGGAAGGCACAATATGGCGGCTGGCGGGCAG
>NW_009259239.1:477925-488530 GCF_000687185.1 Egretta garzetta | reverse complement strand
GCCGCCCGTGCCGCACGCCTCGGCAAGGCCACAAGGCCCCAGCCCAGCCCCCGGGGAAGGCACAATATGGCGGCTGGCGGGCAGCAGCCCTGGGAGGTTGGGGTTTGCAAACACATTTCAGCACTGAAACAGCCACGGGTTTGAATTTGGACCAACCTCCAGGGTGTTGGTACTTCTGTTGGTACCAGGTTTGGTACCTCTGGCTGTCCCAAGGTGACCTCTCGGTGTGTTTTGCGGTGGGGCAGCAAGCCAGGGAGGGGGTTCAGCGAGCAGCCCTGCGTCAGGAGAAGGTTTCTCTCAGAAATCATCGTGTCTGTCTGATTTTAAAATTCTCCGCTAATGCTTTAAGTGTAGCGAGTGCCGTATGCCAGCCTTTAATCAGCCTGTGCGTATTTTAAGAATTGTGCCAACTGTTACTGCCTTAGAGATACCTGGAGATTTGGTCGAGAGAAGCCTGGCCTAGTTTTTCGGGGTAGCGAGCAATGCATTTTCAGTTCCCTATTTAACGCGAGCCTCCCCAGTCTTATTTTTCAAGGCATTTTCTTCGAAAGGTTGCAAAGCTCCGAGCAACCAGTTAATGCATGGAGGAAGAGAGAAGTCGGGGTGTAATATAGCAATAATTCTTGCAGTTAGAAGTATATTAAGAACGGCACTTCAGCCGTTGGGGTACGGCGTGGTGGGGTGCTAGAAGGAGCGTCACCCTCGGGCGAGGGGACCTCCAGCCCTGCCGCAGTGAGGGCAGCTCGCTTGTCTGCAGCTCTTGGCTTACAGATGTGCAATGCTGCAGGCAGCATCCAGCAGCCTAGTGCAGGACTGGCACCATGTCCCTAATGAAGACGAGGCTTAATTGGGTAAAATCACAGCGAGGAAATGTTGGGGTTTAATCATTTGCGTATCAGAAATTGTTAAGCTGTTAGGCTGGGGTTTTGTTTGTGTTACACAACTGGTGTGGTGTAAACGGTGTCTCATCTTTCCATCCCAGCTCTCCAGACTGGGAAAATGGAATATAAAAAGGCTGAGGGGTCTGTCCTGATAATCCTCTAGATCTGGAGCATGCCAGATGGGCGTCCTGGAGCCAGGAAAGAAATGCTCGGCTTAGTCAGACCCCTCTTGAGCTCTGATTTGGAAGCGCACATGGAAATGGCCCTGCTCGCCACTTGCCTGGGTCCCTGCAAAACAAGGTCTTGCCAAAGCAGGCACCCACCTTCCAGCAGAAGCGCACTTGCTACTCAGGCTCTTGGACAAAGTGTTATTGTTACCAGCATCACAACACCACCAAAATATGCAAAAAGCAACTCTCAGAAGTAAAAGGACTCTGTCCTGGAAAAGCACTTGAGAGCCGAACCAGTTCATTAGTTCTTTTCATAGAATCATAGAATCATAGAATCATAGAATGTTTTGGGTTGGAAGGGACCTCTAGAGGCCATCTAGCCCAACCCCCCTGCAGGGAGCAGGGACACCGCTAACCAGATTGGGTTGCTCAGAGCCCCGTCCAACCTGGCCTTGAATGCTTCCAGGGATGGGGCCTCCACCACCTCTCTGGGCAACCTGTTCCAGTGTTTCACCACCCTCATTGTAAAGAATTTCTTGCTTATATCTAGTCTAAACCTACCCTGTTTTAGTTTAAAATCATTACCCCTTGTCCTGACATAGCTGGCCCTACTAAAAAGATTGTCCCCATCTTTCCTACCAGAGCTGGACGCAGGGCTCCAGGTGAGGTCTCACCAGAGCAGAGTAGAGGGGCAGAATCACCTCCCTCGACCTGCTGGCCACACTTCTCCTGATGCAGCCCAGAGTACGGTTGGCCTTCTGGGCTGCCAGCACACATGGCCGGCTCATGTCCAGCTTTTCATTCACCAGCACCCCCAGTCCCTCTCGGCAGGGCTGCTCTCGCTCCCTTCTTCCCCCAGCCTGTACTGATACCGGGGGGTACCCCGACCCCGGTGCAGGACCTTGCACTTGGCCTTGTTGAACCTCATGAGGTTCACACAGGCCCACCTCTCTAGCCTGTCCAGGTCTCTCTGGATGACATCCCGTCCTTCTGGTGTGTCAACCGCACCACTCAGTTTGGTGTCGTCTGCAAACTTGCTGAGGGTGCACTTGATCTCGCTGTCTAAGTCATTGATGAAAACGTTAAACAGCACTGGTCCCAGTATGGACCCCTGAGGGACACTGCTCGTCACTGGTCTCCATCCGGACATCGAGCCAGTGACCACTACCCTCTGGATGCGACCATCCAGCCAGTTCCTTATCCACCGAACAGTCCACCCATCAAATCCATAGCTCTCCAAGTTAGAGAGAAGGATGTTGTGGGGGACCGTGTGAAAGGCTTTGCAGAAGTCCAGATAGATGACATCCATTGGTTTTCCTTTGTCCACTGTTGTCACACCATCATAGAAAGTCACTAGGTTTTCACCAAAAGTTAACTAGAATTTCCAACTACTTTATATATTTTTTTCTGCTGTCATCTGGAGTTGCAAGCAAATTTTCTGAGTCGTTCCTTCTACAAACTGTCACCTCTTGGTAGGCATCCTCCTAGAAGTGTCCTTTCTTCATTTCCCACCTGTGTGTACAGGTGAAGTTGATGTGAGACCTTTAAGATGTCTGCAGCAAGTCTCCTAAAACAGGGTCCAGCCTTTTGTCACCCGAGGCCCGTTCTTACTTATTATTTCTATTTCAGAGTGCCCCAAGACAGACATTGGGGTTGATGAAACGACATAAAGCAAGGAGTTCATAACCATGGAGGAAAACTTGGCACAGAAGCAGAGAAAGGGAGGGGTGAATTCATGGTAAAACGTGTATGTGAGTGTTTTTAATGTGTTTGTCTCACGTTAGCTTTCCTAGATGCTGTCAACTATCTTAAGTTTTGTACACCTAACAGCAAAGCTGTTAAATAGTATTTAATAAAAACAGAAGCAGTATGGGAAGAGGGAATTTACTGAATTTAGAAATGAATCCAGATGCTATTTCACCATTAGTTAGACTTGATTATTAAAAAAAAATCTACCTTTTTGATTTGAAGTCATCCAACAAAACTAATCCTTGGCTCAGATGGATGTTTGACTTAAGTTCTGATGTTCTCTTTTTCTTCTTTTTAGACTAAAAAAACCTTAGCTTTAAGAAAAATGATAGGGTATTTGCAGAATCAATAGAAAAGCTGACCCAGATAAAAGTGCGCAAAAATTGGTTTCATGCCCTAGAACTTTTCCTGCATGCTTTTTGATGCAAGGTATCTGATCCTTCAAAAAGGAGGTAACATACAGTGATCTCAGCAGCTTTGAAGAATTGTTCTGGAAGAATAACAAGGAGCACTGGAAAAAGGGGTGTGCACGTGAACCTTTTTTTTTCCCCCTCATTAAATATATCGTGAGATGGAAGAAATTAATGTCATGTTGCTGGTTATGTGGAAGGATAGGATAAATTTTGTATGAAATCTGGTTTTGTCTGATTTTTAAAGGGTGAAAGTGCATTTCTCCTGAACAGCTCTTCACAGTAGGATGTGAATTGCACTTTATCTTCCTTGGTTCAGACCTGCTCCTACTGGAGTGGTGAAGGTCTATCCAATTGGTAGCAGGATTCGCTCTCAGAAATATAATTATGGCCTGGATCCTGAATCAGGTAGAAAGTTGTAAAAAGCATCTGCTGCTAAGGATGTATTCCAATACAAGTAGGAGACAAGTCTTAATTTGATACAAATACAGCACTTGGATCATGGGAATCAGACATTCAGTGTCTGAACTTGTATTGCTTTGGCTTCCAAAAACATCCCAGGCTGTTTAGGGCTGTGGACCCGGAGGCGTAACAAGTCAGCGTGCAATGCAGGCATCGCTGCAGTGAAGGCGATAAATTGATAGGACAGATTTGTGGGACCACGAGACTGGCAGGCTGTAAGGAGAAAGTTTCGTTCCATCCCTTTGTATTCTCGGCCTTAAAAAAAAAGTCTAGCTGGAGGGGAAGGATGGGCCCAAAGTTACTGGTTCTTAACAGAATAAGCAGATGCAGTGCCCAGGCTGTGCTGGCTATCCCCAGGATAGGGAGAAGAGGCCACAAAAGCAACTGCTTCATGGGGATTTCCACAAGCCTTTCCAGTCCTCAGGGTCGGACGCTGTTTTTCAGTGCTCAGTGTATGCAGACTTTTCCCCTTTCAGCTGCGTTTGCTGGAGCGTGGAGCAGGACTGAAGTGCTGGGGCTGTGCAGCTGGGGAGCAGGCGCCGCAGCCAGGCACGTGCCGCAGGAGATGCTCGCCTCAAAGGGACCACTTTGGGGGTTTGCAGTAAGGAAAGCAGCTGAAGCGCAGCAGCAGGCAGGACCGTATAGCAACGTGTAGGGGACTCCGGGCAACATTTCCTCCAGTCTCTTTGTGGCTCCTTGATTACTTGTAGCTGAAAGTAGGTCACCTGGCACGAATGTGAGGGCTGCTGACCCAGGTGCATCTCACTTAACTTTCCAGATACAGACACATGGATGCTCTTACTGAAAATGAGAGACTCAGTAACACCTAACAGCACTGGTCTTCAAGAGTGAATGGAACACAAACACCGTTCTTTAAACGGAGTGAAGTGATTTCTTGCTTTATATTTACACCCTGTGCTCATTTCGTTTCTTGTACCACTTTTGCACTGACGGCTGCTGTGTTTGGCAGGAATTTGCAAACACGTCGGTGCTTACAGCCAAAAGTAGGAATGGTCTAAACAGCCGGAAAAGGGAAACCCCTTCCTCTTGTATTTATTTTTATAACAACAAAATGTAGTCACTGGCTGGCCTTGATCAGTCTTTTTTTTTTTTTTCCCCCTTTTAAGTTGTTGGTTTTTTTTTTTATTTCAGCTTGAGGGTTGAGGGAAACAAAAGAGGGAATGAATTAAGAGCAGGAGAAAAAAGTGTCTGCTGTTGGGCTGTGTCATGTGGTAAGGAAATCAGGCTGAAACTGGAGAGACCGGGCCAAACCTAACAGCGGTACTGGGAGGCTTTAAATTGTGTCACTCTGACAGTGGATCTAAGTGGTGAAAATAGCTAGAGATGTTTCTGGCTCCAGTCTAGGTTAAATAGCATTGTGTACATGTGAAGAGATCCTGATGGGCTGCTGCTTGCATCATTTGCTGTACCTGCCTGCGTGATACCTCCTATAGGCAGTCTCAAATGATGACCCCCACCTTTTCCAAATTGTGTTTAGGCCATGGGGACTGATGTGGGTGAGCGGTTTTTTTTCTTGTGTTCACTTCAGTTTTCTCTCTCTGATGGTCTTTTCCTCTATAGCACTGCTGTTGTTATGAGCTTGAGTGGTGTTTGGGGGGGAAAGAAAGGAACGTGTGATTCTTGTCCGTGTCCCCTGTGTACAATGTACAACATGTCTCTTCAGCAAACTTGTAGGATGACACCTGGATGGATCTGAACCCAGGGACTGGACATCCCATGGTGTTAGAAATTAATTAGCAGATGAACAGTCCACAGCTCGGTTGTTCAAGGATAAAAGTTACTGCTGTACGTATGTTGGGCAGCAAAAGCGTCCTACAACAGTGCTACTCTAGCAACCGCTGTGTTGGAAAACAGTTATCAATCATGCTTCTGGCAGAGGAGGGTCTGACAACTGTTTTCCAACACGTTTATTACTATGGGCAAGTAGGCAACTAACCAGAGGGTGACAGTCTGAAATGCAAGGTTTAAGAAGAATAACGTGAAATAGTTTAACTCTGTGAAAAGCCAAGTAAATTAATGATGAACTTTCTGTTGGCCAGAACCCTACAGGACATCGTTCCCTCTCTGGTTGAATTTTCTTATGTGATCAAACACACTTCTCCTTGCTTTAAAGCCCTCGCTGCCAATTTAAAATAGTATATGAGACTGAGATTTCTCACCCTTCAAGAAAACACTTTGATTTGCTGAAGGAAACTAGGAACAGTTGCAGAGGTAGGAAGGAAAGTAATATACCTTTCTCTGTGCTGACGTCTGCAGCTGGGGGATGTGTTGAGAAGTAAATACAATCCGCTTTGAGCAATGCTTTCCCATTCTCTTTCATTTTGGTTCAGTGCTGTGGTTCCCAATGAACTGGGCTTAACAACAGAAAGTGAGGTGTGGGAAGGCTGTACGGCCTGAGCGGAGACACGGAGGATCACACACACACCCCACTGGGGCCACGGGGGTTAACAACTGTTGTTTGTTTGCATATATTTTAAGAAAGCACTGAGATGAGAAGTGGCAGGGAGTTGGGGTCTGTCTGTCTGTCCAGTGCCAAGGGAGCCAGGCCAGGACCCTCACCAGCCCCTGCCTCACCTTGCAGCCGACGCCAGCCTCATCTTCTTACCGGCATCAAGTACAGCTGTGGACGGGCAGGTCTCGTCCCCGAGCAGCCTGCGTCTGAGGGATTGGAGCCATGCCCCGGCAGCAGTGGTCGGGCGGTGGTGGCCTCAAGGGCTGTCCGGGCTGCCTGGCTCGGCCGTCTGCTGCCGTGGAGCATTGCTTCCATGCTTCTCCCTGGCAGGATGTGAGGAGATTGGTTTCATCACGATAGAGAGCATGTTTTCTGAAATCTTACAAAGCTGTAAGAGAGGGGGAATAATTTCTGTGACAGCACTGCAGTAACAGTGAAAATCTGCCTAAACCGAGAAAACTTTTTCCTTTTTTTTTTTTAGTCAGCTTATTTGCTGTTTGCTCTTATTTGCTCTTACTTTGCTGTTATTTACTCTTTGCTTACTTTTATGCTTCTGCATATCTCCAAACCCAGCTTGTAACATTAAGAAGGCCTTGCAAATAGGGGCTTGGTCCATTCTTGTAGTTTATAGAAGTGTTCCTGGGGGAAGTGAATGCTGCAGAGCTACAGCGTGCCGCGGCCTTGGAGTGACTCCCTGGGACAGTTTCTGCTCCTGGGTACCAGTGGTCCAGTGTGGATTAAGACCTCATGTGAGCAGCTGCCACCCTGCTGAGGTGGAGAAGATGACCCTTGGCAGGAGCCCCCTAGCCTGCCTGTGCAGTGCCAGGAGCTGCTGGCAGCCTTTGAGGTTTTTAAATGGTTTTTTAGCTGCATGTTTAGGTATTTGATGCAAACTCTGGACTGTGTTTTATGCGTTTGTCTTAGAGACGGGGGCAAGGATGGGTTAATTTTATTAGCTTCGTAAAAAGCTGTTGAAGGATGCTCATGAGCACGTTACTCCCTTGCACTGAAGTCTGCCAGGTCTGGTAAATGTTTAACAAGGACCGGACCGACAGCCGGGAGCTGCTGGGGTGCTCAGGATCCACCAGGATAACTGGGAGTTTCAGCGTGTGGATACAGACGGCTTTCAGGAACGCTTGTATCTGCTAATCTTGCTGTAATAACAGTCTGCAATCTACAGGCTGCAAACCCCCCATTTCCAACACAGCTGTGCATATTTAATTCAATAGAAGGCATTTCTAGTCTGGCGTTAGATGTAATTCAGATCGCTAAGGTGGTAATTTTGATCATGGTAGCTTTTAGGGAAATCTAGGTATAAACTAGACTGAGAGGTTAATAAATGCCTAGTACAATACAAATGCGAGGGGTGAGGAGTGGGGACGAGCCCACACCCCAGCCTCGCCGTATTCCTGCCTCACAGAGCCAGCAGCAGAGGAAAGCAGCGTCCTGGTGCTCATTAGGTTGATGAAGGAAAAGTGGCCCCAACCTATTGCCTGTCCCACCGAATTCTGGGCGTTGGGACACTGGGGCGATGGGGATGGGTCACCAGCAGTGCCAGGGGGAGACATCAAAGCCTCTTGGGGCTGCAGAGGGTTGGCTTTACAGGCATGACCTGCTCCGTGGCGATGCTTTCGGCTGACCGGCAGCAGGGTTTAAGCCACCAAGTGGGCATCTTTCAGGAAAAGAGGAGGGAGTTTGGGTTTTATTTTTCTTCGTCTCGAGCACAGCTAGGGAAAACAAGTGCTTTCAGGGCTCCCAACTCCATTTCTCTCTGTAAAATGTTCTTTTGCAAAATTGATCATTTCCGTAGGTTGAGAGAGTCTCAAAGGAACTTTTCTGTAAAGCATCTAAAAAGTACTGTTATTTCTCTTCCCTGCCCTAACACCAGCTTGAGATTTACATTTTAGCTCACTAAAGATACCTCAACGATCTGGTTTTTGCGAGAAATTTCATGGCAAACAAAGCAAAGCAAATCCCATTTTCAGGTGGTTAGTGCAGTAGTGTTTGGGTTGCAGAAACCCTGCGGAGTGCTAGTGTTTATCAAGTTGCGTACTTTAAAAAAGTATTTTAAAAATCTTTTTGTTTATTTTGTTTTGTTTTGCCGTAAGATGTTACTTTTTTTTGGAAAGCATCTAGAATAATGCAGCGGCTGGTGGCTGAGTCTCCTCCCTCGGTGTGCAGAGAATGAAGGATGGGCTGGGGTAGCTGGAGTATCCTCTGTGCTGAAGGCAACGTTACACACACACAGAGGTAATTCCTGTGAACCAGGCGGTGTGTGGTAACTCGTAAATCACCGTCACCTGTTCTGTGCGTGTGCTCACCAGGACGCCGTGCGGGAGCCAGCAGATACAAATCTCTCCAGCTCCTGTCTGTGGCTGTGCAGGTGTTTACGTGGCACGGCTGGTGTAGGTGAGGACATGATGCCTGCATGAATGCCCACCCTCCTGTGGAGTGGGGAGGTCTGGTCTGAATTCGTCTAATCCCTGATGCATTTCAGGGAAGTGATGCTTTGTGCCAAGGAGAGATTCTGCTCCTTCCTTGAGCTGGCTTGGAGTAAGCGTGCCCGCATGGGAGGCTGCTCGAGAGCTGCCCATGCAGGGGTGCTCAGGACGAACGAACTGGGGCAAGACCTGTTTTCTTTTCATTGGTAATTACCTACCCGTTGGCAAAACTTTGGCATTTCTGTATAAAATATGTTTGTGACTCCTTCATTTCACTCTTGCCTAACTCCAGGCTTTCAAAAGCAGTAGCAGATCTCCCGGAACCATGGCACTGTTTAAAAGATCTGAAATACATATGTGTACGTGTATGTGTGTATATTACCAACTTGCTTCTGAGCCGTCGCGTTAAACCCAAATCATATTCTCATAGCCACAAGGGGTAGAAACTTCTTGCATACTTTCTGAAGAGGATTGTGCGGTATGAGTACAACAGCGAGGGACTGGATTTAATAACCCTGGAGATTTCTTCCTGCTTTATGTTTCCTAAAGTGGGGATCCTTGCAGAAATTTCACCAGCTGGGTCTTTAGGAAAAGCACCAAAAATTGTGAGGCTCATTATACAGTCCTAAGAAGCAACAGCACCATACATATGTATTTATTTCAATTAACTTTATAAGCAGAGGTTAGAGATCGGGGTAAAGACAGGGTTGTGTTGCACTATAGGAAATTTTGTTGTTCTTCAGAAGCGTTTTATTCATAGGGGTGGTTTTGGTCCTTGTTGGCAAGATGTAGGGTCACTTTTGCACATTGGACACAGCACTAAAAATACAAGATTTCAGACAGTGCATTTGCTGTAAGATAACTGGACTTAAGCCCATTTAAATACAGAAGCTGCTCAGCCCTAGGCTTGCAGCCTAGGATGGGAGAACGGGGAATTTGACCCAAAAGAGGGAGGAAGGGCAGCAGAAGGCGGCCTGCCGAGTCCAAAAAGGGGTGGAGGTGTAAATAGCACAAAATCTGCAGCTATCCTGTATGTTTATTTCTCTTTTACAATTCAGTGAAACTGGCATTTTTTTGCCTTACTCTGAGATGGAGCAAAGCGGGAAGCAGCTTCCCTTTTATCTATGAATAAACATGCAGCTTCTTCTATTCTAAGCTCTTAAAAATGGTTTTGGTTGTGTAACAGCTC
Source organism: Egretta garzetta (assembly GCF_000687185.1). Taxonomy (NCBI): domain Eukaryota; kingdom Metazoa; phylum Chordata; class Aves; order Pelecaniformes; family Ardeidae; genus Egretta; species Egretta garzetta. The sequence continues at coordinate 478,755 of NW_009259239.1, read as the reverse complement.
CTGGCCTCCCGGCTCCTCCAGTAGCCATGATGCTCTTTCAGGAAAAATCAAGTTGTATCCTCCTTTGAAAAGAAGCAACAAAAAATCTTCCTAACCTGCTGGGAAGGAGCAAAAGACTCTGAGTGATTTCTTTGGGGTTTGCCAGCTGACCTTCCTCTGGCCGGATAACAAGAGTGTGAAGTTTCAAACTCAAATACTTCAGCTGGAGCTGAAAATGCAGGTTGTGTTCTTGGTGCTGCTGAAGCAATCGATAAGCTTCTACCTTTTTTCTTGAGCAACTAGCAGGGTGTTTTGCTGCGTGTATTTCTTTTACTCAGAGCAGTCCCGTGACCATTTATTTTCCCTTTACCTATTCTTTGCAGACCCACAGGCGTGGCATTTCTCAGATGTGTATACACACACATGCACAGCTGCTGCCAAAGGGGGAAATTTTCTATATCAGTGCTGCTCTTGCAGCTGCTGAAGCTAAACCTTCCTCTCCCATTTCTTTAGGGGAAAAAAAAATCAAAAAGGTGGAAAGCCAACTTTAGCTTTGGGACACAGCAGGTGAGTCCCTTTAAGAAGGAGAAAGGCAATTGTGATTTTATTTTGTCGAAGTTCCCAGTAGCCAAACAAAGCTTGTTCTGGTACATGTCTGCTGCAACAGATGTTTTGTGGGTATTTCCAGTCCAAACCGCAGCAGTGGTATCTTTGGACATCAGCGTGTGAGTGCTCTCTCTCCACTGTCTGCTTGGCCTAAGAAATGTGGATTTTTTTTTCCCCAGGAGGCCCCCAACATTTGTCGTGTTACTGTAACAGGGCTGGAGCACCAAATCTTTCAAATTCTGCAT
>NW_009259239.1:476152-477882 GCF_000687185.1 Egretta garzetta | reverse complement strand
GGAAGAAAAAACTAAATTGTCAGTCAGAGAGTGGAAAGGATGGCTGCTGTTTTCTCCTTTTTTTCCCCTGACTTACAGAGCTTTTCCCTCCTTTGTAGGTATCAGAAGTTCTGCTCGCCTTCAGAGAGGTATAAGTACTGAGATTCCCAGGATGTAAGAAATGCAGTGCTGTGAGTAGGTGTTTTTTTTTCTATTTTCCTTTAAATGAGAAACCAAAGCTTGCTCAAACAGAAGGAAGGTTTTTTTAGTTTGTTTTTTTTTTTTTTAAAAGACACTTCAAGAAATGTTTACAGCAAGCAAATTCAGTCTTTTGGAACCAGTTGTGTGCCTTTGGCACCTCTTTGCAACCCACAAAATAAAGTCAGCATTGGATTACCACATAGGCTGAATAATTATCTCGCTGCAGATATGAACCACATGAATGCATTTAACTGAGAATATGGTCAGCAGAATGGACCATTAGCACCATCTGAAGCTTGTTTGTTGTTTCCAAGCTCTACCAGCCATTGAAAAACAAAATCTTGCTGGAGAGTTGAGGGCAAGGCATTCCTCAGGAAAAAAGCCTGCATCTTTCGAAAGGGAAGAAGAGCACAGATTTACCATGAGGTTGTTTTTGTGTGTGTGCACAGCACCCCAGCCCTGTCATCGAAGTAGAAAACTATCCAATATTGAGCTCTTCCCTGATCTGGTCAAATAACTTTGGAGGAACTTTTACACCATGGGAGACACTTGCATGCCCTCACTTGCTCCAAAGCAGCTCAGCCAGGAATATAAAGTATATATTAAAAAGTATATATTTAAGGAGCAGCTGCGCTATGGCCTTTGCTAAAGGGTCTGGGCTGTGATTTCCTAGCAGCTGTGGCTGGTTTGCAGCTTTCCAGGTGGCCCAGTCAGGGCTGCACTAGACCAGCCTCGGCAAGCACCGACTGGAGCCCCTGGTTGTGTCCCTGGTGCTGTGTGGGCTCCTGGGACAGCTCCTCTGGGCTGGTGGCAGGCTGGATAACGGAGCTACAAGTTGGATTGGGGGTTTGGATGCCATTGTTCTGGACTTCACTGATTTTTCTGTAAGTAAATTTTCTTAGTAGAGGGGTTGAATAAGAGGTTTTTTTGAGGTTTTCAAAATCAGCCCAACTCCCATCTCATTTTTACCCTGTTCTGTGGTGATGGAAAGCTATGGTTACTTGGAAATCAGCAGAGTTTTGTTTCCATTTTTATTTCAGTGGCTTACAGCCTGTTTTCTGTTACAGCAACGCAGATCTATTTGGGCTAGAGCAAAATAAAACCCCAAATTGAAATCAGCCTGAAAAAAGAAAGGGCTATGTTTTGTTAACAGGAGAGAAACTGAGTCCACCAGTGTTTGGTAAAGATGTGGTAAAAAAACCTTAATAAATACCTAGCAAGCGTTCAGAAACAGGTAGGCAAAAATAACTGCAAAGGGAATCCTACTTTCAGTCTTTTGTGAAGGATACTGGCAATGAGTGTAGTTACTGGGAGAAAAGGGATCTGAGATGATGAAGTTTTGTATTGATTCTCTCTCCATAAAGTCCATAGCTTATATTCTCCCTTTGAATCACAAATGTTTTCTCCTAATTCCTTGGTGTTTAAACTGTCATGCAAGACCTGCTAATTGAGCTGTGGGGTTTATTTTTTGTCAGTCACATACATTGCACAGGATGGGCTCTGGCCTCTTTTTTTTTTTTTTTTTCGCTTGTGTTGGGTTTGTGCGGGGG
>NW_009259239.1:460113-476118 GCF_000687185.1 Egretta garzetta | reverse complement strand
AGCAGGAAGATGCTGTGTGTATATATTGTGTCTCTCAAAGTATATCCATACGCTAGAAATGCTTTTTGCTTATCTGAAGTATCGAAAATTTGCTTGGTTTTTTGTTTTTCTGTTAAGTAGGCAGTGTTGAAATTTGGCAAGTGCAGTCCTACTGAATCCTTGTCTTAGTGCACCCCTGTGGTGGATGCTTCCACAAAAGGAATAAATAAAAGGACCTGCTCCAGCTCTTCAAAGGTGGGCCGTTAGTCCCAGGTAGATGTTGTCTGGGTTGTTAAGTCAAAGCAAAGCAGTGACGCTGAGGGTGGCATGCAGTCTGTGGGTGCCTCTGATATATCATAGCTGTGTTAAGAGGGTGAGAGCAAACAAGAGCAGGCTGCTTGGAAGCTGCCCAGGTAACTCATATATGGTCTCGGATGGCTCTGAAATTATTGCAGCGAGATGTAGTTGTTGCTCAGCAGTCAAAGGAGACTGTAAACTCCTATTTACCTGTCTCCTACCGCTCTGACTGCGTGGCAGAAGCCCAAGTGAGGAACTGGGGAGCACGAGACGGCTGCAGTGGGGCAATGCTAACTGAGAAAGTATGTCCCACTCAGAAGCGCAGGGAGAAACCAGACCTGGGAGAGCTCAATTCCTGCATGTCCACTCTTGGCATCCCCTTGCAGTATTGTCCTGCAGAATGTTTCAGGACCAGGTGTTGAGTGAGAGGTTTGATGGAGACAGGGGAATGGAGGCTTCTTTGCCATTTCCCTTTTTCCGTTTGCCCACCAGTACCCAGAGGGTGAAACTTGCCCACGGCTGCTCCCAGAGGTGCTGTCCCCTGTGAGGGTGGCAGCATGGGATGCAGCAGGGTGGCTCCGGCTGATGCCCATTCAGAGGGAACCTAGACCAAGTGCTGATGGGCTGTGTTATGAGTGTCCAGGGATGGTGTTGGTTTGGGGAGCCTTTGCCCCTTCCAGTGGGCTTGGGGACATTGAAGAGCAAAAAGAGGCAGGGCAGGGAGTGGCGAGCAGCACTTGCTTTACCTGTTAGGCTTTAATCCACCTCCCCTTTGTAAGGCAGCATCTCTTTTCTGCTATTTAACAGCAATACTTTTTTTTTTTTTTTTTTTTAATGGGCAAGATCCCCCTGACAGGATTTTGTTCTCTGGGCAGTGCAAGGCAGAGCCGTCTCTTCATGGGGGACCAAGCCCTGGGAGGATGCAGGAGGAGGGTTTCTGTCAGGTTGTATGCACTCAAGGAGAAGCACCTGCAGCTGTATTGTGGCGGTGTGGCTGCTCTCCCACCCCAGTGTGTGAGGACAGGTTGGTGGGCTGGCTGCAGATCAGGTGGGGCCTCAGGGATGCCTGGGGCAGGCTGCAGCATTGGGCTGCAGAGGCACAGCAGGTCTGCTAGGAGAGCGTGGAGGGTACAGAAGCACTTTTCATGTGTTGGAAAAACTTGGGGAAAAGTAGATTGGAAAAATTAACTGCTTTGTCAAAGCTTCTGGATGTGTAACTATAAAGGAGACAGTTGTTTCAGTGGACTGTTCTCTATTGGGTAAGATTTAGATGGGTTTGGGGGCTTCAGGTTTTGGGGTTTGTTGTTGTTACTTGAAGCTTGAGCAGTGAATTTGCAAACACTTTCTGTTGAAGCAAAGAAAGGCTCTGACAGTGGTGTGTTCTATGAGTGCCAGCACTATGTACAGCGATGGCTTTGCAAAACGCAGCAGTGGTGCAGCCTCCTTGCTCTTAGGTGGGGCGAGGGATTCAGCTCCAGCTGGGGCAGCACTCAAAGGCTGAAATCATCACTTGTACTTGTCACCAGAAAAACCACCTCTCTAAACAGTGCACTCTTCACCAAATCAATGCACATTTCCCCTGTGCATGGTCAGGCAACTGTCTGGAAATGTTGGACAGACCACTTTATTTTTAAAAAAGGGGGGGCGGAATACTGCTGTAACTGAAGAATAGAGATGGAGAGAAGTTGGTTGGAGAGCAGGAGAAACTTAGTCAGGAGAGGTGAGGCTTAGCCAAAAGCCTTCATTTCTCCCTTTGTCTCAGACCTGGAAGCCAGGCTTAGGCTTTGGATCGTGCCAGTGGTTCCCAGCTGGGGAGAGGTGAGGAGATTTCTTCTGTGTGACTGCAGACTTGCTGTTCATCCTGCAGCCGAGGGGAGGGAAAAGGCTAAGTTTTCCCAAGTACTCAGTGCTGCCCGAGCTTTGGTAAGAACAGGGTTGCTGCTGCCTGGCTCTCCAGCAGCCCCAGCGTGGTAGTCCTTCGAGACATTACTTCATAGACAGGAGTTGATGGTGCTTGAAGAGGCAAAAGCAGGTTTTGTTCCAGTCTTCTTATTTTTGGTAGTGTCTCTTCTTCCTTTCCTTTTCCATTAAGCATGATGTCACAAATGACATCAGTACAATAACTGCTTGTGGTTGTCATAGTCACAGCCTGTGACACCCAAACAAAGCAGCAGGAAACTGAAGCTGGCATACAAATGCTGTAATATTCATTGCATTCCTTTCAGTCAATAACTAGGTGGTTAGGTATTTATTTTCCATTTGAAAAAAAGAGGGGGGGGGAGGGGTTAAAAGCACAAACTTGAGTTGTTGAGGGGGAGGAAGGTTGTCCCCAAATCCATCTGAGCAGTGCAGCTGCACTTTTCCCTCCCAGTCCTCTTTCCCCACACCAACATTGCTCTGGACCTCAGCTCCCGCCTGCAGCCATTCCCATCGCTTCAGACCGTGTGGTGATGCCACAGCATGGATGAAGGCAGCGGAGTAAGTCCCACTGCCTCTAACACAAGCTCTGTCTCCAGGGAAAAGCCTCCCAAGGGCTGGCAGCGAGTGCCAGCAGCAGCCGTGGGGCAGCTGGCTTTGACTGCTGGGTGGCTGAGGTTGCATCTTCACGGTGCATGGACAGAGAGTATAAAGGGTTTTTTCAGCTTGGTTGGGGATGAGATGTGATTGGGGGCGTGTGGTGTTGGGGGGTTTGGGGTTTTTTTGTTTTAAGTCTGTAAAATAAACTATTCTGTGTGAGCGGCAGAGCAGATTTGCCCTTGCAAGGCTTAATCTCCACTCCTTCAGCATTTTGCACAGTTGGCCTGATGGTGGGAAAGCACCTGCTGCAAGAAATAATTCCAATAATTCTAAAAGAAATTTTTTACAGAAATAGGTCTGGTGCAAGTGCCGCATTTGCGAGATGAGCACTGGAGGCGGGTGGCCAGGGCTCACTGGGAAGGAGCCACGTAAGCCCCTCGCCGCCACGGGTGCATGGGGAGCTGCCACCCTCACGCGCCTCACCAAAATCTCCCTTGCCCTGTGCCATCCCCCTTCATGCCCCCACGACGACATAGTGACCCCAAGCACACCGGCACGGCTTCCCCAAAACATTTGGGCATGTGATTCCTGGGATGAGCCTGGATAACTGCCCAGCCCTGCTGAGCCTGGGACAGGCAGCAAGGGTGCAGAGGGCAGAGTCCGGCAGCAAGTGCTGCCCTGCTCGGGGGCCACGGGTTTCGGCATTTGGTGCCGCAGCTCCTGCCGGCGCTTGCAGGGGGTGCTCATTATATAATAGCTGGTGGTTGATTAATATGCTGTGAGTCAGAAACGCCAGGGTATTTTAGCTTTCTCTAGTTGCTATGGCAACATTATTTTAACAAATAGCTTTTTAATATTTAATTAAAACTCAGCTTTTGGCAAGACGGAGTAAGAACTATTACAATTGCTACTACAAAGGGTTAGCAGTGAGGTGTATTTCAGAGCCACTTTTTTTTGGTTGGTTGGGGTTTGGGTTCCCCCCCCCCCCAGCTTTCAGTTTCCAAAAGTAAGAAAAGAGGGGGGGGGGAAAATCACTAATTCATTAGTTGTGAGAAATGTATGCTTGTTCCCAAGACACAAAGCAAATGTAAGTTACTGCAGTTACTCTTCACAATTGAAGGTTGTCACTTCTTTAATGTATAGTGCCAAGCCAGCTCCGTAAGGACAGAGTGGTATGATAGCATTTATTAATCACTGCTTTGTCGCTGGCATTCCTTCTTCTACCTTTGCCTGCTGGATGAGATCATTCTCATTTTGTTTGCTTCATGTTCCCTCTGTGTCAGGTTGGATGGTTTTCCCTCACCAGCTTTTAGAGGAGGGTGGTGCTGTGTCCGGATCAGGCTCTGGACTGGTTCCTAGTCTTTTTTTAGGTGAGCTCCTCTGCTCCCTGATACAGAATGATTCTGCAACGGAGACAAATGAACAGAGAACTCTGTCTCCAGAGAAAAATAAATATTTAACAGCTCTCTTTGTAAATACCCTTTATTTATAGAACAGTTGCAGGTTCTATCATGCTTGGTAAATGGGGATGCTTTTTATGCAAGAATTCTGCCTTGAGGGACTCGGTGGATACTTAATGTCATCTGTGATATAATAATGAAATAAATGTGTCGCTCTCATGGGATTCACTCCCAGCCCCTATTTTCTCTGATTAACTTCAGTATCACACACTTTGTGTCTATTCACATTGCATCCCTTAATATTGTACTAAAACCTTATTTGGAAGATAGCACCTTTATATCCTGAAGGGAGGGCAAGGCAAAGCTGTTGAGTGTTTTGTCTCGTGCCCAGGAGTCTGAAACTGTATGTATCTCTCTCACATATCGCCATGGTGTCTCGCCAGGTCCCTGGGATTGATGTGTTCGGCCTCTCGCTCTCCCAGAGGCTGGGGCAGTGCTGTTACCCCATCTTATAAATGGAGAAAGGTAGACCTGGAGAGAGATGGACTGGGATGTGTGTCACCCCAGCTGCCTATAAGTTAAGCAGTTGTTCTATAGTACCTGTCTAACTGCTTCTGGGATCAGTTGAGAGACTGCACTGTCTGCAGAGATGTTTCACCCTGCGTTAGGACAGATGTTTGAGGCAGGTCACAGGTGTAACCCTCAGAGTTGCCTGTCTCTTCCCCAGTCGCTCTGAGCTATAAATTAGATGGGGAAAATTAGCTGAGAGAAGTGCCATCCTGCATGAAAGATCTTCTATGTGTGTTTCTATAGGTGGTCTGTAATGGCGTCCTCGGCTGGAGGATGTCCCTCATTTGTTACACTGCTCCGGTCATGTAGTGTCGGGTCCCCCTTCCAAAGCAGCACAGCTCACTTCTGCCGCACATTGATCACGGATAGGTGTCTGGGATTGAACAGCTCAGAGGAGATGCAAACTCAGTCCCCAGGTGTGTAAACTGAGGCACAAAAGCTTTTCCTGAACTCTTCTAGCAAGCCAGGCTTAAGGCTTTCCTTTCTGTCTGTGCTGGAGGTGTACTGTTGCAACCAAAATTAGAGTGATAATATTAATGCTGCTATAATATTGCAGACTATATGGGTGTGTTAGGTGGTTCTTTAGAGCATCCTTCTGAGTTGCATCCCATGCCTCTTGGTATGCTAAGTTTTTCGATCTCTGTTTAAACCCCTCTGCTAGCTGATGGCAACCTCGTGGAGTCCAAGGAGCTGTGGTGGGAGCAGGGTCTCTGGGTGGATAGTGACAAGCACAGAGCAGCACATGCTCGCAGCCACCCAGGTCAGCTGCTGGTTCCTGAGAGGTCTGGGAAGGAATCCTTTCCATTTCCTACCAGTAAGGTACTGAATCATACTGCAAAAATCAAATTTGACTGGTTTCATAGCACACATGGGTCTCTGTGAGGCTTGCGAGGCAGCAGCCAGGGCAGGCTTTGCAGACGGATGGCAGGAGGTCCTGCCGTGCCAGAGGGGCAGCGTGGAGGGACAGGCGGTGACTGTTGTGGGGGAAGCTGACAAGCAGATGGATGAAGCTGGCATTACCGGTGGAGCGGAGGAGGCGAGTGCTGCTACATTAATGAACGCGACCAGGCAACCGCAGAGGGACAAGGGGGGCTGAGAGGTTTGAACCAAACACCCTGACCAAAGGGAGCCTGCGGAGCCGCTCTCTGGGAGGAGGTGGGAAGGGTTTGGTGATGGTGACTAGCACGGGTAGGGGTCTGAGCAGCGATACTGTTGACTGTTACAAGGATGGAGGGTTAATTAGCTGAAATGGGAATTGTGGCGAGAAGGCAGAGAAATAACATTTCTACCTGGAATTTTCATTCTACGGCAAAATCCTGAGAAGGATACAGCGAAAGATGCTGCAGGATAGCAGTCATGCTTGGGCTACATGCTGGGGTGTAGGAGAAATGCCCCCATGTTACAGGTGAGAGGGACGTGGCCAATAGCCAAAATATGGGTATCAGAGCAGATGGGAGAGCAGGGAAGGTCAGGAGCACTGCCATCCCTGAGCGGAGATGGCACGGAGGTGAGCAGCGGGCTGTTGGGGAGGGGTGGCTGTGGCAGGAGCCTGCGTGGTGGAGCGGACCCGGCTGCGAGCAATTTGGGGAATCCCTGTTGTGTATTGCTCCCAGGTGCTGTGGTGGGTGGCAGGTCTAGATGGTCAGATCTGCTGTGGAAAATGGTTCTCGAGGAGGGAAATCAGGCTAGTTAGGGGGGGAAAAAAGTGGAAGATAAGAGTCTATATTTTTGTTTGGTTAGATGTACACTGGAGTCGTACTGGAAAAGCTGAAAGGTGATTTCTGAGGTGAAATAAAGGCTCCACTGCAAACATAGACTGATGTAAAAGATTTTACCTGCCGGGTCCCCAGCTCAGCCTCAACTACTCAGCCTCTCCTTATGGGTGTAATATGCTACATAGATTTTCAATTTAATTTGGGACTGGCACATTGTCTGGAGAGGCATGACATGCACTCTGGTAGGTCTGACTTTCTCATCCCTGAGGCTAAGGGTGGGTCCAAGCTGGCAAAAAGCCTTGCACGAGAGCAAAGTGCACATCTCTCCTGAGTGAATGCTCAGAGATGTTGCGGTAACAAGGGCTGTCCAAAATGAAGCCCAAGGGCCTTTTTTTTTTTTTTTTTTTATGGTGATTTAGGATCCATGCATGTATTGCAAGTCAGTGATTTGTCCTAAGTCCCCATGTAACTAAGCATGGAATCTCTTCCCTGTCCTCAAACCCTCACTCCCTGTGCTTAAAGCTAACCCAGACTTTGCCTGCTTTCCTTTTTCACTGGTCCCAGCTGATCTAAAACATGCTGCTACTTCCATGTCTGCCTGGTAAGCAAGAACATCAAGGGATGGAATAGAGAGTCAGGTGAATTGAAAGGAAAGAGATGGGAAGTGACAAAAACTGCAGTGAACTTTTCTGGATCTTTTTTTCCCCTTTTTCCTTTTAAAAGGTTTTTTAAAAAAACAACTTTTTCCCACCTGTCCCAAACCTTCCCTTTATCTTATGCTGCCGTCAGTAGTTCTTCGTAGTGTTGTCTTCTCAGTGGCTGCTTGCTCGCTAGGGTGTCTGTTGGAAATCAGGGAGGGTTGATAATCCTGAAAGCAGGAGTGCTTGAACCTGTGTGTCTGCTCATGTATCGGAGAAGACATTCCAGTCTCCTAACCTGGCAAATGCAATGGGGGAGTAAGGGGGGTGTGCGCGTATCCTGTACTTTGCATCACAAATAGTTTCACACAGTGCAACTATGGTATTTGCACGGATAAGGTGTGCTTAGTCCCAATTTTGCTGTTGGTGGAGTTAGGGTAGAGCACCACATACGCACTGAGCACAGTAGTGGTCTCTGAGTTGTCTCGATTTTCACTGTCAACATTAGTCATGACTCAGGTATAAACAATCTGGCATGTTTCCTGTTTGCACTTCTCCAAGCATGGTCTTCTGCTTGCACGCCTCAAACCAGACTGTAACTGCATTTGCCACGCTCTGAAATCCAGCCAGGCTTGCTACAGATGAATCAAACCCCGTGGCACTCGGGTAGCTGGGTTTCAGATGCTGCCGTGAGTGTCTGTAGGAAGGGCAAGGAGTGAGTGTGGTGCTCGGGATCTACTACAGGAAGAGACTTGAGCTCCAGCAGGATGGGGAATGGTCTTACATTTATTGTTGTTGTTATTTATATTGTATTTAAATATATTTTATATTATTTATATATAAATTGTCCTGGTCTGGGCTGGGATAGAGTTAATTTTCTTCATAGTAGCTGATACAGTGCTGTGTTTTGGATTTAGTATGAGAATAATGTTGATAACACATTGATGTTTTAGTTGTTTCTGAGTAGACTAGTCAAGGACTTTTCAGCTTCTCATGCTCTACTGGCTGAGAAGGCTGGAGATGCCCAAGAAGCTGGGAGGGTACACAGCCAGGACAGCTGACCCAAACTGGCCAAAGGGGTATTCCATAGCATATGATGTCATGCTCAGTATATAAGCTAGGGGAAAGCTGGCTGCAGAGCCACTGCCTATGAACTGGCTCGGCATCGGTCAGCAGGTGTTGAGCAATTGCATTGTACATCACTTTTTTTCATTTTTCCTTTTCTGTCCTATTAAACTGTCTCTGTCTCAACCCACAAATCTCACTGCCCCCACCCGATTCTCTCCCCCATCCCACTGGGGGGGAGTGAGCAAATGGCTGTGTGGTGCTCGGTTGCCAGTTGGGGTTAAACCGTAACAGTACTTCTGGTGCCCAACATGGGGCTCGATGAGTTGAAATAACAAATCTGACCAGAGCACACTAGAACAAATCTGTTACAAACATTTATTATATTAGTTCGATAGTTGCTGGTCATGATGTTGCTTAATTTGCTCTCAAAGTTCTTGTTCTTGGAGTATATACTTGCAATGTATGTGCCCTGTTGTGCTGTTTATCGCCTCTGGGAGCTGAGTCAAGGTTATCATTTTGCTGTACTTTGTAGCACTGGCTTATGATATGATAAAATGGCTGGTCGTGAAACTAATCTGGTATTTGTACTCAGCATTGCAGTCATCTCCATACTTCAGGAGCCATCTCTCAGAAACTATTAATAATTACACTTCTTACCTTTAATCCTCAGAGAGCAAATTTATGGGGGAGACACCTTCCTTCACCTTCCCTTTCTCCTCCAGGCTAGTTCCAGTAGCTCTTGAGAATTTTTAGTAGCCTTGGGATGTTCAAACCAGCATGTTCCTGTTACTCCTACTCCTGAATGTGTTTCAGGTCCTGTTTAAAGTTAAACTACTATTTAAGAATACCACCCAGAGATCTACCCCAAGGCTGGATAGTTATGAGTGGCAGGGTGTGTGGAATAGTATGGGCAAGTACCTAGGACAGTGGGCACATCCAGTGCTTTGGAACTTCACCCCTGAACAAGTGGAGAATCCTGAAAAACTAGTAAAGTATTTGGAAAAATTATGCTGTCACCCTGGCACCTTCAGAGAGACACAAATCACTGCAATGTGCTGGGGATTGGCTCATGCCTACCGAGCCCTGTTCAATGCTATTCAGTACCCTTGAGGGGAAGAGGTGGTCTCTGGATCTGGTGATAAAATGGCAGGCACTGTGGCTACTCCAGCCCCGGCCACAGGCAGTGCGGCTGAACCAGAGAACCAACCTGTGCTGGTATCAATCACCCCTGTGCACAAGAAGAAATCTTTGAAGTGAAAGTCAGCTTGTTTACTAAGGGATGATGAAGAAGCAGGGCCATCATGAGAAGAGGAGGAGGCAGAACTCAAAAATGTGATGGTAACCACCCAATCCCTGTCCCTGAGTGAGCTGTGAGATATGCAAAAGTATTTCAGCTGCCATCCAGGTGAGCACATTGCCACCCAGCTGTTCTGATGCTGGGATAATGGGGCCAGTAGCCTGGTAATAGAAGGTACGGAAGCCAAGCTGCTGGGATCCCTTCCTAGGGAAGGAGGCATTGACAAAGTGATTGGAAAAGGGGCACAAACCCTCAGCCTCTGGAGGCAACTCCTGTCAGGCATGGAGGAAAGGTATCCCTTCAAGAAATATGTTGCATGTCACCCAGGCAAGTGGACCACCATGGAGAGAGGTATCCGGTACCCAAGGGAATTAGCTGTACTGGAGGGGATTTATGATGACCTGGACAACAAGCAGTTATCCAAACATCCAGGTGGAGTCTGGTGCACATGACCCATGCGGTGGAAGTTTGTGCAGAGTGCACCATCAACGTATGCCAAGTCATTGGCAGTACTGACCTGGAAGGATGGAGAGGAACAAACAGTGGATGAATTGGCTGGCCAACTCGGGCACTACGAAAGAAATATTTCTTCCTCCCTCATCTCTGTTGTGGAGAAATTGCCCTGGGAATTCCAGCAACTCAAAAAGGATAGGTCCTACTCCACAACTTCATGGACCAGTGTCGCAGCCATTAGGAGTAAGCATCCCTCTGCTCAAGAGAGAGGATACAGTGGATACACACCATGGGGCCACTCTGGGATTTTACCTGCCTGACCAGAGAGAGGACATGAGGAAGTGGGTTGGAAAATCTACCTCAACCCTAGAGGCATGGGTACGTGAGTTGCAAGGAAAAACAATCACAAAAGGGGGATGTTCCAGGAAAATTGCTGCTCCAGTTTCCAGTGGGCAGTTCCCCAGACAGAGCAGAAGGGCTGATCTCACTTCTGTTCTTAATGAAGGAACTTGTGACTTGTATTTACAAGAAATGAGTAACAAATACTATGACCAGAACTAGAGGGGCACTGCCTCCAGTCAGGTGGAGGAAAGGGACAACCGGGTTTACTGGACTGTGTGGATTCAATGGCCTGGAACATCAGACTCACAGGAGTATAAAGCTCTAGTGGACACCTGTGCACCTGTGCCACCAAGCTACACAGGGGCAGAACCCATCTGGATTTCTGCAGTAACAGGAGGATCCCCAACAGCTGACTGTATTGGAGACCAGATTGAGCCTAACTGGGAGTGAGTGGCAAAAGCACCCCATTGTGACTGGCCCCAAGGCCCTGTGCATCCTTGGGATGGTCTGCCTTGAGAGGGTATTTCAAGGACCCAAAAGGGTACGGGTGAGCTTTTGGTATAGCTGCCTTGAAGATGGCGGAAATTAAAGCATCTGTCCACCTTGCCCAGTCTCTCAAAGGACCCTTCTGTTGTGGGGTTGCTGAGGGTCAAAGAACAACTGTGCACAGGCAGCAATGTCGCACCAACCAAGACTCCCTGATTCCCACCCATAAGCTGATTTGTTGACTGGAGAGCCAAGGAGTGATCAGCAAGACTCGCTCACCCTTTATCAGCGAGTCTAATGGAGAGTGGAGGCTAATGGAGGACTATCGCAGCAGCCTGAATGAAGTCACGCCGCCACTGAGCGCTGCCATGGTGGCCATGCTAGAACTTCAGAATGAACTGGAGTCAAAGGCAGCCAAGCGGTAGGCCACTGTTGATTATCACTGGTGCATTTTTCTCAATCCCTTTGGCAGCAGAGTGCAGGCCACAGGTTGTTTTCACTTGGAGAGGCATCCAGTACATCTGGAATCGACTGCCCCAGGGGTGGAAACACAGCCCTACTGTTTGGCATGGACTGATCCAGGCTGCACTGGAACAGGGTGAAGCTTTGGAACACCTGCAATACACTGGTGACATCATCATGTGGGGGGCAACACAGCAGCAGAAGTGTCTGAGAAAGGGAAGAAAATAGTCCAAGTCCTTCTGAAGGCTGGCTTTGCCATAAAACAAAGTAAAGTCAAGGCACCTGCACAGGAGATCCAGTTTTTAGGAATAAAATGGCAAGATGCACATCCCCACCAATTAGCAAAAAGGGAAAAACAAGCTTTCTTAGGAGTTGTGGGGTTTTGGAGAATGCATATTCCAAATTCCAGTGTGATTGTAAGCCCTCTCTAACAAGTGACCTGGAAGAAGAATGATTTCAAGTGAGGCCCCAAGCAATGACAAGCCTTTGAACAAGTCAAACGGGAGGCAGTGCATGCAGGAGCCCTTGGGCCAGTCTGCGCAGGGCAAGATGTAAAAAATGTGCTCTATGCCACAGCCAGGGAGAATGGCCCTACCTGAAGCCTCTGGCAGAAAGCACCAGGGGAGACTCGAGGTTGACGCCTAGGGTTTTGGAGTCTGGGATGCAGAGGATCCCAGGCCCGCTCTACTCCAATGGAGAAAGGGATATTGGCAGCATATGAAGGGGTTTGAGCTGCTTTGGAAGTGCTTGGTACTGAAGCACAGCTCCTCCTGGCACCCCGACTGTGGTGCTGGGCTGGATGTTCAAAGGGAGGGTCCCCTGTACACATCATGCAACTGATGCTACGTGGAGTAAGTGGGTCGCATGGATCACACAACAGGCTTGAATAGGAAGCCCCAGTTGCCCAGGAGTCTTGGAATTGATCATGGACTGGCCTGAAGGCAAAGATTTCAGAATAACACCAGAGGAGGTGGTGGCACATGCTGAAGAGGCCCCATTGTATAATAATGCCAGAAAATAAGAAGCCACGTGCCCTGTTCATCTTGTGGGAAAGCATTGGAGGTGGAAGGCTGCTGTATGGAGTCCTACATGACAAGTCGCAGAAAGTGCTGAAGGAGAAGGTGAATCCAGTCAGTTTGCAGAAGTGAAGGCCATCCAGCTGACTTTAGATATTACTGAACAAGAAAAAAGGCCAGTGCTTTATCTCTGTACTGACTCCTGGATGGTGGCAAATGCCCTGTGGGGGTGGTTGCAGCAATGGAAGCAGAGCAACAGGCAGTGCGGAGCCAAACCAGTCTGGGCTGCTACTTTGTGGCAAGATATTGCTGCCCAGGTGGAGGACCTGGTTGTAAAAGTACATCGTGTAGATGCTCACGTACCCAAGAGTCTGGCCACTGAAGAACATCAAAACAGCCAGCAGGTGGATCAGGCTGCTGAGACTGAAGTGGCTCAGGACTGGCAACATAAGGGTGAATTATTTCTAGCTCAGTGGGCCTGTGACACATCAGGCCATTAAAGAAGAGATGCAACATACAAATGGGCTCGTGATCAAGGGGTGGACTTGACCACAGACACCATTGCACAGGTTGTCCATGAATGTGAAACATGCACTGCAATCAAGCAGGCCAAGTGGTTAAAGCCTCTCTGGTATGGAGGATGATGGCTGAAATATAAATATGGAGAGACCTGGCAGATTGGGCTGTCAAGCATTGGAACAGGCTGCCCAGGGAAGTGGTCGAGTCCCCATCCCCGGAGGTATTTAAAAGATGGGTAGATAAGGTGCTTAGGGGCATGGTTTAGTGGTGGAATGGCAGCATTAGGTTAACGGTTGGACTTGATGATCTTGAAGGTCTTTTCCAACCTAAACGATTCTAGATTGATTATGTTGCGCTCCCACAAACCTGCCAAGGCAAAGCGCCATGTGCTCACCATGGTGGAAGGAACCACCAGATGGCTGGAAACATCCTGTGCCCTATGCCACCACCCAGAACGCTATCCTGGGCCTTGAGAAGCAAGTCCTATGGTGACATGGCACGCCAGAAAGAATTGAGTCAGACAACAGGACTCATTTCCAAAACCACCTCATAGACAAATGGGCCAAAGAGCACGGCATCGAGTGGGTCTATCACATCCCCTGTCATGCACCAGCCTCTGGGAAAATCAAATGATACGATGGACTGTTAAAGACTACGCCGAGAGCAACGGGTGCTGGGACGTTCAAACATTTAGCAAAAGCCACCTGGTTAGTCAGCACTGGGGGATCTGCCAGTCAGGCTGGCCCTGCCCAGTTCACACTTAACGTACTGTAGAAGGGGATGAAATCCCTGTGGTGCACGTAAAAAATACGCTGGGGAAGGCAGTTTGGGTTACTCCGGCCTCAGGCAAAGGCAAACCCCCTTGTGGGGATGGGGGGCAAGCAAACAGCCATGTGGTGTTCAGCTGCCTGCTGTGTTAAACCACAACAATAATAAATACCTATTTAATCATAACTACTGATTAGATATGAATTACTATATACTACATAAATACAAAGAGGAACTGCAGTTTTTTTAGCTCCGTTATAAAGCATTCAGTGGATCCCCGTCCTGGTGTGACCTTGTGCTCTGATGGTTTTGCCTTAAGTAAAAGAGCCTGCTGAGTGGCTATGGACAGGCCATCCCTCTGATACTGGAGGAGTGCAGAGAAGGAGCAGCTTTCTTCTTTGATCTCGATTCTGCTAGAGTCAGTAGCAAAATTCTGAAGGACTTCAGTGAGCCAGGATCAGCCCCTCTAAAAATATTCCCAAGGCACTCGGAGAAAGCACTTGTGAGTAGGTGAGAAGCAGCCCATATGTGCCTGCGGAGGGGAAGGGAGCACACCCTTAATAGGGGTTGCTTCGTTATAAGCGCGTTCCTTTTGGTGCGTGTTATCAAAAAGAAATAAACTTCTGCAGTGGTAGCATAACGGGTAGTGCTGCCTGACGCAGCGATAAGTTTTGGTCTGTTACTATAGAAATTGTGCCACTTTCTATAAGAGAAGATCCGAAAGAACCTTACTTTGCTGTCTGTGAAAACCTGAAGGGCGCATTTTGTGTGTGTCATGAGGATCTCTGAGCATCTCTTTCCAGCCGAGTCTGGCTGAGTAATTATGTCATTTGGATGAACTCCTGACTGTGTATGTTAGCCTTGTGCTAGCCCTGACTGCTGGAGGTAGCAGTGAAATCGGAGGTATACCCTGTATGTTAAAAGTGGTGTAAAGCTGCCAGGGCTTGCCCCAACGTACATCACCTTCATGGATCCCAGAGAGGATTTTTGAGCGTGGGAAGCAGGCAGGGCAGGCTGGGGGGTGGGTTTGCATGCCCTGGTGTGTGGCCACAGTGATGGTACAGCAGGTGTGAGGGAATGGTGGTGCACCTCTACCTTCCAAGTGGAGAACAGCTCCAATGTGTCCTTAAGCCTGAGGCCAAGAAGGCAAAAAAAAAAATCCTGTGCTCAGCCCCCGAGATGGCCCCAGCACCACTCTGCAGTCGTGATATATCTGGTCCATGCCTGGCTGTGTGCTCAGGGACATGATAAATGGAGAGGAGGAAGACGGTGACCTCCAAACAGCTGCTGTGGTAGCAGTTTTAGCTGCTATCAGTCTTGATAGAGGGGTAGGTGACTCCAAAAGAACATCTGAATAGCAAAACAAGTAGCAAGGTATTTCGAGGGTTTCATAAGCTAGTTGTAGAAGGAATAACCATGAAAAAAATCTCACTTATAAGGGTGGGGAGCTTCCAGGCTGCAGCTCTGAGCAGCATCCCCGGGTTCAAGCGCTGTGTAGCTCAGCGCTTACGGGTGATGGAGCTGTGTGATTGTTCCAGTGTGTTGGCTGGCTTCAGGCGCACGGAGGCTCAGCTCTGTACCTGCCGAGCACCTCTCTGCTTGTCTGTCTGTATTCTCCTTGCCCAGAGGTGCTGGGTCTGCAGGAGGGGGCTTCCTGGCAGGGGCGGGGACTTCTCACTTAGCAAATATTTTAAAAAAAAAAAAAAAAAAAAGAACAACTAGTGGACTTAGCTGTTGGATTACCCCTGCAGATCACAGTCCCTGCTTAGGACACCTTCCTTTTGCAACATCTCTTGTCTCCCAGTGAATACGGCAGCTGTGCCCATCAGGTCTCTGGCCAGTCATCGATAATGTGTTGGAACTGTTGTTTCTCCACCTAAAAACCTCGGTCTATTTGCTGTGCTCTGGGATCTGTCAGTGGGACGGAGCACTGGGCTCAGGTGTCGTGTTCTCTTTCACGGCTGCCTGAAACACGTGCATGTAAATTTAGCGGTGGTAGCATCAATGTAACGAGCTCTGAGTGATGTACGGCATCAGTAGCATGACAGCTGCTGGAAAATTGCAGAGTCCCTTTCCAAAACCCCTTCCCAACAGCCTGAGTGCCGAGGTGATGCCGTACCAACCGCCTGCTGGCTATCAAAATCCTCCCTTAAAACATGCTGCTTTTGTGCTGTTTCAAACCCCCACATTTTGCAATAAACGATGATTTCAAAATGCACCAGTTCTTGCCCCCGGCAGTGCATGTCTGTGGCCTGCTCTGGGCCCAGCATAGTGCCCGCTGAAGCGGAGGCTCCTGAGGCACGTTGAACTTTACAGCGTGCTCACGTTTCGTATCATCACTGCCACTGTCCAGTGCCAGGCCCGTTCTGGGGGAGGAACCACTCTCTTCTGTGCAACCCTGTCAGTTGCTATCAATCATCTCACTTTGCTTTTCAGGAGATTCTAGCAGGGTTAGTCTTGCTGGCACAGTCCGACACC
>NW_009259239.1:453356-460087 GCF_000687185.1 Egretta garzetta | reverse complement strand
GAGATCTCCAAAAGGAGGGACGATCCCTGGTGTCACCTCCCAGGAGGCAGTGACATTCAAAAACTTCAAGTAATTAGCTGTGCTTTCTGTTGTAGGTAGCACTTAACCTATTTGAGTGGAGGAGCCAGCTGTCCCGTTTAGTTTGGAAAGAGTAGCCGGGGCACTACCTAAAGACCTCAGTGTGTATCCTAGTGTTTCCCCCTGCTCTTCCCGACGGTGAGAGTCTTGGCTGTGATGGTGGTGCACACCGAGATATCGTCATAGCTGGCGTATTTGCTGGGGTTTATGTGCCAGTGCTGTGTCAGACACCTATATGATATGTGTAGGTCTTCCATTTCTTTTTTTGCAGAACACTGAACTCCTGGGGGTCCCATTAAGTTGCTTGGAGATTTGGGTACTGGACATGTCTGGAAATCAGCCTATGGCTGCTTTACAAAGACTGCATTTTATTCCAGGTGACTGGAAGTTTGGAGGTGGGCCTTTGTATTCCTGTGAGTGAATTTGGTGGATTTTTTTTTTCCTTCTTTGGTCAAAAGGATGACTGATAGCGTGGCTAGATCCATGCACACAGCCAGCCTGTGCATCCTTTCCCATGTGGGTTACTGGAGGTGACTGGTGTTCCTCTGCTGCTCCGTATCTCAGACCCTCTTCAGCAGAGGTTGGGCACCAAATTGTTTTGTGCACCTTCAGCACAGCATCAGTTAGCTCAAGGTGAGCCATGTCCCATGGGAAGTCCGAGAGGGTGGTCCCCTCTTGACAAAGGTTAATGTCATTCTGGTGGACACCATTTGCTCTTTGCCCTCTGCAGGGTAGAAGCACATTCAGCTCTTTGCCTTTGTTGGACTGAAGGGATTGAACAAAATTTGTCTGACTGCATGAGTTGAAATTTGTTTGGTTTAACCTTAAAACATATTTGCCTGCAAGGGGCTATTGTCAGAGACAGTAACTCTTGGTGTTGCTTGTTGTTCCTGAGCCACTGATTGTAGAGCATCTAGCTTGTTTCTCAAAATTGCTATTTTTATTGTAGTATAAATGGTTAGTAGAGAGTGTTGAAGAGTAGGTGTTGACTCCTGGAGACGACAATATTTAGCACTTACTTTTTTTTTTGGTTACCTTCAAAGCAATTTATAGCTAGTAATCGTCCGAACACCCCTTTGAGCAGAGAAATGGTGTGTAAACTCTTTGGGATAGGGATGGGGGCTTGTTCAGTTTTGTAGCACTGAAGTCGTGATTGGGGAAAAGCTGTTGATCTGGGAAAACCTTACTATAAAAATCCTGCCTAGTAATCATACAGAGAAACCACTTTACGTGAATAGCTCAAAAATGCTGGAGAAGGTATTGGGATTGGGACGTTTCTAGTGCTAACAGTTAAACCATATCCTGTCTTTCTCAAATTTATGAAGAGCAGTTTTATCTGTCTCAGGAGGTTTTCTTTTGTTGTTTAAAGTTCCATAAATCTACATGGGAGATCTTAAAATCGGATGAGGACTCTGTGACTAACTAAGGCGTTTCTGAGTTAAGTTGTAAATGGAAGCATAGGAAAAAGGTTCTCTTGGCTTGTTGCATTAGTAGGATATATTTGAGTGTGTTGCATGTCATTAAACATATGGTGAATCACATCTGACATACATGCCAAAAAGAGTCTGAGATAATGGGACCAAAATGTCATGCAGTAACAATATTCACATAACAGAGTAATTTCCTGGAATATAATCCTCAGGGAATGTAAAATTAAATATGAAAATGTATCCCCGTTTCTGTATTGCCCTTGTAAAGTAAAAACACTGGAAATTGTTAACTCCTTGGTTGTTCTTACAGCAACTTGTGAGTGTTAAGCTTCTTGTTGGATCTCAAGTGGCTTTTTCTTACCCCAACTTCACCTGCCTGAGGGCAAAGTGAATCCGTGCAGCATCCATCTGTAGCATCACTACACCCATGCTGCCTGTGGTGGAGATTCCCCATAGAGATACGGATGTCTTCCGCTTTGTTCTTCATGTCTGCCAGCAGTTCTTCAAGTCTTCAGGTCTCCTGAAACAGAGACTATTTTGGGTAACACTGCTGCTGCATGTAGCGTAATGGACAGAAAAAAACCTCTCCTAGGCTTGTTTTAGGTTTATAGGATATATTCAACTAAAAGGCATTGTGTGTAGTTAAATGTATTGCATTAAGAGTTAAGAGTATAGTAAATCGGTACTGGCACAAATGGTGGTGTTCTCCAGGGACCTTTCGCACCTTAAGAGAAAGTATAATCTAGCCTAATTATGGTAACCTATCCTAAAACTGTGGTAATTAAACTTAATAGATTGCTAAGGTTGTAGGGTAGGGTTTCCTGAAAGGTAGTTTCCGAATCTGTTTAGTCTGTCCCTAGTCTGTGCTTTAAATGTTGACTTCAGCTTCTAGCTAACCTTCTTTAACTTCCACTGTGTTACTCCAGCAGCTAATTCACTGGGAACTTTTATGGGCTCCAGTCTGTTTACACAGTCTTTATTGAATTAGACTGGAAAAGCACTGTGGAATTTGAAAGAAAAGCAGAATGTGGATTCGTGATCTTTCCTTTTTTGTAGCCTTTTTGAAGGAAGAAGCCTGGGGTGTCTTCATCTATGTGTACGTACAAATCGCTAGCAAAAATACAGCAAAAAATGTGTTTTATCGTTGCTGCCTCAACCAGTTTGCTGAGCCTTCAGAATTGAGAATGGGCATGCCCATAGGTTGGGCTAAAAATTGGGCAGGAGTGAGGGGACGTTGCAGCTCTTGTGCATTCGGCATGGGAGAGGAAAGCCTGGAGCCCCTGACCAGGGCTTTGCTCGTAGGGGGAAGGTGCCCCTGCGGGGCGGGATTCGGCAGCAGCAAGGCTGGCCTTTTGTCCATTTGAGCTGAATTCCGGAAGACTGTGGGAGGCTGAGGGCAAAGCTGTTTATTTATTCTCCTCTTTCCTTCTCTCCACGTCCTTGTAGCCTTTTGCTGTTGCCTGTTCCTTTCTCTTCCCCTTGTCAGCAACCCAAAAACCAGTTGAGGTGCAACCCAAGACCTGCTGTTTTCATCATCTACCTACAAATCACCATTCTTCCCCCCAGGAAAACCCTGTCCTGTCATCCATGTACACACACACACACATAAAATAAACTTATGTCCCCACCAGGATAAATGCTGTATTAAAATCACACATGTAACATCATCAAAGCTCTGGTTTAAGTGGGGCAGATGGAAAAGGCCCTCCTGACCTAATGCCCATTAAAAAAAAAAAAAAAAAATGTATCTGTAGCTGGTGTCAATGGGCTGCTTTCTTCTTTTCCTTTCTTTCCTTTTTGTATCATTTCTGTGCTTTCTCTTCATAAGAACTTCAGTGCTGCATTAAAGAGATTACAGGTGCTTTTCATCTTTACCTTTTTTTTTTTCCTCGCAATTTTACTTCTTCCCAGTAAGCCTCAGGGTTTTTGGTTGTTTTTTATTTTAAAGCGATTGATTTATAACTCTCCTACCTGCTGGGAAAGATTGACCCACGACTGAGCATCTTCAGACAGCCCTTCTTTTGAGTCGCTCGGGACTGGAAGCAGAGGGCTGGGTTCAAAGGTGTTTCTTTCCTGGTGCTATTTACGCCCTAAGGAAACAGTGATGGCATGTGCTGGTTTTGATATACATCGTGTGTGTATGCGCATGCATCTTGAAATGGATTGTCCAAGGACTAAAGACTCTTCTCTTTTTTTTTTCTTGTCTTTCCACTAGCTATCCTGATTTTTTTTTTTTTTACTTTGGATCTGAATGAAATCTCATTGCACGTTTTTTCCCCACTCTTTGTCTCGTATGCTTTTGGTGAGTTTTTGTTGTGTGGTTTTGGGGGTGGTGATGGTGTTTTCATTTATGCAAGCTTCAGGCAGTGCTTTGGTTCCTCTGAGACATGAGATATGGATCCCATCCAAAGCCCCTTTAGGTGGGTTAAATAATTTGTGGTTTTCCTCCCACTTTGCTGCCCCAGTCTCTCTCTGCATGTCTGGGGCAGCAGGCACGGGGCGAGCAGCGGTGCTGGGGTGGACGGGGAAGGATGCCTTTCACATCACTTCAGTTCCCTGCAAGCTTGATGGAGCATGGGGACTATCCCGTTGTTCAGCATTTGAAGCTCTGAAAAGGTATCTCGGGGCAGTCAGGAAAGGGTGGGGTTTTTTTCAGTTCCTGCCATCTGATACCAACCCTAAATTGTTTCCGCTTCAAAGGAACAAACTTGATGTGCTGGGATGGCTGTTCTTCATCCTTTAGAAAGGATGAATCGGAGAGCGCTGAATCTCCTCAGCCGGGTCTTCTGCTTTTATGCATTGGTCTGAAAACACTGACCTCAGCGGTTAGGCTGATCTATTCCACAGAAGGAATAAAATCTGTCTGTTCTTGTTTGAATTCAGTTTTGAAAGAGTAAGATATGGAATTAAAAACAAATGATGAGGAGAAAACAGAGGCGCCTTTTTTTAACTTCCTTTCCTAGACCTAACATTAAGGCTCCTTTTCCCACTTGCTCATGCAACAGCTAAGACCGAGTCCCACGGACATTGCACTTGAACTCTTTTATTCAGTGCCACCTTTCATCATTAGCAAACAGCTAGAGATGCCGCGTTTGAACCTTGGCAAGTGACAAAAGAGACCAGCAAAGAGTTAGACACTGGCCCTGCTCTGAAGATGAATCAAAACACAGGGTGACCCGTCCTGTCTTGTCTTTCCCATCCCTTCTTGCACGGGGGTGGTTTGGATGCAGTTAACTGATGTGAACCGCCAGTGTTTGGAGAGGAGGAGTTTGGGAGCCGATTTCAGCAGCCGGATCCAATTTCTCAGCAGTGTTGCGTGCAATTGGGCTGCGTTTCATCATATTTGCTTTATTTTAATAAGTGTTACGAGAGGACTGCTTAGTGACTGAGTGAGGATTTTCCATTACAGGCTCTGCAGCCTTTTCACGTTCCCTGGCTGTTTTTCCTCCTCTTGCAGTACTGCACATGGGATAACTGCTTTAGAAATTATTTTTTTCAAAAGGAGAGCAGAGGCCCATGGCCTGCATGTGCGGGAAGGGATTTTAAGGGTTTCCTGTTTGTTCTCTCTTTCCCCCCTCTGATTTTTACCCTTTAATTTACTATTGTGAGGCCACAGGAGATACCAGGGGAATTGAGTGTGTTGGGTCATATCAGGCCTGATTCCTCCCCAAGCCAGAAGCAACACTCCACCCCAGGGACCTCCATCAGGAGTATTTCTGAAGGCCACGCAAATCAGGAGCTATGTGAGTAGTTTGTCTGGTTTCTTTTGCCCGAGCTTCCTTCACCCCCTGAACATTTTGGTGGAGGTGGAGAAGGCAACAGGCATTGGAGGAGAAGCAGATTGCTTCCACGAGACAAAGAAATCATGAAGAGAAGAGGAACTTTGGGGAGAAAAGACAAAAGTAACTCAAGAATTGATTTTCTCTTCTTGGGTTCCTCTTTCAGGTGTGGAGTATGCAGTAAGTCTTGATCTAGTTCCCTGAATATCACAAAAGTCTTGAGACAGGAGTTGCTTCAAGCCATGTTCATGAGCAAGTGTTTCTCCATCAGAAGGCAGCTTATCTGCTGGAACTGAAGCTCTTCACAAAAATGTGTGTTTTGCCAATGTTTTGTCAGGAAAGATGCCTGAAGCCCAGGCTGCATTTGATGAACGCTCCTCTGAGATGTGCTTTCAGGTCTCTGCCATCCCCAACTTTATCCATTGGGCTATTCTCTCCCCTTATTTGGATTTGGGATCAAGTGACTTCAAATAGTAGCATCAGCTCTTCCTGTCAAATGTGTTTTTTCCTAAACCTCAGAAATTGTTGTGCAACTAAACTTTCACATAAAGCCTCGGGAGAAATAACCCTGGACCGCTCTGGCCTCGGTAATCATAGTGCTTAAGGCAGAGTCTTGCAGGTGATAAGACGGGGAGGGAATGCTGCTGGGAAGGGGGGATGGGAGGAAATCCTTAGAAGCTGGCTTGTGTGTCAGCTTTGGATCCTAAGTAGTTACACAGAGGGTTTGGCTATACGGCTAGGTTGAGGAATAACTAAAGGCAAGATGTGCCTGGAGGCCTCAGCTCCCACATGTCTGGGGATGCTGAATTTCTAAAGTATTCGTTAAAGAGCAGGGGGGAGCGGGATGTGTTTTGGAGGAAAACTTGTGGATGCAGAGACAAGCTTGAAAGTGTAGCCCATGTTTAATTGGTGCTGCAGCAATGGCAGGTTGGCCCTAGCAGAATATCAGGCACAACATCCAGCGATGGCTATTGGAGTCAGCAAGGGAGCTCACAAGCACCCTGCTGCCTGCCCCCTGCACCAGCCAGGCTGCCCGCAGCAGTGGCGAGCCCAGCGAGGTTCTCCTGCCACTGCTGGGAGCAACGCAAGCTTCTCCCTGTCCTCCGAAAGGAGATACCCCCCAGTGAGCATCCTGCTGTTGCATGTGGAGACCATCTGAGAGCATGGCCCAGTTGCCTGAATTCCACTCCCTTCTGGTGCAAAGAACGATTTTGGGACTACAGAGGTAATTTTCCATGCTGTTTGGGAAACAAAATGCATTGACTGTGCTTTACAAAGCAAGCAAACCAACCAACCTGCAAATGACCGAGCAGCTGGTTAACAGTTGGAGCTAAGACATGTTTCAGCAGTGAGGCTGTAGAAGTGTTGCCTTTCCCCAATGTCTTCGGTTCCCCGGGGTGGCAGGATTGCCAAGCTGGAGTCGACAGCCAGAGCTTTTCAGCAG
>NW_009259239.1:442377-453312 GCF_000687185.1 Egretta garzetta | reverse complement strand
GGTGGGTGGTGGTGGGGTGCAATGGAAAGACCTGCCACATCGCACTAAGTTCATAGTGGGGTGTTTGGTGGTTGTTTCTTTTTGAGAGAGAAATTTTCACAAGCATTATAAAACCGGGAGACTAACTAAATTAACGCAAGCTGGTCACAAAATCAGTGGCTCTTGAAATTATACCATTAAAGATCTTTTTTTTTTTTTTTTTTTTTTTCCTTCCCTTGGAAGGAGCACACGTGTTTTGGCAAACAAATACTGAATATTAGTGTCACGCCGGATTTTGATGACTGCTTGGTTGGAGCCTGTTTTGCAGCGCAGAGGAGAGAGGGGGAAGGAGGAGTGTTTGCTGGAGCGGGTGGGAGTGAGTGTATGCCCTGGGCGCGCTGCTGCAGACCTGGTCCTCGCTGTTTCTGTGCCTGTCGTGCTCTGCGGTGTGTGTGTGTATGTGCTGGCCCTGGCATGCAGCGTTATGGGTTGTTAACATACTGTGTTGGAGGCAATGGGCCTTCGAACTTCTTGTAAAACTTGGTTTTGAGAGCAGACGGGCTAAGTGAAGGTGATTTCTGAGCCCACGCCATACAGTTGATCCCAAATTTTGGGGCTCTCCTGACACTAACATTTCACAAGAGGTTCCTGAACACTCTCTGTGGTGGTTATGCTCAGGGCTTTGCAGGATTTCCAGCTCCATTTGGCTCAAGAGGCAGTACAGGCTGCCCATACGATGGAATTTTTTCAGAAACAGGGGAACTTAACACTTCTGTAACACCTTCCCTCTGTGGACCTTGCAGGGCGAACAAGGGGGGCTGGAGCCTGCGCAGGTTGCAGGTACGGGTAGAAAGAGGTTAATGCTTGCCTTCCACCTTCCCTTTGACCTTTTTGGAAAAAAATTAGCAAGAAGATCTCCAGAGCTCTGCTGGTCTCATGGATGTTGTGGGGGGTGGGTTGGGAAGGGAACATGGATCATACGAAATAAGAGGAAAACTGAACTAACGAGGCTTATGGGGTGTTACAAACTTAAGCTCAGGTTTTGCTTTCCTTCTGTTGACCTAGATAGTAGTGAGAGTGGCTGCCTTCTGAGTTGGCTTGTGTTTTTGTGCTTCTGCCTTCATATGGCTGCTTTGTGGTTACGTGTTTGACTGGTTGGGGTGTAATCTTTTTGGAGAGTAGCTATTCCATTTTTTGCTTTTGGCGGGTGTCAATTATATGTAAGAAACACTTCAAAAATAATTTCTTCAGATACTTTTTAATGGAGCAAAATTGCTTAACGATAGATTTCTGACATACCAAAAGGCAACATGAAATAATCGATTGACCTCATGAGAGGCAATGAAGACGTGTTCCCCCAGGAAGATGTTTTTCATGTGTATAAAACCAGCCTTTGCTTTTTCAAGCGAGATCCCTCCTACTCGCCAGAAACAGGAGGAGAAGAAACCCAGTTTATAAAAAAAAAAAAAAAAAAATTTTTTTTAGAAAAATACCCTTCAGTGAGAAACTGTTTTAAGGAGCAGTTCTCCTCCTTTTCTGCATTTCTCAAGTATTGCTCAAGCATCATTGTTACAGTTTGTTCATCTGGACGTGCTATGAAGTAGCCCCAGGGGGAATCCAAGCACCAGGGAGACAAAGAGGCCGATGCCTGCGGTGACTCCGGCCCTGCACCGGGAATAGTGAGTACACCCAGATTAAAACACGTGGGAGGAGGCGACCGCCAAGTGTACTTTGTCATGCTTTAAGGTGTTCCGATGGGAAACGCTTCTGCTGGTAAGAAATAAATGAATGGGAGGTTTTTACAATTTGTTTTCTGTGGCAGCTTATTCTTCAGCATAGTAGTAATCTGTGTGGGTGAAACATGGTCCCTCTGTGGTTTGGGAGCATAAGGGGCATTCCAGGCAGATGCTAAAGCATCCAAGCGTTGGATGGTCCAGATCAAGCTCAGTTTTGGAAGTAGGAACTGGTTTGTTCTGCATCCCTTGATGTTTAAAATGAGAAGTGGAAGAAATAATATGCATCCTTCTTTGTGGTGCGTTCTGTGGCAAAAGTCTGCAAAGGTGTGGATTGTGCTAGTCTGGTCGTATTTATGAGTGTGTCAATTATTATTTTTTTCATACATAATCAGGTCTTACGAAATTTCCATTTTTTCCAAAGGTCCTTTTCACTCTGTTCCACTGCATATTTCCAAAAGAAGCACTGTTTCTTTTGAACTGGGATATTGAATAATTTGTGAATGATCCAGTAATCATCTCCCCTTTGTGTTTCTTGGGCAAAATGAAAACTCAGACATTTGCATCCTGCTAAATCCCACTATTTTGCAGCAGCATCTTGTCAGGGTGTGCTCACCCTCTGTCCCCTGCCCCCCCATATTGGCATCCTTTCCCAGAGCTCCTGGGTGCTGGCAGCTCGTGTCCTGGCCTGCAGACCCTCCTTGCAAGGGCCACTTTAGGGAGAGGTGGGACAGGCTGGGTTCAGAGCAGTGCCTCAGAGCTGCTGCACTGAAACAAGTAAATATATATCTTTTTTTTTTTTTTTAAATATGTGTGTGTGTGTATATATATACACACACACACAGAGGCTGACAGATTAAACACAGATGGGGAAATGTGGCACAAAGGAATTGCTTGTTGTTAGATCAGATCTATCTGCCAAGTTTCTGGCCTCTTGAGGACAAGAATATACCTGGAAATTGGGGATCCTAATGTTCAGGTGTTTTTGTAGTATCCAGGTAGCAAAAGTGCTGTGAAGAGACTGAGGGCAGAGCTCCAGCAGTCCCTCAGGCCCATCTTTGCTGCAAGTCAGGTTAGAGTTTGCAGGAATTAATGCCCCCAAAAGTGGTGACTGCTCCCCTCTGTCTCCTCCATCCTGCAGTACTTGATGTGGGAGGAAGGATCTCATGTTGGGGAGGGGGATGGCGTTTGGGTTTTGTGGGTTGCAGGCGTCCGGGAGTGTTTCTAACCCGGCTATGGAAACCCAACTCTGTGTGACAAGGGGGAAGGATTGCATTGTGCGCCCAGCTTCTGGCACGAACAAAGGTCCTTTGTGGCCGTGCCAAATTCTCCCAACAGCAAAACTGTTACTGTGCACAG
The DNA here is from genome assembly GCF_000687185.1 of Egretta garzetta. NCBI lineage: Eukaryota > Metazoa > Chordata > Aves > Pelecaniformes > Ardeidae > Egretta > Egretta garzetta. Next base: position 450,241 of record NW_009259239.1, on the reverse strand, counting down.
AGGGCAGTGGCTCTGCCCTGTGACAAATCGCAGCAGCAGCAGCGGGTGTTACGGGGAGGAAGAGGAAGCTCGTTCGGTCCTGTGATCCCTAGGGGCAAAATGCATTTTTTTTGCCATCCTGCTTAATAGGCGCCCATAGGGATGGTTAATAAACCATACACACCCACCTGAAATCTCAGCGTACTGCGTGGCAGGGCAGGCCTTTTCCCCGCAAGCAAGCACAGTTTTGAATGGCTTCCTAACTCTGTGGTTTGGGGTGGGTTTTTTTTTTGTTTGGGTTTTTTAAGAATTGTATGTATAATCTGTGATCAGCCTAAGAAAGATAAATATTTGATTGTTGGATGACAGAAGAAATTAGAACAGTGCTACAGAGAAGGAATGTGTTACTTGGTGAGTAACTTCAGCTCCAAACGACTATTAATTCTGAGCTTCAGATGGTGTAGACATCTGGAACATCAGTGATGCTTCAGCTGGCTTCTGGTTCCTGGTGACGGACAATAGTTGGTGGCTTTTGGTCTTGTATTAGATGGCTTAAATAGCCAGTAAGACAGGGGAAGCGTTTTTGTGCCGTGCGATGAAGGGGATGCATGCAGACATTTCAAAAGATGACTTGCTATTTATTGTGTCTTTTCCTCTTCTGATGAACATGTAGTAAGGATGAAGGGGATGCATGCAGACATTTCAAAAGATCTTGCTAGACTTGCTATTTATTGTGTCTTTGCCTCTTCTGACGAACATGTAGTAAAGTCCTCTGTCATACAGTGTATAGGATTATACTAAAGCAAAGTGTTTTGTATGGGTATGAGGTCTGGGCACTTACTAAGAGAAGGAGAGAGAATTAAATATGCTTTGGAAACAAAGTGCCGAGAGAAAACTTGAAGCCAGTAAGAGGAAAATGATGCGCAGAAGTGATCTGTGTGGGAATTGCAGGAGATACAGTGTACAGCAGATGTAATAAAACAACTTCAGCAGGCACAGCGTGTGATTAGGATGATGGAAAACAGAGTAGCTAAACATCTTTTAGAGGGTCTCTTTTTTTCAGTATTTGACCTCAGAGCTGACTGAGGAACTGATGAAGGGATAATGTGATGCATGCTAGGAATGCTCAGTTTGTATTACCAACAGCAGGAAAGAACATGCCCTTGACTGAAGGAGGTGTGGCTCAACTCTTCCAGGGCGTCCAGAACCAGGAAGAGAGAAGAGAGCAAGTATATTGATGGTGCCCACAGACTTCTGATGAGATGGGGTTGTCATGAGAATGTCTTAATCACATGAAAATGCTCCCTACAATACTAGGTTTTTCCAGGATTTAGGCAAAAAAGAAAAAAAAGGAAAGGGGAGATGTTTTGAACTATAGCATTGAAGCAAAGGAAGACCAAGAGGAACTGGTGCGGCTTTGCTAGTGATGTGTTTTGCTGCAGCTGCAGAGGAAGGTAACTTTAAGCCTGTGTAAGGACAGACAAGGGTTTGGCATCGTCAGAAGCAGACGGGCTTCTCTGCTGTGTACGTGCACCTGGCCTGATGAGTGATTTCTGAGGGAAGGCAGATAGTTGAGACCTTTGATCTTCAGACTTTTGCTTCCTCCCATGAGCCCGCTGGTGAGTGAGAGTTCTGGGTTTGTGACTTTGGTGCTTGTTTGCTGGGACCTAATCTAAGAGTACGAGCTCCTTTTACAGGGGCTGTTAAATACTGTCAACTCGCACGCCAGGAGGATAATCTGAATTTACTGGAGGTTGGAGCAGTAGCCTGTAGCACAGAAAACCTGGATGCTGTTTCCAGCGCTGCTAAAGACCTTGGGTAAGGCATGATTTTTGCACTGTCACTACCCCATCCCTTTTGGTGGCAGCAAGCTGTAAATTGACTTGGCCATTTAACAAAGCCTCAGCTACACTCTCTTCATGCCTTAATTGCCCATCTGAGCAATGGGGATAATAGCAGTGCCTTAATTCACAGGCCTGCTGTGAGGATAGGTGCCTTAACAGCTGTAAAGCCTCCAAATACTGGGCAAGTGGGATTCTCTGATCACCATAAGTCATTAACTATCTAAGGCAGACTCCTACATGAGGGGAAAGGACCCAGAAAAGATACCCATTTTACATAGTTGGTGGAAGTCACATCATTGCTTTTAGAGAAGAAAAGCCTCCAGATGTGGAACTATGTTTTTCGTGGTCTGATAAAAGCCATTTTTGAAACAGTCTTTCTTTTATGCAAGTAGAGCACAACAAAGTTTAATGTAAAATGTGACAAGAGTGAATGTTGTCTACACCAAGATACTTGCAGAGCCCCTCAGCAGAACCAAACCCACTCATCACCAGGGTGGGAGGGAGACAAGGAGGTCGGACCAATGCAAAGCACTGCATGGGCAAGTACTCCTAGTACCTCATTACTCCTAACCAGCAGCAGCCACTTTTCCTGCATGCTGGGACAGGAGACATGGCCTGCTGATCTCTTACACCTGCTTTTTGTCTTAGTCTTAGCTGGGAGAGTGGGCACCAGCTGTGATTGGAGAGAAATGGCATCAGGTTTTAGGAAGGAGATACATGTTTGCAGCAGTACAGGAGTTCATCTGTATTACAGGAGTGTCCTAAATAGAGATTGAGGTTGAGAAACACGTGCATCATCTGCCAGCAGTTTAAGGTCGTTCATCTGAATTTGGCTAGCAAGAGGGGGACCCAACCTGACCATGGGTACAGGCAGCATGGGTGTCTGCAGCGTGCTCCCCCAAGCAACCAGCAGTACATGCGTGGGGGTCTGTTTGCACCCCCAGACAGAAACATGGCATTTTGACATGGGATGCCTGAGGTTTGCCTCCTTGGTTCATCAGGGTATTGAACCATGTGAGTTAGGCCAACAGCTGACTGTTCATGCAGTTAAAATTGGAGCTGTCCTGAAGTGCCTTTGACATCAGATTTGTTTGATATCTTCTGGCTGAGGTTGGAGGACACTGAGTGTTCGGGTCCTATGAAAATCCAGCTGGCAGTTTCCAGGGGTAGATTGGTTTTGAAGGAGATGTGTTAAAATTCCTCCTTCTGGAAATGTCAAGGTGAAGGTTTCCATTGCATCGCTGTGCAAGTATTCAGTGTGGTGGGTTCCAAGATGCTTTTTTGTACCCCAGACCCAGGTTTTAGGCTTCCTTCGATATTGTCTGGCACCATAGCTCAAGACTTTCCATTCAGGAAGTGAATTTTTTAGGTGTTACAACTATAAGCCAGACCTAATGTTTTAAAAGGGGAAGTTACTGTGTATTGAAGCTTTTCCTGGCATTGCAAAGGTTCAGACTGCGTAAGCAGTGTCAGTCTGGATGACTTGAAGCGATAGCCGTTGAGTTCACCAGAGCGTAGATGAGAGGACAGGGAAATGGGGGCAGAAGAGAAGAATAGCGGTGTTTGAGGGGCACACTTAAAACCATCCTGTGGGAGGGAGACGTTACGCTAGTCTGCTTGTAGTGTTTTATCCTCTCATCTGTACCCCTCATTGGGGAACATGAAGATAGACAGAGAAGCCCTTGGAGGGGGGGAAGGAAAGAGGTACGGTGACTCACCAGCATTATAAATCACAAACCATCTGCGTTTTTCTAACACATTGTGAATGAGTCAAAGGGGGAGGTGTGCAGCTATAGACACACACAGGTTACTAATGTTTTGTGTTGATTATCGAGCTCCTTTGTCCCTTTGGGGGGAACTCCATAGACTCCCTCAGTGCTGCTATTGTGCTGGGTGAGGCTGATGCAAGGGATGCTCTCCATGTCGGCCAAATAGTGATGGCCAGGCATCCCATAAGTCCGCATGTATTGCCTGTCTCATTCAGACATCCTCTGAGAAGCGGTCACCAAATTGTGTCCTGGCCTGAGCCCTTGCTCCTTCCCCTCTGTCAGGTTCTCTGGGTGTTTTTCTCTGTGTTTCCCACTGTGACGTGTGTCATGTGCTCCCTGAGCCAAGAGGTGCAGGGCTTTAGGGGCTGCTGCTTGAGAAATGAAGGGGGCTTTTTTGAGAAAGTTGGAGCTTATTTCTACCATGCAAGAGGGATACCCACAATATGCATGTGAGGTTTTTTTCAAGTTTTGTTTTCCCTTTGCAGTTCACCTGCAAAAGCATTTGAGTGCCTTGATGATTTCACTTGAAAAAATTGACACTCAGCTGACTAAAGGCAGGGTACTGTGGTTCCCAGCGCAGAAAAATTTGCCGAGGGAGACAAGTGGTGTAAGAAGTACTAAAGCAGGAAAACTTGCATACTGTTCCTTAAGTTTTGTAAGCACAAGGAGTAAAGAAATCAAGTGTCTTCATTCTGTCATAACTCATCTTCTTCCTGCTTCGGCAGTATTTAGCTGTGATAGCATCCCAGTAATAACAGTAAATCTGAAGAGAGAGAATATATAATACATAAAATGCACAGTAATAAATAAAATATACAGCTGTACTCCATCTAGGTGGCAGTGTCACGGAATGATGACATGGAGGAGAAGGGGGACCAGACATTGCTGTTAAGATGTTTGATCTTAACAAATGGGAAATGATTACTTAAAAGTTGCTTAAGCAAAGAGTACTTCTTTTAACACCCCTCCCTTCCTAGAAAAATTCCCTCTTTAAAAACATACCTGAGAAGAAAAGAAACTGAATATTCAAACAGAATGAACTATTTTTTCCTGTGTAAAATCAAAGGTGGATATATCCAGGTTTTACCCACGTAGCTGTAGTGTCTACAGATAATTTGTGTGTGTGTGTGAGTCTCTTGTCCTCCCATCACATGGTGCAGGATGAAAACTCAATATGAAGAGTTACTTAAATCCAGCGACTTTAATCCAGCCCAATGATGAGGATTCAGTGAGCTGCACAGACAAGTAATTAAACTAATTAGAATGAATGTTTTTCTAGTGTTTCTATTTCTCTCATAAGAAATCTGTTGGTCTGTTTCTCTCTTATGAACATGCAAGTACCCACCCTAGGAGTAAACACACCACTGATTAAAGGAGGTAATTTTGACAGGGTATGTGACTAATCTTTGGAGCTCGCTGCCCCTGGCAGCTGCTGATGGAGGGTGTTGGACAGAGGTTCAGCACCCCTGCGAGTGTTGAGGACATCTGACGTATTTGGCTGTATCTTGCTCGGGTGGTTCATACATCTTGCTTGGAAGAGGTCAGTTCATGTTTTTCCTTCCCGAAGGAGAGCGTGAGGCTCCAGGAGTGCATCTGCTAGAACCTTTTGGGTTTTGAGCATACATATTCATAGGTGCCACTGGGATTTCGTGTCCCTTTCTGTCCGTGAACATCTGCAACTCGGGTGAAGGGCACCAGCTAAACCATGTGTTCAACAGGACCCTGAAGCAGGTGCTTCTGGCAGAAGCCCACACTACAAGGGCAAAAAAAAAATTTTTCTTGGACTGCACAGACTTCAGAAAGCAGTGGGAGCTGCAGCCCTTGCATGCCGATCACGGTTGCCCATGTGCCCTGTTTCGTGGGCAAGCTGTGGGTTGCCAGCCCTTTTTCTGGAGGAGGAAGCAGTGGCCTGGAAGCAAGGAAACTCAGACTTTGTCCCCAGCTCAGCGCCCCGGGGGTCTCCCTCCTGCTCATCATTGCCAGTCGGCTCTGGTGCATGTCCTCCTGGAGAGGGACCATCACTGGCTGGACCTGAGATTAAGGCCATTGTTTTGGATGGGACAAGTGACCATTGATACAATATAAATATTGATTTAGGACATGAACCAGTCCGTAAGGTGATGTTTTTCATCCTGGCTAGATTATTCTGTTATTTTTCCAGAGAGCAAAAAAAGCTAAAATCGGGCCTAATCCAGACTTCAGCAACTAAACTTAAGCCTGCATTTAAAAAATGAAAAAAAAATATGCAAGCCAGTGATTGCAGATGAGTACTTATAATAGAAAATTCACAGCACAGGATATTCAACTTTCCCTTTTCTGGGAAGGGGTTGGCCACTTGCGTTCATGCGACATGCAGCACAGAAAACACTATTCTTCCCGTGTCTTTGGCTTTGCAGCAGTGTGAATGAGAACATTTTAGTTCAAAAGAATAGCCTGTGAGTGGTGTACTCTGAAATATGCCTATTACGTGGTACTGCCTGACACAACCTATTCTGGTAAAGCCTGCAGAGGGTTTTTTTTTTTTCCAGAATACCTGCGTTTTCCAGAATAAGTTTCTTTATCTCTACACAGTGATCACATTGCAGCTGAGCTATTAACGTAAAGAGGCAGCTTTCACATGGGTTGCCTTGGGCACACAGTTCTCCAGGGTTTTCTACTGCTGTTGGTGCCTTTTGAAACCCCATTTCATCCTACCTTCAGCCCATCTCCACCAAAACCTTTCATTTTTGTTTTATCTATGTATTTTTACAGAGCCCCTCGGTGACGATGCTGTAGGGGTGCAAGGCAGAGGTGGGATGTGAGCTGGGTTTGCTTCTGCCCCTGTTGACAGACGTGTTGACATCCAGTTTCACAGGACGTGTTTCTGGGCGAGTCAGAAGTCCTGGAGGCAGTTTGGTTTGCTGATTGCCTTTGAAAGGTGTGAGCCTTTGGTCCTTCAAAGAAAGAAAAATTATCAATTGCTGCTTCTCTGTAGACAAAAATTCATGGCCACAACACCTTGCTACAAACCTCTACATGGGGTTTTTTTCTGATTAGAAATGTCTACACTGACATATGCGAATTGAAAATTTATAGCACTTCAAATTTATTTTTTCATATGTCTGCAGAAATTATTGTTGTTACGATCTGTATACCTCCCCATTAATTGTGTTTTATTCAGCTTACAATGAGCTGCAGAAGTGTCAGAGCTCGAGGCTGCTCTGACTTAAATGCTGTTTTAAAAGCTCTGCTCTGTAGTTCACAAAACCTGCCTGCCTTTCTGTGGTTTTCTTTTGCAAATCATTACAGTCCTGAACCATCATGCAGGAATTATTTGCCCTGGTTTGCTTCTGCTTATTCTCTTGCATATAATTAAGCAATGTTTTTAAGTGTTTTATCACGGTGGAGAGCAATAGCACTTTTTTGCTGCACTAGCTGATGTGCTTTTTGATATTACTGTAGCAGCTGCATGCTAAAAACAGTTGTAAGGAAGCAAAAACATCACCCTAGGCATGTTCTTTTTTTGCACCATGAAATGTGTACCTCACCTCTCATCCTTGGATTTGTAGGAGAATAATACTACTGCAGCATTACTGAATGCGAGTTCAGTGTCTCTGGGTAGGGAGCAGGGTGATAGCTCCGCTCTGTGCTGCGTGTGTTCATGGTGCTGCAGCCTCCGTGGGTAGATGGTCATGGAGGGGTTATGATGCTGTCAAGTGATAGCAGTTGATTTCTGCTCTGCTCTGAACTCCATGGGCATGACTTCTGGGCAGCCACGCAGGTTGGAGTCAAGCGTTAAAAGCAGAGATGCTCACAGGGGGACGCGCTTTTGAGTCCTGGGGGAGCCAGGGACCCGCAAGCTTGAAAGGTTACAAGAGGGAGAAGACCATCACCGCTGAGGTGCAGAAGAGATGCAGAATTGCAGCGTGGTTGGTCGCGTGTCCTGGAAGGGATGGCAAATTCTTCAACTTAGGGAAAATTTGGTACAGGTGGTGTCTCTGCTTTAAAAAACAGCCTGCAGTGTTTGCGAGGGAGTGGGCGGCAGGGCTTGGCTGGCATCCGAGGGCAGACCGTGGCATCAACGTTGAAGTTTGCTGTGTGGTAAAGTGGGATAGCATCCCAAAAAAAACGAGGGACTGAAGTCCGATGCGTCCTTTCTAGTGAGCTCTGGTTGATGGTGTGCTGTGCACCTCCCCTGCTACTCCTGCTTCGTCCCCCAGCTGGAGAGGCAGCATGGGAAAGCTGTAAGGAGGAGTTTGTACCTTTGTGATATTAAACATCATGTTCAGACAT
>NW_009259239.1:433461-442361 GCF_000687185.1 Egretta garzetta | reverse complement strand
GGGGGGGTGGTTGGGGGGTTTGGGATGGTTGGGTGGTGGTGGTTGTTGTTAAATGATAAGGGCATAATTTGCTGTTACTTGTCCTGTGTAGCAGAGAGGATGCTGTTCATGGAGACTTGAGCTCCTGAGCAGCAAAGCAATAAAATGCTTCCACCCTCTTCAAACATCAGCTGGCCCTTGCAAGTGAAATCCCCTATATTTCTGCGCTGATTTGCAGGTATCCTTGTGGTGGTGGTTTTCCTGCTGTTCGCTTTCAGATGAAGAAAGGTGCTAGGAACTCTCTGCTAGCACAGGGCAGAACGAATGATGCAGTGAGATGAAAAATAAGAAAGATTTTATTGGCAAATCATAAAAGTGTTACTGGTCAACTATCTGGGTTGTCTTTTTTTAAAAAAAAAAAAAAAGCAAGGTATATCTGTGAAAAGGAAAGATCCATTTGCATTGAGTAGGGGATTCAACCTGTTTTGGCCTCTATTGTAGTACTTTTCCTTCAGCCTTTGGCTGGAAGCAAGGTGCAGCACGGAGTGGTGATATTTCTGGTGCGCTTTTCCCTTCCTGCCAAAGTTACGGTTTTCCCTGCTTTTTAATATGACATACCTTCAAATCTGGTTTCCTTTGGACAGCCTTTTTCAGATTCACTCATGTTTTGGGGTAGTCCTGTCTCTCCACTGCCCTACCACTTCCCCAGCCATGACTCGCAGGGTTTTGGCCAATGCTTTGTGTGACTGGGCTGTGTCCCAGATGCTGTGGAAAATTCCTGCCCTGCCACCACCTTGGAGGAGCCCATCTGGGAACAGCACTGCAGAAAAGGAGTTCAGTCTCTACCCAAATACTTGATTTTTGGGGGGAGAAGGGGTTATAAAACTAGTTATGTGCACAAGGGAAAGATGGGAGAGTGAGAAAAGATTCAGTGTTCAGCAAGAGAAAGCTTTTTTTTTTTTCTTTTTTTTCTCTATCCCTTTGCTTGAACTGTACAGTTATCTTTTGCTGCTGGAAGATGGCATTGCTACACAGGCAAACATTTTCTAGTGCTAGCCAGGCCTAAAAGCATGGTTTATTTTCCCTGTGCGGTTCTCCGCAGTTTTCCCAGTCTGGAGCCAGGCGACCAGGTAGGAAATGCAGTGTTTCCTCAGTCATGCACAGCATTGCCAAATTAGGTCCTACTTCGTTCTCGCGTTGGATGCTCCGGAGCCATTTTAACAGGGGTTTGAAAGATCAGGGGACTGTGACTGGGTTATTTAGTTAATTAAACAAATTAAACAAATTTCAGAAGTCAAACAAAGCCAGACTAGGGCCTCACTCGTAACTGCTGTGACACGGTTTTGGGGAGATCGGTTTAAAAGAGCATATTCTTTCTGACCTGTACGCTCCCGTCCTGGATGGCTTTGCTGAAGCAAATTGAAAGCTCTTGTTACTGCACATGGCTTTCCGTGGTTTGGTTTGGACCTCGTTCATGACAGCAGCTGTCTGCTTGGAGCGAGTGCTGTTGTTTTTTTTACCTGGTTGGCTTTTGCTGCTTTGTGCATTTGCTCATTTAAAAAAAAAAAAAATTAAAAATTAGGTGGGTTGGGTTTTTTGGTGGGGTGTGGTTTTTGGTTTTGTTTTTTCCCCAACTTCCTGCAGCGTGGCAAGACAAGCAGGAGATGTGGCAGGTGAGCTGGAGGGCTGGGGGCTGCCTTCCCTCCTCATGTCTGGGGAGGACTGACTGCTTGTGGGGCAGCCGCTGGCAGCACCCCTATGCCCCACAAGCAGCTCGTGTTTTGAAAGCTGTGAAATGCTCCTGGTGCTTTCTCCGATGTCCTCAGATGAGGTGTGGTTAAACGTACAGGGTGCGGCTCCTGGGGATGTGCCATGGGGGGGGTCCATCCTCTGTAGCAACCATGTATTATTTTATCCCAAATGACATCCTTACCATGGTCCTGGGGATGGCTGAACACCTGCCTGCCCATGGGAAGTGGTGAATGAATTCCTTGCTTTGCTTTGCTTTGCTTGTGTGCACGGCTTTTGCTTTCCCTATTAAACTGTCTTTATCTCCACCCACGAGTTTTCTCACTTTTACTCTTCTGATTCTCTCCCCCATCCCATTGTGGGGGGAGTGAGAGAGTGGCTGCGTGGTGCTGAGATGCCAGCTGGGGTTAAACCATGACAAAGTCCCAGTAAACTCTCCTCACTCATGCAAGTGTTGGGTCTGCATTCCCTCCCCCTCTTTCAGAACACAGGTTGAAGGGACAAAGATGGTCTCTAGCTGGTCGTGGTCTTCCCCTGCTTCCCAAAACTGTGTGTCTTGGCCTGAAACTCATTTGGTTTTGTTAGTGACCTCCAAAAAGAACCATTTGACTTGGACTTGATTTCTATGGTCGATAGTGATTCTTGTGTGGCAGAAAAACTATTCGGAGTACGGAGTTACCAAAACAGCAGTTGGAAATACAGAAAAACACTCTGTGGAATAGGACATGGAAGGGAACAGAAGCCACAATTTGTACAATTTTCTAATAAAACTGTAGCAGGCAGAATTTTTCATCCATCCACCCATTTATATCTGGTTTGGAGGGACATTGGCCCTTCCTCTGTATAAGAGCATCCTTGCTTGGGGCTGATCCCCATATCCCCTTGAGAGGTGGGAGCTCAGCACAGCAACCCAGTGTGGCAGAGAGCTTGCTGAACTTCCAGAGAATGGGTAATTCAAAACATTTAGTCTGACTTTTAAGAAACCTTTGACTGATTCAGAGTTGTAACCTAGCTGTTTCCCGTTCTCCACTCTTTCTTTCCCATCCCATTCCTTTATATTTTTGTTCTTAGCTCTTTCTTCTGGGGGAGGGGGGGAGGTGGTATTAGGTGAAATATAAATAAGCCTTGCTCTGTCTTTGATGTCTTTTGATTTTTCTTCCTTTTGCTGATGTTGCCACATGAATTTTGCAGAAGGTTGTACACCAGAAAAGGAGCAGACCATTAGGTGCAGCTGTGTGGCCTGGGAGGGAGGGTGAGCCATGGAGGAGCATCCCAGGAGCCATGGCTCCATCCTCATCTCCTCCACCCACTTCTAGGGCACTGCCTTGTGCCTCCTTTCTCTTGTCTATGAAAATCAGTCGTGAGCACAGTGGGACCTGCAAGGTAGGGTGAGGTGACCTGATTGCCTTCACGCTGTTTCCAGCAGCAGCCAGGCTTACACAGCCCATTCTGCCCCCTTCTCACAACCTTTTGGCCCGTTTCAGCCAGATTTGTTACAAGGGAAGAAGCTTCAAAGATGGTTAATCCTCTGCAAGCATCATTAAAACGGGTGACCAGAAAAATGGGCATTTGGACAGTTGTATGTTTGTCTCTAACTTCTGTTCCTGTCTGGAGTGGGACACAGCACACCACAGATCACAGCCAAAATACTCTGCAGGAGGACGATTGTGAGGGGAAGTAGAAGGGAATTTTGAAGGAATATGTGGAAATAATAGAGAATATTCAGTGTAGTCCAGTTTAAAGGTCAGTCAGCACAAATCTGCAGAAAACCAGGCATCATTTGCTCCACTGTTCATCCGTTTGCTTTATTATTAAAAGGGAGAAGGAAAAACGAAAGCAGAAGAGATGTTGGCTCAGAGGTGTTAATGCTTTGGGGAATGACGATGACGATGTTGGTGATCCCAGGTTAGAGGGAAATGGCACTTTGTCATCCTGACCAAGCCAGATTCTTGAGGCAGAGCCCTAAGCCCAGGGGCAGTCCTATCCCTGTTTCATGGAGCTGAGCAAAGATGCCCCATTTCCCAGAGAAGTGCCTGGATCTTAAATGCACCCTTGAAAGGTAAGCAGATGCTCCAGTTGGAACGAGTGTGCAGGAGCATCCCCAGTCTCCGTCGGGGCTGGGAGGTGCAGACATAGTGGTGAATGTGAACACAGAGCACTGTGCAGTTACGCTGGCACATCTGCAATATAACGAATAGCATCTCTGCACCACATCTCCTCTGTGCTGTGTGTTTAGCATTTCACAGCTTGTGTTTCGTGAGAGCCTTGTCTGCGAAGGTGCTTTGTGGACAATTCACATACGAAGTGCTTCATGTATGGAGAATTGCTTCATGCTGGGTTTTTGAGTATGTGGAGCTGCAAGCTGCCATCATTACTCTTATCCCCAGCTGGAGCTGATTCCTCTGGAGGTATATCATTTTGGGTTTCCATATATACAGGAGTGGTGTGATCTGTGATGAGCAGAATAGCAGAAATATGCTCTGGAGACTTGCAAAGTATTCATCAGCTGCAAACAGAACTGAGAAGCTAGTGGCTGCCTTTACAGCGACTATTTCTGGCTCTCGTGCCAATGCACAAGCGAGAGGAACAGGTTCAGGGACAGCACTGAGGTGGTTATAAATTGTCTGCTGATGTTGGATGTGTCCAGATGTAACTGCAGTGGGATTTTATCTCGTTTGATCTTTGTCTGCTGGGTACTGGATGCAGCTTATTATTTATGAGTAGTCCAAGGGCGATCAAAAGAGACGGCGGGGCCTTGCCACAGTTGGTAAGGGAATCTGGGGTACAGGTTATTTTTTTCCTCTCTCCTTCCGGTTGCAGGCAGCAACATTGGAAGAAACAGACAGACCCAGTCTGTTAATACATGGCTCCGTGGCTGGTGTCACTACCAAAACTTTGTGGTTTTCAATAGTGGGATAGCCTACACAGCACCAGGCCTGCTGGCATCAGTTCAGATTGATATTTCTCCAAGTGGGAAGAGGGTCTTTGCTCATGAACTAGCAGGGTTCATTGACAGAGCTTTAAACTAGACTTGAAAGGGGAGGGGGATAATATCAGGCTCACCCATGACAAGCTGTGGGATGACATGCCAAGGTTAGAGGGATGGGGTGCTAGCAAGGACCCTCAGCCTGTGCACTGAGATGTGCTGGCTACACTGCAGCTCACTTGAAGTATTATGGTGATGACCAGGGGCTCCTGAGGTAACAGGAGCCAACAGAGAAACACCAGGGAAATGCCTCAAAGGAATTAAGGGGTGTCCCTCTAAGAAGGTGATATGTCTGACAGCCCAGCTGAAGTGCCTCTACACCAATGCATGGAGTAGGGGCAACAAACACGAGGAGTTGGAAGCCACCATGCTGCTAGAAAGCTACAACCTAGTTGCCATTACTGAAACTTGGTGGGATGAATCCCATGACTGCAGTGTGACTACTGATGGCTTTCAGAGGGGACAGGAGAGGAAGGAGGGGCAGAGGGGTTGCCCTCTACATCAAGAAATGGATGGAGTGTGAAGAGCTGTCTCTGAAGAACAGCCATGAGCAGGTTGGATGTGCACCCTCAGCACATTGTTGGAGCGGGTCCAGAGGAGGCCACAAAAATGATCTGAGGGCTTGAGCACCTCTCCTGTGAGGACAGGCTGAGAGAGCTGGGGTTGTTCAGCCTGGAGAAAAGAAGGCTCCAGGGAGACCTTATTGCAGCCTTTCAGTACTTAAAGGGATCCTATAGGAAAGACGGGGACAATCTTTTTAGCAGGGCATGTAGTGACAGGACAAGGGGTAATGGTTTTAAACTAAAGGAGGGTAGATTTAGACTGGATATAAGGAAGAAATTCTTTACAATGAGGGTGGTGAAACACTGGAACAGGTTGCCCAGAGAGGTAGTGGAGGCCCCATCCCTGGAAACGTTCAAGACCAGGTTGGATGGGGCTCTGGGATGCATGATGTAGTTGAAGATGTCCCTGCTCAGTGCAGGGGGTTTGGACTAGATGACCTTTAAAGGTTCCTTCCAACCCAAACTGTTCTATGAGTCTGTGATTCTACAATTTATAAGTTTCACAGTGAGAAAATCTGTATTTGGTTAGACATGAGATCATAGAATCACAGAATGGATTGGGTTGGAAGGGCATTTTAAAAGACCATCTAGTCCTAGCCATGGGCAGGGACATCTTTAGATTTCCAGTTCAGATTCTCTATTTAATACACTTCTACAAAAATCAGTGCAGGTCTTACCTACTCTGCAAATGTCCACTTTCCATTCTCCTCCAGTTTGTAAACAGTGGTGCTTCCCCCAACCCATACCAAGGACACCTTGATTGTAAAAGATGAGTTTTCCATCAGGTCTGGAAGTATTATGAATCCAGAGCCTGTCTGATTGGGAAGAGTAGGAAATCAGAGTCAAGCATTGATTAGAAAAGGCATCTTCTCAAGTTAAGAGATTGACATCAGTTTCTTTTTATTTATTGATGTCTATTTGGACAATTAAATCCCCCTCCCTCCACCCATCCCAATGAGTGTGGGTAGATCGTAAACCAGCTGTGCAATTTTCCTTTGTGGTTGTGCTGACTGATGTTGACCTCAGATCCATTTAAAAATGAGGTTTTTACAGAATTCTTACATTTGGGAACTTCCAAAGCCACTCTGACATATGAATCATGCTTAAAAATGGATTTTTTAAAAATTTTTTTTTAATTCTGTAGGGAGTGAAGTGCACAAATCAGGGCTTGATGGGAATATCAGCAGGGTCACAGGAAGGGACCCTGTTTAAATGAGATCTAAGGGCTTCTGTGACCTTCGGTAGCTACCTCTGTCAATATTGAGTGAAAAGGGGTGTTTTAAAGAAACTTTTGTTCCAGAAAAGATGTGATCGGCCTCCATAGATCTGCTGCAGTTTCTTTGAACCCACCTCTTGTCAAGATACAGACCTTTGAAAATGCTGATTTGCATTAACTCTTCTTTCTGCCTTTACTTTTACAACCAAAGCAGGCCCTATAGCTTTATTTAGAAATCACCCATCGTTAGTAACCACAATAATTTAGTAGACATATTTACAAGGTAAGTGACAATGGGAAGTAATTAAACTTAATATAAATCACACTCAATTTCAAATCTGCAGGCTTCAAAATAATAATTAATATAAACTGCAGCTTCTATAAAAAGATACAGTATTTATAGCAGTATCTTCTTTCTTTTCCAGCTGAACACACTGAGTCTAGTGGAGATGAAAATCCCCTGTCTGTTCATCCTATTTGTTTCAAAGCCATTTTCTACCCGTAGCGCATTTCATTGTGAATTATCCACTGCTTTCATTCTTTGTGGGAAGATTTTTGACTTTTAAGTTCATGACTGGGAGGGGGGAGGAAGAGTTCAGCATTGTCCAAAATGGCCTTATAAATGCATCTATCTTGAGCTGTGGCTTTCTGCTAAATCTGTGTTTTGTAGATCAGTGCCTAACGATGTGTGCTTTGTTTCACAGGTGTCATGCAGCTGACAGGTCTGCTGGTGGAGCTGATGGTCACAGCCAGGGTGGAAATTCTTCATTAAACAGAACAGAGTAAAATAATCAAGGAAGGTTGGAGCCATTTGCAAGACCTTCTGAATTGATTGCTCACCCTGTCAAAAAAAGTCACCATTTGGGACAACAGCCCGCTGCCAGCGGCTGCCATGGCTAGCAAAAGAAAGTCAACAACTCCCTGTATGGTGCGAACTTCTGAAGTCATGGAGCAGGAAGGCACCGAGGGTGTAGAGGCTCCTAAAGAGAAGGGAGTTGGTGTACCACAGCAGGACTTAAAAAAAAATTGGCCTTCAGAAAGTGCAGTCAAAGACTGCGAAGTGGTTGAGGCAAAGCCCCCAGCTGAAAATCAGTCTAAGAAACCCCAGGGTGGTTATGAGTGTAAATACTGCCCTTACTCAACACAAAACTTAAATGAATTTACAGAGCATGTTGACACTCAGCATCCAAATGTTATTCTCAACCCCCTGTATGTCTGTGCTGAATGCAACTTCACAACCAAAAAATACGATTCTTTATCTGACCACAACACAAAATACCACCCAGGAGAGACTAACTTTAAATTGAAATTAATTAAACGCAATAATCAGACTGTTCTGGAGCAATCCATTGAGACCACCGCTAACGACATCACTGTCACAAGCAGTGGGCTAGAAAATGCAGAGTGTGATGATTCACTTCATGGGGGAATTAGTGCGAATAAAACACCAGTGATGAAACTGGGAAAGCCTAAAGGGGAAACCAAGAAGGGTCCCAAAAAGCCAGAAGAGGGAGTAACGGAAAACCATGTCGATGGCGCTCTTCCCCGCATCATAACTGAAGCCACTGAAGCTATTGCTTGTATAAATGGAGACCTTCTCCATGATGTGTTAGCCCACGTTATGCCCTCTGTACAGCTGCCACCAAATATCAACCTTGTCCCCAAGGTCCCAGTACCTCTGAACAGTACCAAATACAACTCTGCACTGGACACTAATGCAACCATGATCAACTCCTTTAATAAATTCCCTTACCCAACGCAAGCAGAGTTGTCGTGGTTGACAGCAGCATCAAAACATCCGGAGGAACAAATCCGCATCTGGTTTGCTACTCAACGTTTAAAGCATGGTATAAGCTGGTCTCCTGAAGAAGTGGAAGAGGCAAGAAAGAAGATGTTCAATGGTACTATCCAGGCAGTTCCCCAAACTATCACTGTCCTGCCAGCTCCATTGACAACTGCAAAAATTCCCCAGCCCATCATCCAGACAGCTTTGCCTTGTCAGATACTGGGCCAGACCGGTCTAGTTTTGACTCCTGTGTCAAATGGTTCAACGGTTTCCTGTTCACCAATTACACTTGCTGTTGCCCCGAACCAGGGGCAAAAGAGGACAATACAGACCTTGTCAAGTGCCCCAGAGGCCAAGCGTCCTCACGTAGTTCAGGTGCCTGAGATTCCTGCCAAGCTGACGGCTGTACCACTGACACCAGCCAGTGAGCGAAAAAAAACAAAGGAGCAGATAGCAGAGCTGAAGGCCAGTTTCATGGCAAGCCAGTTTCCTGATGATGCGGAAGTCTACCGGCTGATAGAGGCAACGGGTCTCTCCAGGAGCGAGATCAAGAAGTGGTTCAGTGACCACAGGTATAGAAGTCAAAGGGGCGTTGTGCACATCCCTGGTGATGCTTTAGGG
>NW_009259239.1:424524-433434 GCF_000687185.1 Egretta garzetta | reverse complement strand
CTTCAGCCGGTCGACACAGCCGCTCGTTTCACCCATACACAGATCTTACTCCCCAGAGATTCAAAGAGAAAACCCAAGAGCAGCTTAAGGCCCTTGAGGAGAGTTTCCTACGATGCTCTTTTCCTACCCAAGGAGAATTGGACAGGCTTCGAGTGGAGACTAAGCTGAGTAGGAGGGAGATAGATTCGTGGTTCTCTGAGCGGAGAAAGATAAGGGACAGCATGGAGCAAGCTGTCTTGGACTCAATGGGGTCATACAGAAAAATTAAAGAACAAGGAACTCCCAATGGTGCAATCAGCCAGGCAGAACTGCTGAGTAGCTCCCAGCTCCCTGGTGCTTTATCTGGGTCCTCCACCACGTTTAAGAAAACACAAGAGCAGATTCATCTGCTGAAAAGCACATTTGCAAGGACCCAGTGGCCATCGCCCCAGGAGTACGACCAGTTAGCTTCTCAGACTGGGCTCACAAGAACTGAAATAGTTCGCTGGTTCAAGGAAAACCGGTCTTCACTAAGAACAGGGTCACTTAAGTGGATTGACCAGTACCAGCAGCAGTATGTTGTTGATGGTCATAACGAGCAAAGCCAGAAAAAGGGATCAAAACACATCGAGAGTCCAAAGAATGGTAATGAGGTGTCTCGGCAGCATTACCCAGAGCATAAAAAACTGAACGAAGAGAATGGGGGGAAACTAGTGGTGAGAGCAAAAAGAGACTGCGAACCACTGAAAGACTCTTTGTTGGGGAATCAAGCAGAGGGTACGGACAGGTTGGAGTGCAACAGCCACGACGGCCACGGCAGCGAGGAGAACGAGGAGCCAGCGGAGGTCAACTGGGTGGAGGTGACGGTGGGCGAGGATGACGCTGCATCAGACTGTACGGACAGCTGGAGCCAAACAGCACCCGAAGGCCAGGCAGAGCTGGCGGACTTTGACTCTGAAAGTATATCTGGAGACAATTCCCACGTATAGACAGGTAATGCTGATGTTGCCCCGTTTCTCTGAGCCTGCCTCTGTCTGGGTGTGCTTCCAGCATCCTGTAGCCCCACTTCAGTATAAATCCCTGGAGCCCATCCCTGCCGGATCCTTGTGCCTGCTGGATGCCTGAACAAAAGGGAGACCCATCCTGCTTGTAAATTAAAGCAACTGCATGGTAGGGGAGGGGTTAGTGCTGTTTGCCATGTTTCTTGTCTCCTTGTGGGTCAAGTCCTGGATAAAGGAGTTGGTTTTTTAGGGGGGCTTGGTGGGTTGGTTTTTTTTTTTTTTTTTTGATAATAAGTGATTAAACCTTAAACTTTCTGCCTTTAAATGACCCATGTAACCTCTGCTACCAGCTGAGCCATGCAAAGAAATAGTAAGTAACACTAGTTGCTAATATGCCCCTTGCTAACAAATCATTGATCTCCTCTGAATAGAGGCTGTGCCTGTTTTTGCACCTCGGGTCCTTCCTTTGCAGCATCCTGCCCTGCTCAGAATAAAAGGTTGCTGGGGGAAGGGCCCAGGACAGAGATGCTTCTTTGTGCAACAGCAAGCAAAAAAAAAAAAGCAAAAAAAACACAAAAAAGAAATGTTGTGGGGAAGTGGCTCATGCAAATGTGCTCTCTTCCTCTTGCAGGTGAGAACTGTCTCCATCCTCGCTTTGTTCTGCTTGCTCGCTCTAGAGGCTTAGGAAATGCCCCAGACTAAGCTGTGTGGGTGTTTTAGCAGCTCTTCTTCACAGGTTCTTGAATTTAAAAGCAAGCTGCAGGGCCTTTCTTTAAGGGGGTTTTATACGATCTTTCACAATGTGAAAGGATGTGTTATTTGGAGTCCTGAAGCCTGTTTCTGATCACAGTTGCACAGGTATAAATCTGGAGCAAGCACCGTCAGCATTTCTTGACTTGCATGTTGAATTGAGTTCACTGGAGCCTGTAACATTTTGTGCTCAGTGTAACTGAGTCTGTCTCTCCCAAACTGGAGTCTCTTTAAGCTAGAACTTGTGCCACAGAGGGCTCAGCACGGGCCATTAACAACCACAGTAAGAGAACACCTATTTTAGAAAGTTAGTAGTTTTCTGGTGTCTAATAAGTATAATATACTTTAGCGTTTCTTTAAGAAAATACAAAAATTATTAAAAAAAAAAAAAATTCAAAAGGAAATACAAAATCCAGGACTGACAGAAGTCCCTCCACACTTGCACTGAAGACTTTTACTATTGCAGCTGGCAGTTCTTGAATTGAACTCCTATCTGTTGCAGAGGTGCAGTTTTTCTTAGCAAGCCCTGCTGGCTAGCCTAGAGCCCTCCGCTTTCTCCTTGTGCAATACTTGTCCAACAGCCTCCTGGACATATTCTCTGAGTTGAAGAGGGAAACCCTGCAGTGGTTTTATTTTGAACAACAAATTGTGTCAGCTGATTTTGAGAAATGTTACTACAGCATCTATATATCACAAAGAATCGTAAAGCTCCAGACTGCAATGCAAGGCACTGTCCTGCATTGTGCTTGCAGAGGTTGGTAATTAGGGATGTGAGGATCAGGTTGTGTTACCTGTGCGGCAAAGGCGGAGATTAAAGGAGGACAGACCTGGGAACATCAGCTGGAGGCACGCTGGGGTGCCACTGTTGTGCAGCCACATAAGAAAGGAGAGCCAGGATCTGATCTGCCTTTTAAAATCAAATGTGCAATGAATAAATGCATTGTAGGATTTTTTTTTTTCAGGGTTGTTATTCCAGATCGTTTCCCCCTTCCAGCTATAAACATTCATACTGAGGAGAGGGAGCAGACCAGGGGCTAGGAGAGGGAATGGGAAGGAGGACAGGAAAGGGGGGTTTTGCCTGAAACCACTATTTCTTACAAACCTCTTGTACTACGGACCCAAGCTCTGCAACAACTCTCTTCCAGCAGCGTAGGTTTGGTGCCTGCATTTTTGTAGTTGCAAGCAGTGTGTCGGGTATGTTGGGGGGAACCTCCTGCCTTCATGCCTTGGCCCAGGTGCTGGCTGTAAAGCTCCAGGGCTGTGGAGGTGCTTGAGTGTTATCAGAGAGGAATTTTAATAAGAACTTTGATCTCTGTTTAACTTCAGCTGGGTTATCTTTTTGACGAGGAGCTTTCCAGTGGCTGGTTGTAAAATACACCTACTGAGAAGAGATGCACTGGAGCGGGGCTTCTGCTGCGAAGACCATGCAGTAAGATCAGAGGACCATTTTGTCCTCTGCTTTTTGCCCATTTCTCAGCATGCTGGCCTGGGGGCTTGACAAAAACCCAAAGTCTTTTTCATTTTCCTTTATTCTCCCTGTAAGTCTTAGCCCAGAAATGCAAGTGCCTGCTCCCCAGTGCCCGCATGGAGGCATTGTCACAGGCATTGTGACAAAAGCTGGAAGCTTTATAACCCACACACTGATGGGACCCATGGAAAAATCCCAGCTACTGGCTCCTTTTTCCTTCAGGATATACTTTCACTCTTATCTTCATTAAGCCTATCTTTCATAGTTTTTAACTAAAACTTTGGCATTAAATTAAACAAAGCATTACCTTAGGTGACATCCAGGGTATGACTCAAAAGCAAAGACTGCATAAGACCTGACAGAGAGCTTGTTTCTGCCTGCTGTCATCTAAAAGTCTGTTTTTTCCTAACATCATACTCCTCGGTACCTTACAGGGGTCGTGTCACTGTCCTGGCCGCACGTGAGAGGCGGACTGAAGACCTGACAAGGGACTTCTCCTCTTGACTCTCACACCACCACAGGCATTATATGAAACTTGCACTGCTGAACGCGACATCGGGCAGAAATAGCCTCCTTTGATACTCACGGTGTTGCTGTTTTCTCGGCTTGATGTCCGTACTTTAAAGTGAACGATTTTCAGTGATAGATCTCCATACTCCTGTTGTTGGCTGAATTTGTGCATGGCATCTGTAAAACCTGAGCTCTTCCAGACCATCTTGGTCACTCTCTGCTCCAGTGTGTAGCTTTAGGAGTTTCTGAAACTATTAGGGAGTATTTGTGTTACAGCCTAGACGGACTTTATGCCTTAGAAAAGGTAGTTTTTCAAAACTGCTCCGTGTTTGGCAGATTCTGCTGCTGCAGCTGGTGGGAGTTTCAGGAGCGCCTGGCCTCGGTGAGAGCAGGATTCACATCAGGCTCTGAAATACCATCCCTGGCCTGAGAAGAGGCTCTGTTACTAAGTCCATATCTGAAGCTTTTGGCAAAATTGGATTTATTCCACAGAGCAGGTCAGGTTTTGTGAACAGTGAGGCTGGGAGACCTGTCCCTGTAGGGTACCGGGGCCTTCAAGATGTAGAGCGGGTGCTCTAGGGCGTGCCAAAGCCATCACTGAAAATGCTCCAGATGCTGCGTAATGAAGCCTCTTGCACCAAGGCCCAACTGCTCTATCAAGAGAGTGCTTTAGCTCCCTTTCTATCAGTAGAGAGGTTCCTGCCTTCCAACAGCACGGGTCAAAATTAGGTCTGTTGTCCTCATTTGCGCAAGCCTGACAAACAGAAAACGGTCCTAAATTAAATACAGCAAATTGCAGCTCAGACATGAGAGCGGGACCAGAGCGTGACAGAGTGGTTGGCAGCTACCGCTGGCTTTCTTCACAGCATTGTCTCCCCGTGGGGTTTTCCCAAGATCAGCATTTCCTCAGCCCAGAGCTTTTGGGTTTTTTCTCAGAAGCATACTTTTTTTCCCCATTACCACCTTCTCCGCCATGAATTTCTTTCTTAGAGTTGTCTCTTGAGCTCCATTTTAAGCCCAAACCCTATAAGATGTAGGCACCAAAGTCCATGGCTCACGGTGGGAGCGACTTAGGTGGACACCCCAGAAGTTGCGTACCCTGGCTCTTGATGGGTGTGACCACTGCTACGTAGAGCCAAAGGAAAACCATGTCTAGGAGTTGCACACCAGAGAGAAAAAAAAAGAAAAAAAAAAGAGTCTGAAGGAAGTAATCCCTTGCTTCTGCTGTATGCGTTGTACTGGGCATCAGAGGTGGTCTGGGTCCTCTTGGTGTCTCCAACCCCTTTTGCACTGCTGTGGGAGCTGAGATCACTCAGTTGCTGGTGGCCGAATGCATTCCCCAGTGTCCAAAACTGGTAAAAGTGAACAGCACTGGTGTTTTCCTCCTTTTCTGGCCAAGTTCTCGTTTTTCTTGTGATTTAGGGTTTCATCCATAAAGCTGGCATTAATGGTGTTGGGCTCCAAGGCACCATACTGAAGTCCAGTGAGGGATTGACCAGGGGTTTTTGCAGGAGTTGGGCCACCCTAAAGCATTTCAGGGAGGGAGGGCGAGGTATGGAGGACTTGCTATTTCCCCTGAAACCAGTGAGGCATGTTGGAGACCCAAGCTGTAACGCAATGAAGGACTTCAGAGGGGGAAGCAAAACTCAATGCAGCAATTAAAATTTTCCGGTGAGTTAGGAGGCTCAGGGAGCTGTTCGAGGAAAGGTTGCAAGGACAGGGAGGACTTTTGCCTTTGGTGTTGGTGCAAGCCCATGCCCCTTTACTGGGCTCGACTGCGTTGCTTCCCGCATAGCAGATGCGCAGCAGAGCTCACTGCTTTTGTGGGAAATAACAGACCTGGTGGCATCATTCGTAAATGTTGTGAAATAACAGGGTAGCTCGGGTTTCGGTGAGCACTGCTGCAGGACGGGTGAGGAGGATGGTGTGGGAAGGCCACCTCGTGCTGCTGTGCGCAGCTCCAGCCTGAGTGGGTGCTTGCACTTCTTGCATGCTTGCACATCGATGGGGAAAAACATGCTGAGCACAATCCCTGTCGTAGAGCCCTTGCTCTGTGCTGGGAACTGGAGATATGTGTGGGTGGGTGAGCGTTTGAAGGTTGGTTTTTTGGGGGTTATTTTGTAATCTCTGGTCTGTGGTGCAGCCTTTACGCAGGTGCAGGAGTTGTAGCGGAGCCAGGGAGCTGCTCTGCAGAGCACAGGCACATGCAATTTTTTCCATCGTCTTGCAGTTTGTATCATTACTTTCTAAAATCATGCAGGAATAAGTATTTAATGAGAGAATTTACCAGGGAAGAAAGACCTGTAGTCTTCTTGCCTTTAGCACCATCTGTCCTGTGGTCGCAAAGTGGCTGCCCCCAACCCATGTGCACGTCATCTTTGAGCCAGCATGAGGGTCTGCCCAAGGTGTATGGCATCAGCAGTGTCAAGGCTGGGCTGTATGTCCCTGTTAGAAACCTATAGGGGCATTAGTAGGCAGGTGTTACATACAACAAAAGCGCAGCATCAGGCTGTGGTAGGGATAGGCTTCAGGGTACGGTTAATACGAAATACAGCGCTACCACGTGCGCAGGGATGTAAACTGGATGCCATGTTAGTTGACAGCTCAAACAGTTGTTCATGGTGCCTTCAGAAATAATGTGCTGCCTTTGTAATTTTTGCAGGGGTACTCCTCAGCTGCACTGTCCTGACGTTGAAGGGGAAATGCTGTCTGGAAATAGAAGAAAACTCTATTTTCCTGCCTGGGGTGAGGTAGCGTGTTGCAACTCCAAGTCTCAAACCACGCTTGCGGAGGCACGGTGAGGAATGCTCTCATGGAGCATCATCATGGGATCGTTTATAGTGCCAAAGTCCTACTACTGCATTAAAAAAGAAAGAAAGGAAGAAAGAAGGAAAGAGAAAAGGGTCCTTGTACATAGGTTTCTCCTTAGCTTCTCTCCCACCCACTTCCCTGCCCAGCCTCTTCCTCTACTGGAACAGATTTGTACAACGTTGAAATTTTGTTAACTTTTTAATAGGTGCAAGTTATTCTTGCATATAATGCCATTGCAATTTGGGGTTTGGTTTGGGGGAGGGAAGTGTCTTGTGGGGGAGGGAGAGGAGAATTTTTTTCTGAAGTGTTTTAAGACAGATTTGCAACCTTTTGGAGTCTCCTTGGTGCAGATCAACATCTGAGCCCAGATCCCCACCGCAGTTTACATTTCAGCCATTTAAATGCATTACAGGGTTGGGGAGGATCATTCTGGAGTGGTTGGGGTTCAATTTTTTTCTCATTTTTTGACTTTTTTGTTTTGTTTTATGGCCACCTTGAAGTATTTAAACCTTAGCTTTTCCGTGCTCCTACAAGGCGAGTCTTCTCCAGCTCCTGTACTTCACTTTTCACAAGCCAGCCCCAGCCGTGGGTCTCTGAAGAGTTGGCTAGAATGCCTTTTGGTTTGGTGGTTTGTTTGTTTTTTTTTTTTAGCACTTTTTGTTTAAACATGCAGTACAACCCCCAGAGGGGTTGGAGCAAGGAAATTAAGATGCTTCATAATCCGAACTTTTTTGTGTTTCTTCAGCTGGTACAACGATGGACACCATAACCAACAGTCTGCCCTCCAGCTTTAGGTG
The DNA here is from genome assembly GCF_000687185.1 of Egretta garzetta. Taxonomy (NCBI): domain Eukaryota; kingdom Metazoa; phylum Chordata; class Aves; order Pelecaniformes; family Ardeidae; genus Egretta; species Egretta garzetta. Next base: position 426,118 of record NW_009259239.1, on the reverse strand, counting down.
TTGTAGCGCACAACAGAAATTTCTGATTAATCCTTGCCACTAAATTTTTAGATCAATCCTAGGTTTCCGAGTGCACTTTTTTTTTTTTTTCGAATACTGCTAATTTGGATTTGTGTGGGGGTGTCTGTCCGTGCATGTGTGAGGAGGAGGAGGAGGGAGAGCGGGAGCAGGAGCATGGGTGTGTAAGCAGGCGGGTGTGAGAGCCGTCCAGTGCGTTCCTCTGACGAGCTGGGTTCAGAAAACCTAACCCACCTTTCAGTACGCTGCACAAATACGATGCTAGGGAGTTTGAATAAATCCAACTTTTCTAACTTGTTGCTCATTTGTTGTAACTCAATAAAACAAAGGCCAAACATTTTGGTAACCTTTTTCTTGTCTGTTCTTTTTCATTTTATTTTATTCCATTTAAAACCCAAAGTCAGCCCCCACCAGCTCTCCTTAGTGCACAAGAGCTCAGTGTCTTTAGAGCCGTGATTAGGGTTTTAGCTGGGTTTGCAGTAATCGGCTTGGCAAACACTAAGCAGATTAAAATGAACTTGGTGAACTCCTGACGTTTACTTCCCTGGGGTTAGATGGCTGTTCCCCATGCCAGGGGGCTGGATAGTGCCTGGGAGTGGGGATTTGGGGGCACCTTTATTTTGGTTGCAGTCACAACATGAATGAGTGAATGAATGAAACCATTCCCATGACTCACCCATATGGAATTATTTTACTAATCGTCAGCACAACATTTAAGGGTCGAGAGAGGTTTGCAGTGGGCGGTGGTGAGCACTCGGCGACTTCCCTTACGATAAAGTTGTCTGGTTCATCACCAAAAAGAAGTAACTGGATGGGGCAGCGCTTGCGCTCGCCATGGTTGCACGTCACGGGGCAAAGGCAGGAGGTGGGGAAGCAACCTTGGCTCCTCCACGGCAAAGGCAGCCCGCCGGCAAGCACGCACGTGCCCCGTGGCGCGGTGCTGTGCAGCGCGCTCCTGCGTGCGGGGAGGCAGGTGCCCGTGCGGTCACGTCCGTACCCCCGGCACAGGTTGTCAAATCGATGGATGTAAGCTTCAGGTGGCCAGAAAAAGAAAACGCCTCCAAGGAGGGAATGCTCCTCCAGGACTCCAGAGTTGTAACTGAAACTAATTGCCACTTCTGCCTGCTTTGCTTACATGAAAGGATGCTGATACTTTAATTGCCCTTGTGCGCAGTCTTTAACAGCCACTTGGCGGCTTAATATTCCCGTTTGCCTCTCTCCTGCCTGATGCGCGCGGGCGTCTTGCGTGTCTGGAGCGCTGACCTACTTTGCTTAACCAGCAGCGCTCCCAGGGAGCGCAGCAGGAGCTTTAGGAAGAACAAGACCCACCTGGGTTTTTTTTGGACTTGTACAGCCCCAGATATGGCAGGATTAGGGGCCAGGACTGGGGCGCTTTTAAGATCTCTGCAATTCAAATCAAACAATAGCAGCGGCCCTGGAGCCCGTCATCGCACAGATAAAGCCGAAGCTCTCCCACAGCAAACAAACGGGCTTGCAAGGGCTGGCAGGGCCGTTGCCGGCATCAGCTGAGGGGCAGCGCCGTGTGGCTTTGTTTCACTGGGGAAAGCCAATCCAG
>NW_009259239.1:424219-424450 GCF_000687185.1 Egretta garzetta | reverse complement strand
TAGGGACGGTCTTGGCCGTGGGGTTTCATTGCTCAGGAATGAAAAGGGGCTGCTGACACCGAGCTTCCTCCTGCACAGCCTCGCCTCCCCGGCGCAGGAGCCTGGCGTTGGCACCAGGGTGCGTGGCTGGGAGCAGGGCCGGCTCCGGATGGCCTTCCCCGGGCAAGGTCCCCCAGGACCAGCAGTCCCTGGGGCTCAGGTTTTGATTGCCATCTTTCACAATATGTTTTA
>NW_009259239.1:423625-424115 GCF_000687185.1 Egretta garzetta | reverse complement strand
TAGAAAAATCCATCACTCGGAAGCCAGGAAGGACTTGAATTAGGTGGCCTCTACTCCTAAGTTAGTCTGCTCGCTGGCTGACACGAGGATGGGGTTCCATTATGTGCACACATTACGTCTCCTGCCTGGTCCGTAAGAGGTTGGGAAAGGTGCTGCTCAGCCAACGAGCTGCCGTTTGCTCCTTACTGCTGCAGAGATCTGGGGACCCCACGTAATAACCCAGGTACAATTTAGGACAGGTCAGACTTTATTAAAAATGATCTATTAAATGCTTTATCAAATATGGTCACAGTGAGGGACCACGCGAACAGCACAGAAAAAGAGCAGCACATAACAGCTTGGGTCGGAAGGAATCGAGGTGTGGCCTCACCAGCACCGAGTACAGGGGCACGATCACTTCCCTACTCCTGCTGGCCACGCTATTCCTGATCCAAGCCAGGATGCCATTGGCCTTCTTGGCCACCTGGGCACACTGCTGGCTCATATTCAG
>NW_009259239.1:405032-423484 GCF_000687185.1 Egretta garzetta | reverse complement strand
GCCCATCGATCCAGCCTGTCCAGGTCTCTCTGCAGAGCCCTCCTCCCCTCAAGCAGATCAACACTACCACCCAGTTTGGTGTCGTCTGCAAATTTACTGAGGGCACACTCAATCCCCTCATCCAGGTCATTGATAAAGATATTAAACAAGACTGGCCCTAGGACTGAGCCCTGGGGGACACCGCTTGTGACCGGCCGCCAACTGGATTTAGCTCCATTCACCACGACTCTCTGGGCTCGGCCATCCAGCCGGGGTTCAGCTTGGCCTTGTCTTGACTTCCAGCAAGGAAGCTTCATCTTGTATCTGTATCAAATCAGTGCCATTTCATTGGCATTTGTTCTGGTTTCGGCTGGGATAGAGTTAATTTTCTTGATAGTAGCAATTCTGGGGCTATGGTTTGGATTTAGTGTGAGAATAATGTTGGTAACACACTGATGTTTTAGTTGTTGCCAAGCAGTGTTTATACTAAATCAAGGACTTTTCAGCTTCCCCTGCTCTGCCAGGTGCACAAGAACCTGGGAGGGGGCACAGCCAGGACAGCTGACCCCCACTGGCCAAAGGGATATTCAAGACCATATGATATCATGCTCAGTATATAAAGTAGGGGGGGGAGTTGGCCAGGGGGCAGTGATCGCTGCTCGGGGACGGGCTGGGTGTTGGTCAGTGGGTGGTGAGCAATTGTATCACTTGTTTTTCCTGAGTTTTATTTCTCTCTCTTTTTGTTATTTTCATTATAATTACTATTATTATTATTATATTCCCTTTCAATTATTAAACCGTGCTTACCTCAAGCCCTAATTCTCACTGTTACTCTTCCAATTGTTTCCCCCGGAAAGTGAGGCAGCGGCTGTGTGGTGCTGGGATTAAACCACAACAGCGTTTCTTACTCTTTCACCCAAAGCCTTTCCCTTTCCAAGAGGCAAAGACACAAGGGCAGAAACGAGTGAGCTGGGACTGGGGCTCCTGAGGGAGGACCCCGCGCCCTCCATGATCCCACCGGGGCATTCCTCTTCCTTGGCACAGCTGTCTGGACGAAGCTTTCACCTTCCTGCCTTAATTCCCTCTGCCTTTATGTCTCTCCCTAAGCATCTTCTCTCTGTCTCCTATTTCCAGCACCCTTGCCATTTTGGGGGCCCCCGAGGGAGGTGTCAGGTGCTCCCCCCAGCCCGGCTGGCATTTCTGGCCACCGCTGCAGCTGCTCTTTTGTTCCCACGGAGAGGGAATGTCTCCTCCCTTTAAAGCAGGAGCTCACAGCATGCCCCGGGGTGCTTTATAACACATTAGCATGCATGTGTGATTAAATCCGTCTTGGTATTAAGATCATCGCTATCTTCTCAGCTTGAGAACAACGGAGCCATTCAGCCTCTTTGGCCTCTCCAAACTGCTCACATGAAGTCACCAATACCAAAAAGCATTTTGCCACACGGTGGCATTTAACATACACCTGTACCGAAATGTTCAAATCTGATAGGTTTTGCTTTTTTGGCATCCCATAACCCCAGCAGTCCTTCTCACCTTGGCACCGGGGCTGGTGAATGATGACGCAGTTCTCCAGCGAGGTGCAAATACTTGACTTTGCCTCCTGCCTCCGTGCGCTCCCACAACAGGCATTGAACAGCAGCATCGTGTCTTACCCCCCCGACCCTTAAACCTCTTCACAGAGGGACCTTTCCCAGCACCTGTCCATCATAGCTGGGGTTTCACACAAATTCAGGCTTTCTTGGCTGCTCTCCGATGGTCTGTTGCCTACAGCTCTGCTCCAGGTTCTCCCAAGGCACTTTTGAACATTTACCTTCACTTGGGTTGGCCACAGCATCAACCATTGAGTCCTGTCAGCTGCCGCCACACCTGAAGGGCCATGATCCCCCATGCTCTCCCCCGAAACTGCTTCTAGGTGAGAGGAGGATGCTGAGCAGGGAAGCTGGCCCTCCAAAGCCAGGGAGGCTCCCTGCAACCAGGAATTTAAATCAGCACTAAATTTGACTGGCTGCTGTTGTTATGAATTATGACTTGTGACACATTTGGAGATAGAGAGGTAGGGAGTGCCCGCACTGCGAGCGAGGGACACATCTGGAGCAGCACGAGCCATGGGTTTGGCACAGTGAGCCCCATTACACAGAGGGAGAGGAGAAGTACCCCAGACTGGGAAGCACAGCTCCAAACCTGTTCTCCAGCTCAAATTCAGCTACCACCAGGCTTCAACCACAGCAGGCAGAGAGCACCCAGGTCAGGGGGGGGGGCTGTGGGTTTGACCCCCCCTCCACACTGCCAACAGAGCCCAGGTGAAGAACCCAGAGGCAGGAGCACAAGCCAAACCCTATCCCCCTGCTCTGAAGGGCAGCATGCTCTAAGGCTTCCTATTAGGGATTTAAACAAAAGGAATTTTAATCTTTTTTTTTTTTCCTTTTTAATGCCAGCATTTGAATGTGGGGGGATGGAAATTTTAACACGAAGCCACACGCTGAAGGTCATGGAAAGGCAAGGCAGACATTGTCTTCAGTAATATTAAAAGGAAGACCAACCCTGCTGTGTCAGAGCAAAAAAATGAATACTTCTTTTGATTGGAAAGAAAGTTTCTCCATGCCCGGTTGCGGTGCAGCATTGCACAACGGAGGCTGCTGAGGCTGGGAGCAAGGAGAATTAATTACTTTGCTTTTTGAAGCATGGGCTGCTCTGCTCTGCTGTGCCAGCTTCAAGAACGATAAGCGCTCACCCAAACTGCACAGTTTTGTCCTCCAGCACGGGAGTTTTGCTCATCTAAATCACAGGAGGCCACAGAGGTTTGGTTTTGTTTTCTTCGTACTCTGCCTACCCTTGAACCCGGGCAGCACCAGGTTTATGCCACATGAAGGAACGACGCTGGACCGAGTATCGGTGCTGGCCACAAAGCATAGTTGTGTCCAGCACCATCCCAGAGTGCCGGCTACCATCACCATGGCACATTACAGCCCCGCAGCACTGACCGGGGTTTGCCAAACGCAGATTTATCTCCAAACCACCTCCTCTCTGGGGATTTTCCTTTCAAGGGCATTTCAGCATCTAAACAAAGATGAAGTACGCCTCTCCCCGAGCGCGCAGGCAGTGGGATGGTGGCACTGAAGGATGGCTTCAGCGCTTTGTCCTCAGCTGGGCAGCAGCAAGTCATGCCGCAGAACGGGCTTATTGACAATGTGTTTGGCCTTTCAGGGGGTTGAATTGTTTTCTCGAGCCTCTTGCCCTCCCCTTACTTATTTAGAAGGAGATTTTTATTTTTATATGAGCGACTTGGGAACTGAAGTCGTACAGGTTGCTGAAGCTTTTCTCCTCTGCTCACAAATAACTTCCAGGTTGCCCTTGGCAGGAGAGAAATGGTTTTGCTCGGTAAAAGCACCACCCACCGATCCGGGATGGCTGCAGGTGCCGCTGCACTGACCTTCAACAAGCAACCTCACACGGTGTTTAAATTTTCACTGCAGTGTTGACACCCCCTCTCAAAAAGAGCAATTCCCACCTCTCCCAGAGCCACTGTTTGCGGCCATCTGCAGCCTCAGCCTGCCAGAGTCATAACTCCTAGCTCTCCTCCTAATCCCAACTTTTTGGCAAAAGCTTCCGATTTACCTGAACAGTTGCAGAAGAACTGGAGGACACGGGCATGGGGCAGTTTTTACATGAATGGCTCCCGCTGGCCTGTTGCTAACACCCTTCCAGCAACACTCAGCGAGCCTCATCCCAGTTCTCTGGTGGTAGAACCAAAATCACCGTCTCCTCAGCATCCTGCACACGGAAGTTCTTAATTCATCGTCACAGCACTTTTTTTTTTTTAATGTAACAAGCATAAGATTAAATACAAGAGCTACTCAGAGCTTATCAGGCTTTTACCATCCATTTCTTGATGCGAGCTAGAACTGCCCTACTTCCCGTGCCTTGCATAACTGATTTTAATTTGCTACTCCTGAACCACAGCCACCAGTACCTAAGCAAGCCAAGAAACGAACTCGCAGACAAGAAAGATCAGCACTTCTCTGAAATGATGTTCTTCCTGAATTGCCATGTGCAGATAGCAATTTATTAATTGATGCTTATGCTTGTTCAACACTAGATCAATGCTTAGAATATGACCCAGACTACCAGCTTCTTAAAACCATCACCCTTCAGGCTGCAAGACAGGTGTAGAGTGGTGGGGGGAAAAAAAATGAAAAAAATTATGCCCACACGTCCTATCTGTTGCTGCTGCTGCTATTCAGGAAGAGGGCTTGCAAACCCAGGGTGCCAAGATCCTTCTTTCTTCCAACCTTCTCCCCTCCCACCCCTGCGTTCAGCAGCTCTTTACTGGGGTTGCAGTACCAGTCAGCGACTGGTTTCCAGCGAACACATAGCAAAGCTGAAGCCTGACACACAGTGGCATAGTCAGAAATAAATGGAAGACCACAGAATTGTCCTCATTTGGGTAACGTACGGTTTACCATTGCTCCCTGAGATTCAATTCCCTCTGGCCTTTTGGCTAGGGCGGCACCAAGGCTGACCTGTTTTAGATAGCCTTCCCCAGGGCCAGGGTGCTGCCTTCACCGGCACGGCCGTACAATCGCTTTCCCGCTGTTCTTTTCCCTAGGTCCCTCCTGCTCTCCCTCCCCTGCAGTAATGTGCCCACGCATCCTCTTCAGGGTGGTTTTTTCTTTGAACAATGCAGCCGGGGGTCATGATTAATCAGAGTTTTCCATACTCCATTTCCCTGCTCATTGTCCCGTGCCACTTGTTGAGAACCTTATCTTTATTAGCTGGTCTTATCACAACTCGATTACACATTAACAGAGACTCGCCTTACTCAGCAGGATTTGCTCAGGATTGCATTGCTTTCGGCTTCAGAGAGCAGCTCTGTGGAGAGAGCCCCACCACCAGCGCCAGCCTAGGAAGTTACTGATCTCATTCAAGATGCACGAGCTGACACAGAAAGCCATAGGATGACTTTGAGGAATGGGCGGGAGCAGATTTAGAGGACAAAGCGTTTCTATAGGGGAGTGAATGCGTTAGCTTATGTTGTTTGTATTGGCATTACATTATACAGTAATTATTTGGTCCCGGTGAGCTGTGCTCTAATAGCAGCTACAGAGCTATCTGAGATCCTTCAGCACAGGGACTGCATCCAGCTCAAACGTCCCCCTATCCACTTAGCTACTCAACCAAATAATAGAGCTGTAGGGCCTATTGTTATCTGTCTGCTTTCAAGAAATTAGACTGATACACCTCTGAGAGACTTGTGAGACCTTCAAGTGTAATATCACCACACCATGTACACCTCTGATAGAGGATTTTTCTCCTTCAATGATACTATCACCTTGCCCAAGAAGGTTAAATGGCATCAATTTGTATCAATTGCTCTTGCTTTTTCTTCTTTTCTTAAAAAAAAATACATTACACAGAAGAACTCATTATCTGAAAAGGACGGAGTGATGAGTGCAAGAGAGGGGGAAACACATTGATAGAGATGAGAAATGCTGTTTTTTAACAGGTGGCTCTGTGAACCCCCAAAATCCATCTCTTGCAAAGGCAACTGACCATCCAAGGGCTCCACAGCCTGGGGAGACCTCCTAGCGCCCAGACAGTCCAGGAGAGAAGCAGAGCTCACCATGTAGTTAACGATAGCTTCCCCTCTGCCTGGGAAGAGTGGAATGTCTGCAATGAGGTGCCATTGCCCCGGGCCTTCACACTCCCCTGGGCTCCCAAAACAGCCTACGCATGTCTTCACGGGGTGGCTCTGAGGAACAGAAACAAGGTTTGGGGAATTCATTAGACGCTCAGTTAACACAGCTAGAAAAAATATGGGTAAAACCGAAAGCACAAAAGCTCTTCTTCTGAAATAGCACCAGCAGACTCCAAAAGCATGTATGGCATTTGAGGACAATTACTCCGAGTTTAACCAGTTACATTCATCAGACCATCTGAGAGAACAAGTAGCTGGTATCTGGAAAACAGAGATGGATGTAAGCAAGGGAAGAGGTATTAAACTGGTTATCACCTACAGGGGAGAGGGGGAAAAAAAAAAAAGAGAGAAATTGGTAATTTACTGCCTGCATGACAGCCAACAGAAGAGGCAAGAAAAGATTATAAATTGCTGTAAACCCAATATTGCTACTGGGCACATGATTTTAAGTATCAAGACTCAACTTCTGAAAATGGTTTGGAGCTCTTCTTTATATACGACAGCTGTCACGGCAGGCAATGGATGAAGACTCCCTGCTACAGCCTGCTTGGGCTTTATGAATGATGAGGATTTACATTTTGCAGGCGCACCTGATGATTCCTGTAAGTCTTCCCTGCCTCTGCAGAACACAGGCAGCAGGTGCAGGTACGATGCAGTAGAGCTGAGAATCTCTCTCCTTCTTCCTGTGCTATTGTGAAACATTAAATTTAGCGCTAATTCTTTGAGCGCAGTTGCAGATCAAAAAGAGATTTAAATGAAATAATACTGCTGTAACTAAAATATACAGGAAAACCAGAAATGGGATTGTAACTATCCCAATGAGAGCAGCAGACATGCTAGGAAGCTTTCACCAGGAATGCAGAAACTCTGCCCAGAAGCTAGCAGAGGTTCTTAAACCTCTCCAGGTAATCCCTGCTCACAGAGCAAAGGAGCTAGAAACCTGTTGACAATGTTCCAAGTTAGGCTGTCATCCAACATGCAAGTCCTGTCTCAGGCAAGAGTCACAAGTAACAATTTTTTTTTTTTTTTTTTTTACTTATTGCAGTGAAAAAGCCACCACCCACAACACTACTTGGAAACAAAGGCTGCAGAAGTGGTTTGCCCCCATCAAAACAGTAGATTCTGATTTCAGCTTTTAAGGGTTGATTTGAGCTCTAAAAGCAAACAGAAAAACCATCATATCTTCTAACCTGACTGAAAAGTCATTTTATAAATAAAAACCTGAAGCATTTCGTCATCATCAGAATCACCCAGATGAAATACTGTCACGTTGCAAAACCAGCCCCCCCCCCACTCAGAATTTCTTTCTGATACTATTCCAGAGAAAACCAGCACACGCAAGGCTGCGCTCCAGCTAGGAACCTTCCCCTCCGCACACACCGAGCTTTTGCCCCTTTGTTTTCAGGTTAGGAGCTACCTTCCCCTCTACAGCCTTCAGGAACAGCAGTTTGCAGCCCAAGAGACCTCCCCAAAAGTCCTTGGGAAAGGCTGTAACCGAGCAGTGCCAAACCAGGGCCTCCTCAAAACGACTCAGCCCCATTTTCATCCTTGTCTGTCCTACTCCCTTCTGGGTTGTGCAACCCCACCAGCTCAACGCAGCCAACTAAGGAAAGTCAAAGAGAGGGAGCGGACAGTCAGCTCACACCTCGCACTCCTCTCCTTCCTCTTAACTCAGTTCCCACAGATTCAGGTTTTTTTGGTGTTTAGGTATGCTGCTCCCCTTGGGGAGTCCCTGCCCCTGGCTACGTGCACCTTGGACTACTAAAGCCAAACCAGACGTTGACAGAGCTAGAGAGAGGAGTCCCTCCATCCCTGCCAACAAGTGCAGACTGCGCTGAGGTTTGAATATCGCTGCGACAGAGCTGTAGAGCACAAAAAGTATTGCTGTACTGCATGATCCAGAGCACTCCTAATTTCAGCAGAAGTTTGAACTCTTGTAAAATTCTTGCTCTCCTGCTCATAGATCCTGTCCAGGATCTTTTAAGAATATCAATTCCTGCAAGATTTAATCTGTTTTCTGAATATACACAACGCAAGGGCTGAAAGAACAATAAAGGCTCTTTACACCATCGGTTGCATAAAGCTTTGGGATGGCTGAGCTTTTTGATGCTGCCCCAGAATCTTTGCTGTACTTTTTCAACATTAATTGAATTTTTATCTTAAGTTACATACCTTGGGGAAGAAGGGCGAGACAGAACAAAGAACAGGACAAGACTAACTTTCCTAGTTGTTTATACATTAAAAAACCCAAACCCACCCGCATCCGGGCTTTGAATCAACTTGGAAGAAAATGAATCTGTATGTAAAAGCTCCTCGGTGAGAATACTGAACAATTAACATCAGTTGCAGTTAACTCTTCAGCCTGAGCCCCTACAACAAACAGGGCCAAGTCCCAAGGCACACACATTGCCATTTTCTTTTTGCAGTTGCTTAAATTCGTAACAGCAATAAGCTCAGGCAGTTCAGAGTGAACAAAGAACTGCTTAAAAAGATGGGCAAAGCAGCGCTACAGGCACGTGCTCAAGGCTTCCTCCTAGCGAAAGGCTTATCTGCCCCATCCAGTTGCGGGTGCAAATACTCACCAGCGTCTCATCTTGCCCCTCCACCCGCTGTGGGGTTAAGGACTCCATAGATGTGGACGGAGACAGGCGTTGCTTTTCTTTGCAGCCCGAGCAGAGATTGCCACTTCTGAGCCCATCTCAGGGGGGAAAAAGCACTTTGAAAAACATTCTTTGATCAGACAATGAATACAATCCTTTCCCCCATTCTCAAGTCCAGCTAGAAACCAATTTCTCAGCATCTTTAGATCCCTTCCTGACCGACTTAAAGTATTTTTTTATCCCAAAAAAATCGGTACCTTAGGCTTCTCTACCTGGTACATCCGCCAACACCATTCACATACTGTATTTTCATTTTAAAAAAATCAACCAAACAAAAAAAAAGCAAGGACTTAACCTGAGCTGCATTCCTCTGGCACAATATTCACTCCCCACAGCCTGGGGCTATAAGCACACACCACTGCCCAAGCATCAGGCAACCTAAAGAGTTTTGATCGCACCGATCTGAGACCCGCTCCTATGTATAGGAGCAGCACTATGCAGGACGGGCACTACGTGGACTGCAAGAAGGCAACAGCCGCTCCAGCCTAACCCAAGAGGCAAAGCACACTGTTCCACTGCATGGGGAGGGATGGGCAACAGGAAGACCCCTTAATCTTCTCCCCACTTATGATTGCAAAATGAGCTTTCTACCCAATTGCCTGCTAGAGCTTCTGCAGCACCAACGCTGAGCGGTGCCAGTCAAGTAAGTCTTAATGAAGACAAGTGCTACAAAAAGCCTTTCCAGTTGGAGTGACATAGAACATCTCAAGTAGGAGGGGACCCATAAGGATCATGGTGTCCAACTCATGTTCCTTGCAGGACTACCTAACACTAAACCATATGACTTTAAGAGTATCATAGTGGAATATGTGAGGATGCTTTGATTTGACAACAGGCTGAGGGGTCTGTTAGGGTTAGCTACGGCTAACCAATACTCTACCTTGAAAGCAAAAGGAAACATTATGGCAAAGATGCTTTCTACATTTAACTAGCTATCACAAGGTGACCTATACTCTGTGGTGTGAAGATTTACCAGGCGGCTTGGCAAACTCCAGGGTTGGTGCGGGCAGGCATCTTCACACCTCCGGTTACAATGACAAGTCAATGAAACCATTAATACAGGGATCTGTCCTTTATGGCTGTCCCTTCAATCCATGGCCAGTCCAGGGACTAAATACACGTTTCTTTTAAGAAATAAATGTAAACATTCAGATGCAAGCACACTGCTTGTGGCAGTTTTGTTTTTAAACGCTGCCTCCAGCTGCCATGATCATCTTCATGGACAACCCATGGCTAATGGTTAGCAGTCCAGAGAAACTTGGACTTAAAAGCCATTTTGAGCTCTACTGGCGTTTTGCAAGAGCTTTGTCCTCTGGAGGGAAAAACTAAAACAAAAAATCCAAACCACCTCCAAGCACCAGAATTAAGGTTTCATTATCACTTTTTCCCCCTGCAACATCAACAAGATTCTGCAGAGGCCTTGCCAGCATCCCACAGTTACAGCTCCTTCTATGTAATTTTTGCTCATGAGTGTTGTAATCACTCCTCCTAGATCATGTTCCAGATGATAAAAGGGTGAGCCACTGCTGTGAACAGAACTCCTTTCATCATCAAAACAGTGTGCTTGAAAAATACAAGCAGCTGATGTCTTCATCTTCTCAATCCTAGAAAACAGCACATTGTCACCTTTTAGATGCAAATACTTCTGCTTAATATGCACATAGTACATATGTAACTTCATTAATAAAACCATGACAACAGACTCAATTCTGAGTTTCAAGTCACGCTGTTACTATCATCCATGGCAAAATAAGAATCTAGGGACACACAAAGAAAGAAGCCACACAAGAAAAGCCATTTACTACTGCAGGTAATGGCAGTGTGAAGAACATCTTCACCAAAATTAGTGCTCTGCCACACCACAGCAAATACAAATTGATCCATCGTCCTAAGCCTAGCACAGAACAAGGGAGAATATGAATCATCTTCATTTTATGGATGCAGGACAGGATTACAAAGCCATTAGGTGACTTCTAATATCAGGAGCTTCAGACTGTAAACTAGCACGTATCTCACCAGCTCACTACCTTAACCATCAAGGCAAAGCAGCCTTCCTCCCCAATAAGGTACACAGTGATGTATAAACACAGAAAGAATCTTATGTTGTATGGCACGCAATGTGCTATTCTGAAAATTAAAGCCTCTCAGTTTTCCTAATGCGACAATTAGATGACAGAATGAAGCAACAGGTCCAGCTTCTCATTAAGTCACTGGCAACACCACACCACCGAGTTGTGTTGAGAGAGGAGCTGTCGCCATGACAAAGTGATAGGAATGAAAGACGAAGCATTTGATTTCGTATTCCTGGCTCTGCCGCCGACTCTTTATGTAGCTGGAGCAAAATCAAAAGGCACGCACTTGCCACGCTGTTGTATCTGGTGCATTTAGTGTGGACCAAGACTTTCCAGTTCAAGGAGCACAACAAATTCACATAGTGCCTTATGTACCAAGTCCGTGATCTTCTTTGGTGCCTCTATGGTAACAAAGAGGAAAAGCACAGTCAGATGAATGATAAGGACCAGAAGAGTCATTCAGAGGATGCTCAATGTGTCTCCAAATCGGTAGAGATAGAAGCCTCAAAAGGAATTCTGGCAGCTGTGCACATCTGGCTGGACAGAGAGAGGGTACTTCAGAACTCCAAGCTTAACCCTGGAAAAGTAAGTGATCTCTATCAGTTCCACAAAGTTTGAGGGCGAGTAGAAGGATACTTCCTCCCAGAGGACAATAAAGAATGAATCATCAAATATACAAAAAAAAGCTGTAAAATCATAACAGCCCAGGAAGGACACAGACTGTCAAAACTCACGGTGATAAACAAAGAAAATGCCTTTACAATTTTGCAACCGATCGGACAAGACAGGCCTCCCACCCAAAAGCAGGTCATTTTCTTGAGTACTTTTATCAACAGCAGGAGATGGTGTCACAGTGCAGCTCTCAGACATTCCCTAGAGACGTGCAGATCACAAGGCTTGTCTTAAGCTGAAATATGATTTAGCGAAACAGAGACAGTAACAGAGATTAAAACTTTAATTTAAAACTTTGCCAACAAAAACTGATTACAAAAGGGGAAATTACCTGTACAAAATAAGAAAGGAGGTACTCATTGAACAAGAGACCGCCACTGTCAGTGTACGCTGGAGGCCAAACAGTGCTGCAGGTCAAGTGACAAGTGAGAGAAAAAACAAACTGAATGGAATTCTAAAGTGAATCTTCCATAAACCAAAGTAAATTGACTTGAAGCAGCTCAAAAGCTAATCAAGACTTATCAGAAGTCTATTTGCCTTGCAAAACTTTTCCTCTTAATTTATAGGAGGATGCACTAGAAAGCACAGTGCACTGGGCCAGGACAATGACTTTTGCCATCCCTCCTCCCACCCAAGCCTTCCTTCTGGCCTTCTGTACAAAGATGTTCTGCGATTTGAGTGTGTCAGGGTTCTAGCTGAGTCACAAACCATCGCGTGTTTACTTAACAGTCAGGTCCTGACTCAAAATGAAGACAAATGCTTTGGAGACAGTGATATTACTATGACTAAAAAGACCAGCTGCATCACGACTCCTATAAAAATGGTGGTTCTCAGACTTTTCAAGTTAGCATCTATTAGCAGCTGTCAGTCAACGATAGATCAGTATTTACAACACTGCAGTCCTCTTTTCTACCTACCATTTCATACAAAGAGAAAAGAGCATCTTCAAAACTCATCACTGAACAGACAAAAAAGGCCGGTGATTTCTGAACTCCAATTTCCTGTAAAAATCTAAGCCCACAATACGATGATTACCAGTCTTCTAAATTTTTCCAGAAGCCAGATCAACAAAATTGAGTTGCAGTGAAGAAATGGGGCATGCATTTTTTTCAAGCAAGCCAGCTGAAAACTTCCAGTCTGACTGCTTATTTTCCAGTCAGTTTCACATCATGTAGTATTTACAGGGTTTTAAACTTTCAGAACCCAGGTTTAGTGAAGAAACAAAGGAGTAATAAAAATGTTTTGGCCCAGATTCACTTCACCTACTTAGAGATACCTGAGATACCCAAGTTGGGGCAGAACAGCCTTCTGTGTCCTACCCACCCAATAAAAAGACAGACAAATGCTAAAGGGAAATTACGTTTTGAATCTCATCCTAGTGACAGTGCTCTTCTTCCTCCAACTACAAAAGAAAAAGGGAGCAACTATATTCCAACTTAGAAGTCTTGGTTAAGATTAGAGCAATCACATTCTTAGCTTAAGTGTTGTCATTTACGTGAACCTAAGCCTTACCTTGCTCACTAGCAGCTCCCACCTAGGGGAGCGGGGGACAGCTACCTTTTAAGAATGCTATGAGACATGCATGAGTCCTCCTTACAGCTGGGAAAACTGAGTTAATAAAAAGTTTGCTCAAGTCCATGCAGGAAGTCAGTAACAAGCCTGCATTACAGCTTCCCAGATCTCAGCCCTGTGCTCTGCCCACAGGAACTCAGTATGAGAGGAAAACTACTGTACAGAATCATTCCCTTCTCCATGTCAAGAAGTTTTACCAAAAAAATACAGATACTAATACACAGTGTAAATAATTTCTTAATTCTTTGACAATTAAAAGAATTCTGTAGTAAAGCAATCTGTTCTATTGTATCATGACCCTGCCAAAAGTTTATTTCCAGCTTTGATTCTTCGATGTCTTAAAGCTTTTAAGAAAGTTGAAGCTTCAGTTAACAAACATAATGCTGTAGTCAGTACCCTTTACATTAATCACAATGATATGTTACATTTTCTAGTTTAAGTAATATTTGTGCTACCCAATTTTGCAATCAAAATGAAATCTTGAAGCCAAGAATTCACAGATCTCAGGAGAAAAAAAACAAGCCAGACAACTTCACTTTAAACAGAGCAAGCCTTGTAACATGCCATGAAGAGTTCAGAGGTTTCAATTGTATGAATATCTGTTTATTGCCATTTCAAATGATAGCCCTCTTATCATTTGTCTTGCCCATCCTATGCTGTAACAGGTAGGACAAATGCTGCACAGCAAGAAAAAACTCCCCTCAAAATACAGCTTAATAATGGAAATTAAACATTTGCACTTTGCTTTATGAATGCATCAGAGAGATATCACTTAAATGTTTCCAAAGACCCTGGGACTTAAGCACAGCTATGGAAAGAGTCAGCTTCCTAAACTTTGGGGTTAGTTTGATCCATCTACCTCACACTGGATTCTTACCTTATCACGGTCAGCAAAGCTTTTAACATACCAGGCAACACAGAACACCATTAGCTTGTTCCATCACATCACGGAACAAGACGGCATAATGGATGCCCGTTGTGACAGACAGACAATACTGTATAAAGAAGGCTTTTTTTAATGGCAGAATCAAATTGGACACTACTGGCTAACCCAGACCAAGATCTACATTTTTCCCTTCTGCAGTTTTTAATTTTCACTTGAACCAGAAACATCCTAATCAGTTAAATCCAACAGTACTACAGAGAGCTCAGTTCTTAAGCATGCTCTGCACCAGGAAGGGTCGGTCCTACGTCCAATTATAACCCAAGAGTTGCTGTTTTCCAAGGGCAGGAGTTCTTCACTGGTCACCTAGCCGGAAACCTTGGCCCCAGTTGTGTCTTCCACCACCCTGCTGATCTTCTGCAGCTCTTCTCATGCTAGCGGGTGGGACACCAAACCCCGACACTCCTCCTCGCCTATTTGGCAGCCAGCGGTACCTAGGACAAGCCAGGAGAGAAAGATAGAGTTTGAGAAACAGCTGTGCCTTGGGGGTAAATGCCAGACTACTTTTCCATGCACTTCCTTTTAGGTGCTAGACTTTGCAATAAAACTGGCTTTTCACATCAGTACTTCACAGAATTCTTTCCAAATCTAAGCCCTCAGCACACTGAGAAATAGGAATTCTGGGGAACTTCCATCTCTGGGATATGGTTAGATACAATAATCCAGAGGGAAAACCCCCACATAAGGGCGTCTCATTGTTGACAATAAATGCTGCAATTCAAACTTAACTCCCCAAACTTCTCTCCCTTTTTTCAGGGGGAATAATAAAAAAAAAAAAATCTGAATCACTTCGGAGCATCTTTCTTTTACAAAGCTCCTGTTATCACAGCATCCAACCATCTCACTGCTCTCCAAGTAAACATACCTGAGGAACCGAAGACCAAAGAGACTAAGGGAAACAGGCTCAAGCAACTAACTTGTCTGAAATCAAAGCTCAGGCAAATTAGAGCTATAGGACCTTATCATCCAACTTAGGCTACCATCTAAATAGACAGAGTGGTCTAAAATACAGCTTCTGCATTTTGCAAGGGATGACATCAAGGCAGAGTCACTTCAGCTCTACAGTAGTTACACCGAGCTCCTGCAAACCCCTTGCTGAATTTGTCCATGAAAATCTGAGGCCAAGACATAAAACCCAGATTCCTTTCTACAAGAAAAATCAGCCTGTACAGAAAAAGTTCTTCATTATTATATTAAATATATCTGTAATCCATCACAGCATCTTTTTTTTTTTTAACAAAACATTTCAGTGCAAAGGCAGAATTTATCTCTCTGTAGACATGTTTCCAGTACTTCTGTTCCTGCTTCTCAAATATAGAGAAAAATGAAATATACATATGAGGAATCAAGAGAATTACACATAAGCAACAAGACGGATGGCAGTTTGAGAGCTGCTATTACCTTGAAAGACATTTTAAAACAACATTTTGTCTTCTAATCTTTATAGAAAATTAGGTTTACCAGAAGGGCTTGCAAACACAAAATTAGACTATAAAGCTTCCCTACTCATTAAAACTTGTACAGAAAGTATATCTGTAATTCAACTTTACATCTTATAATTAACAGTTCATGCTATAAAAAGGGTTAACTGAGTTGTTAACTAAAGTTTGGTCAAGAAAGAATATTTACAATCCAAAAGGATGAAGACAAGGGCAACTGAAGCTACAAACTTTGGCTTCTGACCGTACTATTTCAATGCCAAAACAAAGAACAGACCACAAGAAAAAGCACTTCAAAAACCAAGACCTGTAGTCTCATTGAAGGTGACTGATACCAACTGCAAGCAGAATACATATAGTCCTGAACCAGTCTGCAACTGACTCCTATTACTGTTACAGGTTGCTAAACTGGTAATGATGCTACATGGAAATACAGATAAA
This sequence comes from Egretta garzetta, assembly GCF_000687185.1. NCBI lineage: Eukaryota > Metazoa > Chordata > Aves > Pelecaniformes > Ardeidae > Egretta > Egretta garzetta. Next base: position 408,008 of record NW_009259239.1, on the reverse strand, counting down.
AGATCATTTACAAGAGAAATATTTGTTTTATACTGTCTGATAATTGTCAGGTAGTTCTCTTTACTGCAGCTCAATTGACTAGCAGAACTGTGACTTTTACTCTCACTCTTAAGAGTGGGTAAAGGACACCAGCCATCCACAGGGGTTAACAAAGAACTCTCACATGGGCCATTTACAAGAAACAACATTTTTGATGACCTAGCAGCACAGTCAATGTGATAATCTGAAGCAGGTTGATTTAGCAAAGTATTTTACACCTTACAAGCCCAGCAAATATGTCTGATGAACACCACAGAAAATTGAACCAAACAAACAGTGAGCTAAAGAATAAAGCCAGCTTACAGGAACTGAGGTGTGGACAGAAAATTCCTTCCTCCCAAATCCATTGGATATTTAAACATTAAGAAGAAATACAGGTGTCCAACCAGATTTCCTATCAGCTCATTGATGACTCTGCAAGGCAAAAGAAAAAGAATTGTTTCACATACTGTCTTCACTGAAAATAAATGAGTGACCACCTTCTGCCAGTTACTACTCTTCACCCGCCTTGGGCATTACCAGGGCTGTGAGCGACAGAAAATTTCCCTTCTCTCAGCATTTTGCAGCCACTACTTTAGAAGGGCCAACCTTCAGTGCCAACACATCAACAGACTGTTCCACCCTCTCTTCCAAGCCTTCCCTACAGTCTGTACTGAAAATGCAATTAAATACTTGTTTACATCAGGGAATTAGACCGTACAGCTATTAGTCTCTAAAATAATAGTCTGTGGAGCTTGAGAAGTTACTGCTGGTTTTGCTGGACAACCTGTCTCCTGCTGTACTGAACTGTTTTGTTCTCAGTTTTGCAAGAACATTGCTGAATGGAGGCCCTTGAGTATCTGCCGTCATGCATAGAAACAGCAGGTATCTAACAGCAAGCACTTTTCTCAAGTGACAGATGAGTCAGTAGGAGGCACAGCCAGAAAAGGGAATTTGGTTTTGCTGTACTATCTCCTCCTTTTATAAATCAACCACATAATTTGTTATTGTCACTAATTGTACTACAGCGGCACCAAGAGGCCCCAACCAATGCAGGGCACCAATGGGAAAGACCGTGCACAGAGGAGATTTCTGCATCATGGAGTTTAGTCAATGAAACCCTAGACAGAACAACAAATTCAGCAGATGCTAATATGGCACTCTGTGGGCTTGTTACTGCCATTTTCCCTTATTTCACAGGCTGAAAAAAACACTGGGCGAGATTGTGAGGGAAAGCAGTAACAGCACTATCAGAGTCAAGCTAAATTTGTTTCTAAAACCAGTAATGACGGTCTGTCATACGGGATGGCATCTTTCTTTACTGTGCATTACTCTTTCAGTAAGGAAAAGGCCTAAATGCATCAATTTACTAGAAAATAAACCAATTTCTTACTACTTTCCCTTCACCTACATTCTTGAGTTCTCACATACACATCTCCCCTTTGGTTTTATCTTAAATGACCACCATGCGACACTGAGCATTATCAGTCACATTATACAGCTTTCAGTCTCTTATTTTAATATTGCTTCTAAATTCAGCACTAAGTTCAATAGCTATATATGCTTTTATAACTTCAAATTAGCCATATAAGTAAATACATACGATCCACCAATGATGTAGTTGAATCCCAGAATAACCCATGGAAGGTAACAGGCCTGAAAAAGAATGCAATGGGGACAAAGAAGTTGTTAAGTACCAATTAAGGATATAAACCTACTCAACTTCCCACTGCACTAATAAGCATGATTATAATCTCAATGTTTTAGGCATTACACAAATCCTGATATATTAACTTAAGTGGATTCTACATAACAAGGTAGGATACTCCAAACTGAGCAACCACTAACACATTTAAACAAATCATACATATTTAAACATTATAAGTAGATGCATCTTGCATTCTACGTTCCACAGGAAGCTTACATCTGAAACAAAGTCCTAATATTTCTGATTTCGAAAAAGTCTGGAAACAGTGATCAAAACATTTTTCATTACAAGACCTGGCAGAAACAGACAAGGCTGCACAGGAGAGGACAATTTAAAATATCAACCTTCTGTCACTATGGTTTTTGCTACATTCAGTTTTTATGCAGGTCAACATTCATCAGTAATTTTTTTCCTCTTTTCAGACCAATGAATTTCAGTTCTCAGGACATCTTTTCAGTAAAGTCACACTGAGTGACACCATATGGAAGGCCAGGAAGAAATTCATCTTTGCTGCATCTCAAGGAGTACACAGCTGTGAAAGCATAAATACTTGTATTTTGTCCTTCACCACCTTCACGTGCATTTTCAGGGCAGAAACCTTTCCAATATCCTGCCTGACATACCTTAAATCTTGTTCCAAACCAAAATGATACAATCGTGTCTCTGTTCAGCTGGGCCCACACATAAAGTACTGACATGATGAGTGGGATCATCAGCAACTGCAATGTTTAAAAAAAAAAAAAAAGCGCAAGAAGTTACCATCACTTTCACAGAAGCCCGAGAAATTTAAGTAAGCAGCAGGAGCTATAAGCTTCAAAAACGGCTAGCAAGCGTGATGCATCAGCAAAATCTTTAAAGATTGCCCCAGAATCTTGGCCATCATGTGTCACAGGTCTGTTCAAAAGCTGTTGAGAAAGCTAAGCAAAAGAACCCTCTTGGTCATTCTCCTTTGCAAGACCATGTCAAAGCAAAGGGCTCCAACTTGCACCAAGTGAAAGAGCAGCTGTGGCAAACTCCTCTGCTCCCAGCTGCTTGGTAGCACATCTACAGCAGAGTCAGCAACATACTTTGTGCCACAATCATTTCCATTCACAACCCAGGGCACTAACCCAAACACACTCGTATGGGGCTAAGCCAATGCGCCAGATGAAGTGTTACTCCATCAAATTCATAGACTCATAGAATCATAGAATGTTTTGGGCTGGAAGGGACCCCTAGAGGTCATCTAGTCCAACCCCCCTGCAGTGAGC
>NW_009259239.1:398602-404510 GCF_000687185.1 Egretta garzetta | reverse complement strand
GGACCTTGCACTTGGCCTTGTTGAACCTCATGATGTTCACACAGGCCCACCTCTCCAGCTTGTCCAGGTCTCTCTGGATGACATCCCGACCTTCTGGTGTGTCAGCTACGTCCCCCTCAGAGCACCACAGAGGGAAGGTGCACCAGGAAATCACCGTTTCAGAGCATTGCAGCCAGCCTTGGCAAAACTACCTTGGTAGAACTCAGAGTTAACCTGTGCTCCATGCCAGGAGATGAGACTGTTTCAAATACCTCCTCACTGTGACTGTGTATTAGCTGATTGGTCTATTTCTAGTGAAACAAATATAAAGCACTATTTTAGCTATCTGCTGATTTCTAAACTGAAGACAGACTGCCAGCAACATTTCCATGAACTGGTTTAATGCTACAAACCAGCCTGTGTGTTTGGAAGAGAGGTTAAAACTCATCCCTTCGGGGGTGCCACTATTTAACAGGTTCCACGTTACATCTGGCGCACCAGCATCAGTCCAGCCCTATGGGGCACCAGCAGTCTGACTTGTCACACGAGCACCTTAAGGTCTTTATTAAAAACATTTTTATTTTACTGGAAAAAACAAAGTAATTATCTAATTTCTGAAATGGAATAGAATTGGGAATAGAGGCTCAGCTATCCTACTCTACCTTCTCACTTTCAAGCAAGCCACTCAGCACAAGCAAAAAAGCCTTTCTAAGAAAAACACATTTGTACATCAAACAACCGATTCTCTTTTAAGTAATGCTTTGTATGCAGATATAAAAACACTTTAAGTACGTTTTAAAAAGATACAGATCAACACAATCAGGCTAAAATTCATATAACATATGGGTGAATTCAGCACGCTTTTGAAGAATCCTGTTGCGTCTTCCCCACAGCAAAAAAAGTTTAAGTGCAAAGTTACGGACAGCCCTTAACAGAACTCATTCCTGACTGCATATGCACAATTACTATTTTTGCCTACCAGGGGAGCCTGATAATAAATGCCAAGACAATATTGCAGAGAATATTAGAGATATTGGTGCAGGCTTCGGGTGATAGGAATAGAGTAAGACGAGGAGAGAACAGCAGAGGCATGCTGAAGATACACAGTATCTGATACTCCACTGCGTTCAAGAAACACTCCCTCGTTTGCCCCCTTAATATGTGTGGGGATAACAACTACCTCATTGAAACTGGTTCTTTAGATCACTGTTTTAATCGCTCTTGTGAGGATTTTGAACTTCACAGTTCTGATCTGAATCTGAAGCTGCATTTTTCACAAAAAGCTCTTCTGCTAGCAAGTAAAAGGCACACTGAATTTGAGAAGACTAATGAACCCAAGAATCATTTTTAGATAAAAAAAGTAAGAATGCAGATCCACATTCATTAAAGGAAATGGTGTATAGGTGACATCTTGTGTCCATTTTAGTAAAAGGCTGAACAGTTCCCGACTGCACAAAGAGCCAATTTTCATTCCCTGACTCCCTAACTAGATTAGGAGTGGCAGAGTCAGATACAGGCTTCTGACGTTAGCTGAGGCTGACTCAAACTAAAAAACTAACAATACACACGCAGTCATCCATTTTGAGATAAACTAAACCAGCCTAGCCTAACTACATTCTGCAGTTAGCTGATAATGCTCTCTATAGTCATTAAGCAGTCAGAAAGTTCCATAAGATTATTATTTAAGAAACTGCACTGCACTTACCTGCATGTCCATTGCCAAGCCAGTTATCTGTCATTGCACCATTAAGGAAAACGAACGCAGCAAATCCTGATAGCCTAGAATGACATAAAGAAGCTGCACACACACTGAACACACATGCAAAGGCCTTTAATGTTTACAATTAAAACAGTGTTCCCGTGTAGTATTAAGTTAACCACTGGAAAAAAATGAAAAACCTGTGATGATATAGAGACTTACACGCTTAGTTTCAGTAACTGCTTTTCAGTAGGCTTTCAAGCTACCACCTCTAGCCATTACCCCAAGGGCTGAGGGATGCACTGGCTTTTGCTCCATGACAAAACTGGCTAAGTACAAACTCAATCAGTCCTTGCATAAAAGCAAGTTACAGGTCTAACAGCTGGATTCTTTAATTAGCATTTTAAATACTAAAATGTTGTGTTTCTAACTAAAGAAATACCAGACCATAAAAAAAAAAAAAAATCAATATACTGCCACTGAGTCATAGAAAATAAATTATTTCTTGAAGTACATCAATGCAAGCTCTTAATACTACTCTCCTACTTTGGAACCCAAAGGATCTACTTGCTGTAGTAACAGTTGAGTAGAAACAATTGCTGAAGAATTTTGCTATGATCAGAATGCTTTTAACATTCATGAATGTGTACAAAATGGCACCAAGCATTTTCCCTGATCATGCATCCGGGTTTCTCCTTAGATCATATAGGAAACAAGGAATGGGAAGCTTTTAAATGACCAGTTTGAAAGTCAGGTCACAATCAGATTCATCTTATAGCTCACAGCCAACAGCTTGCAACCACAATGAAGCTGACACCATAACTAAACCCACGTTGTTTTCCTAGTTACTGCTGTGGCTCAACAGGACTAGCAGGAATAGCAAATCCCTCCATACAGTGGAATGCGACTAGAGATAGTCAATCTATTGATAAAGGTGACAGCATTTCTACACCCTAGCTTTCCTGGCTGTATGTGGTTCACACTGATGTCACCGCTCCCTTTTTTCCATGTGCTGTGCCCACTGCAAATTGCTACAAGGAGGTAACAACAGCACAGACAGAATGGGAACACCTCCAAGGATGGAGGTTCCAGGACCTCTCTTGGCAACCCATGCCAGTGTCTGACTGCCCTTACAGTAAAAAGAGTCTTTCTTACATTTAAATGAAATATTCTGTACTTCATTTTGTACCTGTTCTTCTCTTGTCACACCACTGAGAGAAGTCTGGCTCCATTTCCTTTACTCCCTCCCCCATCAGGTACTTATCCACATGGATAAGACACCCCCGAGTCCCCTGTTCTCCAGGCTGAACAATCCCAGCTCTCAGCCTCTCCTCATTGTGACAGATGCTCCAACCCTTTAATCATCTTCATGACCCTTCACTAGACTCACTCCAGTATGTCCATGTCTCTCTTGTACTCGGGAGCCTGGAGCTGGATGCAGCCCCCCTATATGTCTCACAAGGGCTGAGCAGAGAGGCGTAATCAGCTCTCCCAACCTGCTGGCAATGCTCTGGTAGCTGGTGGCCACCTTTGCCACAAAGGCACATTGCTGGTTCATGGTCAGCTTGGTGTCCAGCAGGACCCCTAGGGTCTTTTCTGCCAAGATGTTCTGCAGGCTGTCAGTCCCCAGCCCGTCCCGGTGCCGGAGGTGGTTCTTCCCCAGGGGCAGGGCCCTGCACTTCCCCTTGCTGAGCTTCGTGAGATTCCTGACCAGCACACTGCTAAAACTTGGTCTTTGAATGCATTTTAGGCAGAAATAAAAGAACCAAAATATTCTAAAAGCTTGATGATGAGCAGAAGGATACAACAATGCAGATCCAATTAAAGAGCAGCATGAACATGTAATCTGCTGGTCTTCCATCAAAAGCCCCTGTAAATAAAAAGAATTGTTAGGAAAGGTACTGAAATCTTGATAGGAAATTAAGACTTTTTTTACTTTTAGGAGTCTAAGAAAAGCTCAGTTAAAACAGACAGCATGTAGGGCAACTCTTGTGATTTTTTTTTTTTTTTTTTTAACTTTAAAAGGCCTTATAACAGGGCAACCTACAGGATCAAAAAATAAGACATTCAGCCTATTGCATTAAGCGCACGCACAGCAGCCCTACTCGAAGAACGCACTTTTAACTCTGAAGGTAAGTGGTTTTAACTTCACAAGACTTCAAAATGGAGTTGGGCCCCATCCTTCACAAGAAGCTGCCAGTCAGAAGCACATAATAAGGAAATATACTTGCACAGCAAAAGAAGTGACACCAAGTTTAATGATCGAGTCACATCAAAACCAGCCCTTACTTCGGCAAATTGCATCTTCTTTGCATCATCTAGTCAGCCTCAAGAGATACGACTGTTTTTACACTCCAGAAAAATGAACATACAAGACAAGGAGGGTACACAGCTTGCAAACTGTGGCAGAAGGCCGGCACGGACCTCGGCATTTGAGCAAGGCTCCTATCAACTTTCATATAGCTCCATGCAGGCAAGGAATGCCTGAGCATACTGCTGAAACAGACCCAAACCACGCAGGAACAAACACAACGCACCACGAGCAAGCTGAATTACGTGCTAATAATTAAACATCAAAACACCTAGAAAGAAGGCCACTGCTTAATGTTAGCACTATGTGGCTTCCTACAACTATTTATGTGTCCCCAAAAATTTAAAGAAAGAAAATCTATTTTTAAGTAATAGCTTTTTAGAATAACTGGAGTAACTCAGCCTATATAAGACAAAATTGGTATTTTAATCATTTTAAATTTAAGTTCAGCCATGCAGGTTACATTACAGGGGGGGGGAAAAAAAGCAACTTCGAAAAAAATCTTTTGGAAAGTACTGAAGTTGGAGAACTACATAAACAGGAGGTTTTTTTCCTTACTGTTGCCATACAACAAATAGAAACAAATAAAGACAGGAAACTGACCAACCCTGTAGAAACTCCAGCACAGAAATTCCTCCAGAATAGGAAGAAATCAAAGTAAATATTATTCCCTTAAAGTTTTTCACATCTTATTACTGTTGTGGTTTAACCCAGCAGGCAGCTAAACACCACGCAGCCATTTACTCACTCCCCCAGCCCCCCCAATGGGATGGGGGAGAGAATCAGACAAAAAAAAAAAAAAAAGGTAAAACCCATGGGCTGAGACACAGTTTAAAAAACAGTAGAGGAAAAGAGTAACAATAATGATAAAAGAATATACAAAACAAGTGATGCACAATGCAATTGCTCACCACCCGATGACCAATGCCCATCCCATCCCTGAGCAGCCATCGCTGTCCCCCAGCCAACTCCCCCCAGTTTATATATGGAGCATGACATCATATGGTATGGAATAGCACCGTGGCCAGCTGGGGTCAGCTGTGCCCCCTCCCAGGTTCTTGTGCACCTGGCAGAGCAGGGGAAGCTGAAAAGTCCTTGATTTAGTATAAACACTGATAGGCAACAACTAAAACATCAGTGTGTTATCAACATTATTCTCATACTAAATCAAAACACAGCACTATGCCAGCTGCCAGGAAGAAAATTAACTCTATCCCAGCCAAAACCAGGACAGTTATCCAGAAGATTACTAAAAAGAATATTAGACAAACTATTTTAAGTTGACTTTCCAAGAAAACTGAGCTACAAACTGCCAAAAAGCTCAGTGCAGGGGCGAGGTGAGCTCTAGCCCACGGGGTCCTTCAGTAGGGCCCTGGGCATAATCCAGTAATCAGGGAAGAGCTGCAGACTCATAATCTCATCATTCGTACTGCTGGGGAGTAAAGTCTGCATATTCTGCTTTCTCTGTTGATATTTGTTGTGTTGTTCTCCAACAGAAACAAAACAAAAACACATCAATCTCCTTTTCCTCAGGAACCTAGAGGTCAGCTGTTAGGAAAGCACGAGCACAGTACAAAACCATATGGCTATTTTTGACAGCTACATTTAAAGCTAGCATGCAACACCAGTGTATGCTCAAAAACCAACAACCCTGAAAAAAGAAGTTTCACTTCTTCAGTTTCACAGACAAAAGGAGGCATGGACTTGCACCAATTTCCACCTGTAAACATATCATCAGCAACTTATACACCTCCCACTTTCAGAAGGATTCAAGCCTTTTTTGTAGAGAGGAAGGACCGACCTAACCAAGAACTTCATTTATACCCAGAAAAATTACTGTAATATAGAAGAAATGCATTGATTCAAACAATACCACAGCTGACTTCCCAGTTTCAAAATCCAGATGTGTTGTACAGCAG
>NW_009259239.1:395688-398578 GCF_000687185.1 Egretta garzetta | reverse complement strand
AAATGACTTCCTTCCACGAGATTTCTGCCACAGCATAGAGAACTAGATCATTTTTTAAGTATCTCTTACAAGCAGTGATGGCTTATAATTTGCATATATTAATCAAGAACTCTTACTACACATAGCTTTGCACAGCAGAATATTGTAACTGCCAGTGCTCTCATGTCTTCATAATCTACTGCAGAAAGGCTCAAAAAGAAGGAAGAACTGTTTCTAGCTATTAAACCACTACTTACTTTCACTAATAAAACAACCAAATACAGTCTGGCACCACTCGTTCCTTTCCCTGCTACTCTTCTTATGACTTAAATGGGTTTCCACAATACCCTCTGGATGGCAGGTTTATCAGGGATCTCTTCTCTATCATGGGACTTCCCAATGCAATGCATTTCCACTTGCACCAGTTCTAAGACTCCATTAGAACAACACAGAAATTCTTGTTCATGAAGGCTTTCAGGAGGAGCTTGGCTTTGCAAATACTTTAGTTTAATTATTTACTTCAATGGAAACCATTTTTCTTTAGTTTTAACGAAGAGTGCAATGCAAAATGAAATCAGTTTTGAAGCTACCTTATAACATCAATCCCTTTTTTGTGAGAAATGATCCATTATTAATCTCCTTTCTTCCACTCTTAATTTCCCCCCCAACTGAAAATCCAACTAGTTCCTTAATATTTTCACATTTCTATTTGACAGAGGGGTACACTTCATTTGTACAAGGTCTCTCTCAATTCAACAGAACTGACAGAATAACCCAGGTAAGCAACACTGCCTTTTAAAAAAAAAAAAAAAAAAAAAAAAAAGAAAAACTGACATTGTTATTTTCTCAAGACAAATATGCCCATTATTACATATGTTCTATCATCCTTCTGTCTAAAAGGATATCAGGCACAAGAAAGCAGAAGTAACATCATCTTTTAGTCTCTCTCCCTCATTTCCTGAAATCCAACAACTAAAAGCACCAGGCCCTCCTATTGAAAGGAGTATCAAGTTCAGATGTTCAGATCCTAAATGAACAGGCTCCCTGCCAAAGGGGAGGAGCCAGTCACTGAAAATCAGTTTTCAGAGCGGTTTCCCATTGACCAACATAAGTGGGAACAGAGGTGAGCCATCTTTCTCACAATTCTGTCTGAATCAGCCACAACCCCATCGCCACAAACTTTCCCAAAAGAAGCTCTATCTGACAATGCTTAGTCTCGGTCAACTCCGGGCAGAGTACACCACATGCGTACAATTTAATGGATAACATACCTGTTTCTAATCGTGATGAATATTGGTACAAGAAATACAAATTCACCAAGTAGAGAAATCCTGTTCCGGGTCCCACTGGGAAGAAGAAAGTTGCAGTTATCGGCCGCCAGATCTGTCCAGATCAAAAGAAAAAAAGATGTATTTATATACTGTAGAATGAACTCAAATGCATTGGGGTTTTGTTTTCATTTGTTACCAATTACTTGGAAGATCAAGGAGATTAAAAATAGACCAAGTATCAGTTACTGCTGCTTCAACAGCTTTTACAGTTGCTTTTTTTTTTTTAAATCTGATAAGCAAAGCTATTAAGATCACAAGAGAAATCACATACAACTTCCCAGATCGCTTCCATCACATCTTCGCAATATTGAGCGTTTACTGTGGTGCAAAAGGGATATGCTTGCAAGGATGCTGCCCTGTTTTAAAAGCATCCCTACAGAATCCATCCTTACCTGTTGAACAGAGGCCAAAGAATTCACTCAACAGCCTTTAGCGTACTGTTCCAGACAGCACACACTGCTCTGAGCATTTTGCACCTGCTTTAGAGAGTCTCCCAACTACCAATATCGGGCACAGTCAACTGCATGGCAGCATGCAGCAAGGACAGAAAAAGTCTGGCCGTTTATGAATGAGCTCTTTAACTGGCAACACTTCCAAATAAGAGTATTGGGATCCTGAGCATCACAGTTCCAGAAGGAATAACAGAACTAGAGGAAAAAAATAGTCATTTAAGCTACTAAATTTTGGGGACAATACATGAAACAAACTACAGTAGAACTACCTTTTTTTGCACTCAAATCTTTTTCACTGAAGATATAATGAGCACATATAATAGAAATTTAAAGGTTGGGATCTTTTCTCTTCCTTCACTTTCCTTTTCAGTTCATCTAATTGGCGCCCTCCCCCTACACACCCGCATACCAAACCCTGTAACCTCCCAATGCAAGGAAGAAGACTACGTCCAGTTTGTGACCACTTTTGGTATTGCTAACGCATCCAGAGACGCCGTACAGCTGAAACCTCAGGACTTCAGCTGCTAGTTTATGTCAACCACACCTAGGCACAGAAGGTGACAATCCTGAACACAAGCCTCTTGAAATTCCCAAGCAAGAAACACTAAGAAGGTGCAAAAAAACCCCCACTTCTCTAGCTCTGCCTTAATATCTCCCGAGCTACCTGCGGTTTAGGACAGTCGTGCACCCGCCTGCAAGCCCCGTTCCCACAGTCGCATCCACACAATCGCACAGCGGAGGCTGGGCAAGCCCCCTGAAGTCGCAGCCACAGGTTGTATGAGTATAAAGTGCCTTAGGACAACAACTAGTGCCAGCCACAACAACCCCCCCGTCAAAAAACTTAGGAAAAAGGGGCACCAGAATGAGATGCGAGGCAAACTACAGGGCCTGCCAAGGGCCACAGCCCTCCTCGGCCCGCCCCGGGGCCCTGTGTCACCTTGGTGGGGAGCCCGGGGCCTGCGGAGGCACAGCACTTGCTAAACCCGCGGCCCAGCTCGCAGGCCTGACGCAGGTTAAGCAGGCAGGCAGGCCCGGCTTCCCGCTGGAGGCGGTCTGCCTCGGTACGCGGTTCCCTCCCGGCGCGGCCGCCGGGGGAGGGGGCCAGCCCCCGCCCGCAGCCCGCAGCCC
>NW_009259239.1:395209-395466 GCF_000687185.1 Egretta garzetta | reverse complement strand
GCCGCCGTGCCGGCCGGCCCCTCCCCCTGGGGCTGCGCTCCGGGACACCGGGGCGTTGGCCGGCAGCAAGTCCCGCACGTGCGAAAGCCTGGAAAAAACGCATTACATGGCCCATTTCACTAAGTTATAAAAATATGTGCCTGACGGGACGCCACATTATGTTATAAAAATATATTTTTAAATATATAAGAAGTATTTTCTCTGGCCTCTGCTTTATTCGTTATCCGACGCTGACCGCGCTCCCCTCCCCTGTTCCC
>NW_009259239.1:371069-394751 GCF_000687185.1 Egretta garzetta | reverse complement strand
CAGGGCCGGCCGGAGCCCACCGGGGCTTCTGCAGGCGGGAGGTCCAGCCCGGGGACGCCCGGTTAGGTAACGGGGAGAAACGTTCCCGTTGAAGGCGGAGCAGGTCCCCAGGGAGGCTGTGAAACCTCCGTGCTCAGAGAGCCTCGCAACTTGGCTGGGCAAGGGCCTGGACAACTCTCTGGTTTAGCTTTTTTGATTCTCATTCTATGGAACAGAATACCATAGGCGAATTCCCACGAGAGTTTAATTAAAATGTGAAATGCTAGGAAAATACTGTCATGCCCGAGCTGAGGAGCGGCAGTACGAGTGTGGCTTTGGAGCAGCGGTGTGCTGTCTGACATGGGGAATGTGGGCACAGCTCTGTCAACTCCTAACTTTATTCTCCTAGGTTACTTTAGTGGCAAAAGGAACATTTGAAAGGCAGAGAGTGGTGTTGAGCAAGTCCTGGGAGATGCTGTAACTATGCTGATAAGAACTCACATTTCAAGGTGTTTTTAGAATCAGGAGTCATACTTTGCTTGTGGGGTTTTTTAATGACATTAAAGACGCTAACATCACTAAATTTTACTTATAATTTGAATTAGCTTAACGTCTTTCTAATTTGATTTTTTTATGGCCCTTCCCTCCTATTGCACAAAAGAATGGGCTTAACAGAATGAGGTGCAATTAGTTTTGTCTCTAGTCTGTACCGTGGCTGCACTGCCCTTCTTCTGATATTCACTCACACTTTGTACTGTATGCCAACAGTTGCATGCAGGTACTGGGCTGCATATTCTGTCTTAGAAATTGGTGTCTCAGATAGCTATCGGCATCATATATACTCACGGTCAGGGTCTTCTGCAAGTGCCCTGCAGTCTTTAAGCAGCCTCCCAATATCCTGTACAGTTTTAGATATTTAGTTTGAGCGATCATACAAAATAATTGGTTTGCCCCGTGTTAGCCAAAAAATCCAGGAGTAGCAGATCTCCCAAATCTTAATTTCCTGCTTCCTGGAAAAACCTTCCTCTTATGGCTCAGTGTGCACACAGGCTTCAGTTCTGCATCTGGCTCCATTTTATGCCAACAGCAGGGTACAAGTATAGAATGTGAAAACACGGGAAGTTTTGTTCCGTAATATCTCAGATGAATAATGGCGAAAATGGCTTGCTTTGTGCTTTTGAAGACTCTGGAAAGAAGTGGTATTAAAACTTTTTCCCCCCACCCCAATCCAATCCGAGTGGTTTCTTACAGTAATTCATAGCTTCTCAGTTTTCTAGCGTGTTTCTTCACAGTGATAATGAAAAGCCAGTTTCTGTGCTGAGTGCTGAATTGGGCTTTCAGATACATTGGTAGATGATACGTCAGCGTGTATGTTAGTGTTATTCATTAATAATATAATTGAAAATCAGGTAACTAGGAGCCACTTAAAAGGATCATGAACAGTAGATTTCCCCCATCTGCTTTACGTGTCTCTTAACTACCTTCCAACATAGCGAATTACTTCCTTTGTCTAGTATATTTTTTGTACTAGAAATACCTATTTTTCATGGAAGACGATTTTTCATAAAACACTGTGAATGACTAGAACTGTAAAACCATAAGCTAGGAATGTTTTAATCCTAGGTCTTGGAGAAATATGTGATAATAAAACAGTTCTAAGTACAGTTGTTTTGCTTGCTTTCTTCACAGAGTTATAGTAAACATAATTCATAGTATCAAAGGATACCATTCAAAGACGATACGTTTTCTGAATGTGGCTTTTGACAGTTCTGGAGATTCTCTACTTGCTGGAGACCACCAAGGGAATATATATGTTTTTGACTTGAATGGAAACAGGTAAGAGTATTTCTATCAAGATGTTTTAATTGTCTTAACATCTGTAACATTCAGAGGTATGGAACTTGCCTGGACAGCTTGCCTCAAGTCTGGTTTTAACCCTCAGTTTTCCATGAATGTGGAAATAGTGGTTTTCTCTGAGCTGAAACTGCAAGCCCTTGTAGGCTCCATAAATATTATTTTATTAGTTTAGCTGCTGCAAAAGATCAGTAGTTTGTAACTCTAAACTGAACAAACAGCAATTTCATGGAACTTAAGCAATTAAATTCTACCACAAGAAGTTATTCTTTGAACAGTACCGATCAATTAATAATATAAGCCGTGAATTACAATAAGTTAGACTTCGTATTGTAGTGTCATTTGCAGAAATATATTAATCAGTCTTTTCAATTTTACACTACTGAGTTTTAATATTTTTATATTTATCATAATTAGATATGGGTTTTTTGCTCTCTTTTGAGTTATTTTTTTCTCTCAGTGAAATATATTGAAATTTATTAAGTTATTCATGTGACATTATGAACCAAAGTTTCCTGACATAATGAGAACATATATTTTTAAATAGGTTCAACCTGGTTCAGCGGACAATGCAGGCTTGCACTGCTTTGGCGTTTAATCTTCGCAGAAAGACAGAATTCCTGGTGGCTTTGGCAGATTATTCCATTAAGTGCTTTGATACAGGTAAGGAGAAATCTAAAAGCTTACTTTCTGGATTGTTCTAAAAAACTGTATCATTCCAGTTTCAATCTGAATTTTTTTGTAAGTTTTCTTGATGGAAATCTTATGTATTTCATGCCATCTGTTCTTCCAAAAAAAACCCCTACAGTTTGGGCCCATGGGGTTATAGTCCTGTGGGTAAACGAACCCTTTGCTTTGTCAACATTTCTTGTTCCCACTGAGTCATGCAGGCATCTGTTCAACTGAATTCTAGCATAGGACCGCAATTATATATGATACCTTTTTTAAAGCGATTCTGTATGTTTGCTTAGAATGATGTGCTGTATGTAAAATCGAACTAAAATCAGTTGACAGTATGTTAGTTTCAACTGCACCAGTTGTTAAGTATATTTACAGTAAAATAGTTGAACAAAGTGACAATATACACTAAAAGAACTGTCAGTACTTGTGAGCATGCAAGTAGATCTGTAGCAAGTAGATCTGTATCCTTATTCAAAAGCGATACCTAAAATTAACCTCGCAGGACAGCTGTGTGTCTCTGTCTTGATTAGAAGTTAAATGGTGAAAGGCATTGACAATTCATTCTTCATAAGTTAATCTTAACCTGTCAAAAAGTGCAGTGGTAGTGTCTCTCATCATCTGGATTTAAATCTTTTTCAAAAGCCATAGGAATCACTCACTTGCAATTTGAGGGTCTGATATTATTAGTGAAGGTTTTAATGTAACACGCTGTTTCCCAAAACAGAGGAATAGTCATAGTTAAGGTCTGAAATCCTCTGCTTTTTCTCCTCCTTTCAACCACAGTAAGACCAAACTTAGATTTTGGATGCAGTTCTTAATTATTCCAGAGTCCTGCATGTTTATATGGTGCTGTTTCTGGATACCAAGTAGTACTAAAGAATGTCTTAAAATATGAAAGTTATTCACATAAGTCGGTATCGGGTAACCTATCCTTAGAGGTGTGTTAGATAATACTTAGTTGGTGGGCTCCATCCCCTGCTTTGGAAGCCATACTATGTAATCCCATGTCATCTTCCCATGTGACAGTAGCTTTAAGCACTGAATTGTCTGTAAGCACAGCAGAAGGTTTGAGTGTTAGGCTGCATGAGCTGCTTTATAGCCGTTTCCCATCTTTGATGCCAGAGCAGTAGGTCAGCTGGAACCACCCTGTGGGCTGTCAGGCAAACTACCCAACATAAACTACCCAACCAAACTACCCACGAATACAGTTTGGTTGCTGGGGGAAGATTAGTGGTCATGCAATCACAAGTGGGAGACAATGTAGTCAGAGCAGTCATTTCCATATTATGCAATGCACAGCATAAAAATGTTTTGGACTCTGAAAGAATTAATGAGGTGTTGCTTTCTGACAGTGCCTTTCTATAGTCATAGCCTATTGTCATTAAACCTTTCTTCCTTGCACCTGTAAATAGCTGTGTAATCATCCATGCAAGTAAAAACAAGTGGAGAATTCTAACTAAGAACATTCGGTCTCAACTTCTAGAGATTACTGTGGGTGTTTACATTGGATAATCTGCCTAGGAGGCATGCTGAACTTAGCTGATCACAGTGTTCGTGACTTTTTAAGATTGATTCTTAGTCTAAATTAAACAAGTCTTTGCAAGTTGGCTTTCTGTGTAGAACTGAGAACAATTTATGAAATCTGTTACTTGGAGATGAGGAGATGGTTATGTTTCTCTAAGGTATAATAACTATAGGAAGACCGATACCTTTGTTTCTTGTTTGTTGGGCTCTGATGGTCAATGGTCATACACTGGATATGCTTAAAAGTCTCTTTCACAGCATAGCGTTGGCAATAAAGAGTAAAGTAGTAGCTGTTTCACTTTGAATTACTTTCATGTCCTTTTCATTGTTTTTCATCAACTCCTGCAGAAACCAAGGAGCTGGTTAGTTGGATGAGGGGACACGATTCTTCGGTGTCTTCCATCTCTGTCCATGGCTCAGGCAGGTATGCCATCACTACATCTGCTGACACAGCACAACTGTGGGACTTGGACACCTTTCAAAGAAAAAGAAAGCTGAATGTTCGTCAGTCTGTGGGTATACAGAAGGTAAGTAAAGAACAATTGGTAAAGGGTGAACAAGCATACAGCTGAATCTCTTCTATGTTCTTTGGGCATATCTTCTTAACTGTCATCCTATCACATCATCCATACCACTGGAATCATGACTCAGTAGTTGTAGAGATCTGTTGGGAACTTCTAAGGAACCTCCATCTTCAGAGATGCTCAAAACTGGGTTGGCTATGACCTTGACTAACCCGATTTAATGTGGAAGTTGGGGCCATCTTCTAGAGTGACCCTGCTCACCTGGGGGTGGGCTCAGAGGACCTTCGGAGATTTATTCTAACCTGAATGATACTGGGATTTAAGGGTGTGGTTAAAAAAACAGTTGTGGTGTCATACAGTCACCACCACCTACCGCATTCAGCTACTTATTCCAAAGTTGCTCTTCTTCCTATGCGCGCTAAGCACTGAACATGGGAACAAACAAAGCTGAAAAGTAACTCAGCAAAAAGACATTGCTGCTTTTCACCCTAGTGGTTTCCTTGGGTTCAGTTTACTGCACAGGCACGCTGGAAGAACAGGGGATGAGAAGGATGACGTGTTTGTGTCAGGGAGTCATCTTCCGTAGCATTACACTGCTTTAAACAGGTCTGCCTGCGCCACCAAATGTCAAACTTTGGCATGAGTACTACAGAAAGTACTGACGCAGTGCCTGCGCGTTGCTTATACACACATGCTGCCCTGCAGTGAGCAATCCTACAAACACCACTTCAAACCAAAGTTCTCATCAGGCTGGTCACTCAAAAGCCATGCTGATTTTGCAGAGAACAAGGCCATTCATTTGTGTCTCTTCACCGTGTTCTAGGTCAGGCAGAAATTTTGTCAGCCTGAAATAGTCACCTAGCAATTGCTGTGGAAGATAATGCATAAATTTTTGTTTGTTTGTTTTAATAAAATTGTTGTGTAGTGTATGTTGCTGAACTAATTATGCCTTCCTTCCAAAGGTGGCTGCATTTCTTTAGTGGACAAGATTTTTCTATTGCTCAGTATCTTTCTTTGTGTAGGCCACATGTAGCGGCTTCTTATTGATAAACGGCTCTTAGAATTTGGTAGGATCAGGATGTTACAGCATGGAAACGACCTTTAAATCCAAACAATAGTAACTACGGTTGAATGACTAAATCACTGTTTGGGAATGAAGAACCTGCACTTTTGGTTTGGCACTACCATTTCTGATAGGACACTGCAAATAATCCAATTTATCTGGATTTCATTTTCCTGTCTTTAGAGAGAATGATACTTATTGCCATGCCACAATTTAAGACCCATAAATGCTTTATTAAAGATCATATTTATTATTAGACTGCAGCCCTGACACTCATTGTCCAAGTTGGATTCTTGCTTGCTGTCTGAGCCATCATAGTAGTGTCATACCACACTCTGCAGTGTACTTTTTGGTGCCTCTTTACTTAAGCCCAGTTGCACTCCAACATACACCTTCTGTTAAGTTGGTATGGGGCAAAGCTAATTTGAAAAGGCAGGGACTGAGCTGCACACTGTAAGAATAGCAGGTGGAAAAAAAAATGAGAAAGAAGAGCTGAGAGAAGGCATCTATAATGACCATTTTCAAAGCATCACTGCGTATTCAGCAGCTGCTTGTGACGATCTTGTAGTATTTTTCTAGGGCAAAGCAGAAAATGAGGAACTGTTCAGTACTCCAGTTTACCAAAATGTAAACTTCACCTATCTGCATGGTAGGCATCTGCTCTCAATTCATTGTCTAAACTTCCTCATGGTCCCTGGAGGAGGAAGACAGCTCAGTCTGTCGTATGATAAATGACTGGTAGGTGAGGTGACGCTTTCCCGACAGGTAACTTCTGCTCACTGTCAAGTGATTAATTTGGCCTGAACATCCAACTTTGTCACATTCAGGAAGATGAATCCCATCCAATGTATCCAAATGTACAGATTTTCAAGGCCCCAAGAGACCATTCAGACCAAAACTCTGAACTTTGTAGCACTGACTGTAAATCTCAGCCAGTGAATTCTTCAGGTAGTCCCTCAGTGTTCAGATACCAGAAGACATTTTAAATTTAGCCTTCAAAATCGTAGGTACAGGGAATTTGCTGGAGCTGCATGTGCTGCTACCAAAATAGAACCTCTGATCTAAACAATAATTTGTCATTAAGCAGGAATTTGACATCCAAAAATGTAAATATTCCAATTTTTTTCTTATTGAGATTACACATAAACAATAAACATGTTCAGAATAACTGAAAAAATATATTTACAAGAATTTTGGTTTTATCTTCATTCATCTTCACAGTAAAAATCTGCACTTCATAGTTAGAGAACACAGTGCTAAACTCTGTAATATTTTTTAGTTTTAGTAGTTGTATGTAAAACTAAGGAGTTTAAAGGTGAATGCTTCATAGAGTGCATTTTCAGGCTCTTGGTGCTATTTGCTGAAGCCAGTTTGTGGAAGATGCAACAAACAGTTGCTGAGTGACCAGTTCTAGCTCATGTCTTCCGTCCTCTCCTGCTCCTGCGTTCTTGTTCCCACCATTTGTATTGCGTCCTCTCTGGCACTCATCAGAAACCTCCACAAGATGGTTTAACAGTCATAAAAATAACATAAAGATTTTGTTGAGTTAAACTGGCGTAGCAAAGGGCACAACAAGTTTTGAACCAGTGCAAGGGAGAGTGGGCCTGCCTGGGCTGTAGCAGGAGAAGGGGAGGCCGCTGCCTTGCATTGCAGCTGCATCACACAGTTACAGTAGTAGCCATACTGTCGTGGTTTCTTGCTGTATTTCATTCTGCCATGTACCTTGGTCCAATTTAAAGGGTACTTCCTTGACAACATAGTCCATTTTTTTCTTTTCCATATTCTTCCAGGTTTTTTTCCTTCCATTGAGTAACACCATCCTCAGCTGTTTCAAAGATAATTCTGTTTTTGCATGGGAATTTGATACTCTTCACTGTAAATACCAGTTGCCAACTCCTGTAGAAGGTTCTGTATTACTTTATAAGGTCTTTGCAGTTACCAGGTAAATTGCTATTTTAAACATTCTAAAGGTGGACTACAAAAATTGTTGTTTTCAAACAGGTTTTCTTTCCTTATTTGTAATGTTTTATGGAAGTATTGAGCGATAGACTATGATAAGCTTTTGAACTCTGCTGTCACTGATACTTTCAGCAAGCACCAATAGCAGTTTTCATTACAGTCCCATAGCAGTTGAAATAAATTAAGTTGATTTTTAATGACCACTAAAATGAGGTTTAAAGTGTCCTTTAAAAAAGCAAATTTTATTATTTGGGAGCTATCTTGTTCTTTCAGGAGAGTACAACAGGAGTAATGACAGACTCAAAAGTGATGTGAGGGCATAGAAGGAAATGTACTAGTAGCTAATTAAATTAGCTAATACTAACTTAAATGATAGTATTCTGATGGAAACTTTGCCTCATCTGTGATCCAGAGATGGACGGATTTTTGTAGCTGGTGGAAAATCAAATCATCTTCACTTATGGTGTTTAGAATCAAAGCAGTTGATACGAATAATCCAGATGCCTGCAGAAGTACGAGCTGTCCGTCACCTGGAATTCCTCCCTGACAGTTTTGATGGCGGCTCCAATCAGGTCAGGTTTTTTACTAAGCTTAAGGCTGGAATATTTGGTTAGTTGATTCAACGCATACTTTGAGGGCTTTTGGGGGACACTGGGGATACGGGCCCATACCATACAAAAGGAAAGTTACTGTGCTAAGTGTTTGCTCAGTTGCTCTTTTAGCTTAAGGGAATGTCATTGCTGAATTGGGTATTCCTCTTTGGTTTACATAGACAATATTAATTGTTGAATCCTTTTAACTTATAGGTCCTTGGAGTGTTAAGTCAAGATAATATTATGAGATTTATCCATATAGGAACATGCAAACTTCTTTTTGTCATTGGAAGCCATGAAGAAGGAATTAGTACAGCAACAGCTAGCCCCAATGGACGGTATATTGCATCAGTAATGGAAAATGGTAGCCTTAATTTATATAGTGTCCAAGCTTTGACTCAAGAAGGAAATAAGGTAGAGTGTGTTACATTTCTTAAAACAACAATAAATCCCATGGAAGTTGATCCTTGTCCACATAACTTTTGTATCAGCAGTAGTTTGCAGACACGTGTTGGAGTGCCATATTTAACAGCACAAATAAAGAAAAAGTGGTTTGTAGAGTTCCCTTCATAGTTACTCCAGCCTGCCAGGTAATACGATGGTTTTAAAGTGTGTATATATATATATATATCACTGTGCTTCTGATGTTGGGAGGAGAGGGAGATATTTCTTTCTACAGCAATAGAACAATTTCTCTTCGTAAGGACGTTTTGGGGGAGATGGAAACAGCGTAATTGTGCTGCTTCTGTTCCATTTCCTAAAGGAAATACAGTTTTGCAAGCGGTGCTGTCTTAAACTGCAGGCATGAATGGTGCTTTTGTTACGGTGATTTTGTTCTTCTTGCTGTGCTAATGTATACCAGCATCCATCATTGTGGCACAATCATACTCCTAATCCTTCCTAAATAACAAACATTCTAAATACCAGTTCTTATTTTATTAAAGTAATTTATTAATGAGAGTCAGGTTTCTAAATCCAGAATTCCATATATCTTTAATCACCATGTCTTTGAAGTAAACAGCAACCAGCTTCGGCTAATGATGGAGTCGGAGCTGAGGAAGGATGTGTAAAGATGTCATGCGTGCATTCCATTTGCACTTTTGCTGCCGGTTTGACATGAACTGGGATATCCACTTTGTTACTTGCTTTCCCAATCTCCAACACTGAATTAATACCTCCCTGACACTGAAGACTAATTAAAGTTTGTAAAGGTCTTTTGTATTCTTTTCAACTGGTGCTATAGAAATGCAAAATATTTTAGTGACATTGAGAAACACGCTAAAGTAAATAACCTGAACAGTACATGATACACATTTATACTGTCCCAATTATATTTTAATATTTGCTAAACAAGGAAATAACATGACGTTTGAGTTGGTTTGGAAGCTACATAAACCTTCTCACAGTCTTTCTAGTTTATTACAGCAGTTTTATTCACTGGCATACTTAATCAGGAGTATACAGTCCATATATATTTATTTATGGTATAAATGTGGCTCTATTCTTGCTATGGCCATCAAGCTCAAAAATATGGCACAAAATAGAGTAAACGTCAAATTACAGTGTTATTTAATCTGTTTTACAAGATGTTAACTGCGGTATTTTCACTTAATATTAGCCTCCACCACCCATGTTCAAAGTAGTAGAAGATTGGGCCAAGTGCACATCAAAAGCAAATAAACTGACAAGAGTGACTTCAGGAAGGTCAGAGCAGCCTTTGAAATCTAAAGGAAGCATAATTCAAACCAGATTGCTCAATCTGCAAGCGAACACATCACTTGAAAATAAAGAGGTAGGAAGAAGTTGCAAATATTTTGTTCTCCAGTCTGCAGCATTTAAATTTCATTGCAAAAAAATATTTATCTGCTTACTTTAAAGAACAAGTTCAGGCACCGATTCACTTGGATGTTTGAGCAGAGAGGGGATTGAGGGAGTTCTAATGCCATTTCCTCTCTCTGTTTAGCCCGTACTCCACTATTACGTGACACAGCCAGAGCTGCCTCCAAGTCAGCTTGGGGTACCTCTGAAGTTGTTAAAGCAAGCTGTGACACATTTGGATATTTGCTAGCTCTGATCTGCTTCCCTGCTAGGAAACTGGCACCTCTAAAATGTCTGCCTAGAAGCCATTTAATTTTTTATTAATTATTTAGAAGATGCATTACTGTTACATTTATTTCCCTTCTGTCATCTTTGTGCCATCTTCTCTCTGTGTCTTTATCTTGCATCTCATATGCGTATATATATTCTCATATATACGCACACACATATATATACACAGATTTATATCTATATCCTCCTGTAACATTCATTACAATATGATCTATTCTTTATGTCGATATTCTTTATGGTTTGGCTATATCCATCATTTAATTATATATAGTTTAGTCAGTTAGGGTCTGATTTGCTTCTGACTGAAATCAATGGCAGCTGTTCTTTGAGTTCAGTAGATGAATGATCTTTTGAATTATCTTTTTTGTTGCTGAAATACCTAGGATTATGTTACAGATAGCAGTACACATATTTATTTTTTTAAATATTATGTTAGGAACTTCAGTATTTAGCTACTATCATCAATTAGAGTGCAAGGAAAGAGATTATGAAGGGCGAATCCTTACATTTATTGTTGATCCCCTATCTTGTAGAACGAATTGCCAGGTGGATTAAACAAGAAACGTCTGCGGGCCTTATTGAAAGGATTTGGAGAATATCCAGCAAAGTACAGGTATGTTTGTGTGCATGTTCATGCTTGCACAAAATAAAATTGCTTGTGTTTACTGGCCTATGAAGAAGTTGCTTGACTAAGTCTGCATTTTAATTGCAGGATGTTTGTTTGGCGTTCCTTATTACAGCTTCCTGAAAACCACTTAGCATTCAGTAGCCTCATAGATAAGGGTACCCACAGTGCATTTGTGAATATTCAAAATGAGTATCCCATCAAAAGTAGGAAACTGCTGAGAGTTTTACAGAGGTAAAATATATATTTATATTTATTTAAATATTATAATTTTTATTTTCATATAGTGATCTGAAATGTATCTAATAGATGGAATCAGCTGTATGGAAAATTCTAGAATGAAATAGTAGTACCCTCATGTAATTTTGGTTTTATAACTCGTGTAATCCTGCATCTATCTTGAAGTTTACAGTCTTTCTATGTTGTGGTTCTGTAGTGCAAATTTTTGTTTGGTTTTGGATCGATGTTTTCTACACCTTTGTTTGCCTTTGTGTATAGGACCTTATCAGCTCTAGCTCACTGGTCTGCTATCTTTGCTGAGACGCCTTATATTCCTTTGCTAGCATTCCCATTTGTAAAATTATTCCAGAACAACCAGCTGATCTGCTTTGAAGTTGTTGCTACAGTAGTAGGTAAGCAATGATTTTAAAGACTCAAATGTGCTGCAACATGTTTAAGCTTTCCCATGCAAAAGAGCTTTTCCTGATGAAATGAATGAGGTATTTCCTAAGAGGTCACCAGGCTCCCTTTTAAAGGTGTTGCCAGGAATTAACATGTAGCGACTGTGTGCTTAAAACAAAAACCTGCTTTTAAATAAAACCAAGACATTAGACTTCCTTTTGCAGTGTTTCTAGCAAAAAGTTAGCAGTTTAACAGTATTTGTAACGTCTAATCACTAAAACAAATCTATCTAGCATAATTATATCATAACTAAAATCTGAGAGACCTGGGAAAAGTAGTCACGCACCCCCACCCCTTCGCCCACTCCCAGTCAAAAGGGAATGATCTCTTTTAAAGTTTGACCATGTTTAGTTGTCCTAAGCATGTGGTAACTCAAAATGAGACATTTGGCTGAAAGCTGGCTACGGCTGTCTTCTGAAGAAACGTTCTAAATTAAAGTGCTTTACACTTAAATTAGTTGTTGCAGCTGCTGCTAAGTCTACAGAAGATATGTGCTGCCAAGCATACATACCCACTTTACAAACACATGCTGTTAGTGAATAAGTATCCAAGTTTACGGAAATTATTCTTAGTATGTTAAAAATTACTTGATCCAGGCTGTAGTTTCATGAGACAGAAATACCGGTTTAAGTATTCCCATCTGCCTGCAACCACAGCACACGGACTTTTTTTCATTTTATTTTTGAGCCAGATTAGTTCCCCAGTCTGGTTCACAGTGTACTGACACAAACACTTAATGCCAGTACAGCTGCAGGAGCAGTGAAGTGTGGGAATGGATTAGGAATAAATGCTAGGAAAGAGGAGAGATGGGAATATCTTAAATAGGTTTTGCTGCCTAAAACTACCTCTTAAATTTATACTCTTTATAACCAAACCTTAAGGCTGAAAAGAGTCTATCACTCTGGATTACAGTGGATTGTGTTGGCCTTTTTTTTTTTCTCTTTCAGTTAATTTTTGTCAACACTGGTTTGAGTATTTTCCCAATCCTCCAGTTAATGTCCTTAGTATGATGGAGAATGTTTTGGCACATCATGACAAAGAACTACTTCAGCATTTAATAAAATGCAATGTGACTTCACAGGTAATATTCTAGCCAGCTTTTGTATATAAAGTGTCACTGCAGTGAATGATAGTGCGCTAGTCTTTTGTTTGGAAGTAATTCTTTTTTGAGGGAGTTTTCATTAAATAACAGTGAGTGATATGAGAGTGTAAAGAATGTATCGTTGCTTTCCTGCAATTTTTCCTTTTCCATGATCATAAATCTCATGTACATGCTACTGTAGTTCTTAGCAGTCCTTTGCTTTCAAGTCTACGTTGCTTGAAAATCTACTTATCAAATCATAAATGTAGTTGGTTTTTTTTTTTTTAAAGCGGACGTGGGTGTGGGGAATTAATTTTGTAATCCCTATTTATCATTAGGGATGAATTTAGCTTCACAGATCTAAACAGAAGATCTAGACATCCAGTGAAATAAGAAGTTTATTTATAATCACCCCATATTAATTTTGAATGTTTATAGTTGATGATAATTTTTATCTTCAAATATTCTGGTTAAGTTCCTGTTTCTTTCACAAACCAATAGATTCTCAGTATAAGGCAAGAAAAATTGATATTATTTATTTAAAAGGAATGGTAAAATGGCACTAATGGATTATTTTGTCAATTTTCCCAAATAATGTAGGTGTATGCTTGGCCTCTTCTAGAAACACTGTTCTCTGAGGTTCTAACAAGAGAAGAATGGCTGAAAGTCTTTGACAATATCTTCTCCAACCATCCTTCGTACTTTCTAATGATTGTTGTTGCCTATATTATATGTTCCAGAGCTCCCTTGCTTCACTGTAATCAAACACGGGATTTTGAGGTAAACATCTTCATATTTAAGTCAGTCATGTGAAAGTGTGCCTGCACAGACGTATAAAACATTTATCTGTTGTTACAGAGGTTAGAAGGAGATGTTTCATTTCCACATTAATATATTATTACTTATTTCTGAACAATGACATCTAGTACCTGACAAATATACAATAAATGAGCAAAATACTGAGCATTTTCCTGCAGTTTCATGCTATGAGATCTTTAAAAGCTTTCATTAGCTTTCTAATGCCACTAAAAGCCATTTTGTAAATGTCATAGTTCATCAACCACAAAATAATTCTGCCTCTTTTTTGGGGATCTAATATGAACTTGTGCCTGTGGAGACAAGACACAGTCATTCTGTCATGTTGTTTCATTATTTTGCTTTCCGATTTGCAAAATTAGGCAGTATTATTTGATGTTCTGTGAAGCTAAATGAAAATGTTTCTTTATGTTTAGCCTTACATGCGGGGAGGAGGTTTTTTCATATGAAAACATCTGTAGGCAAACAAAGGGTTCCACCTTGAAAATGTGCTTGTGAGCAGTCAGTTTGACAGACATCAAACAGACAACATTATTGCTATGTTTAATAATAACCAATTTAAAGATTTTCTTGGTGAATAAGATCTTTGACAGGAAGAATAGTCCCTCAAGAAGAGGAACTTCCAAGCTTCATGTTTGAACACCAGAAGCGGAGGAAGGTTTATCCAGTGGTAGGAGTGTTCGTGCAGGCATTTGGACACTCTAAATTCACACTTAGCTTTCCAGATCCCTTACGCAACTGCCATTTGAAGAGAAGGAAAAGAACCAGAGCATACTCTTACAACTTGAAGAGGTTTGCTTCAAGTCATTTGACCCAGTGATATTTTACTAATTGGTAGGGCTAACTTAATAATCCCTCTTTAAATCAACTTTTGGAATATAGATCTTGCTAATTTACCTAATTATTCCCAAATAGGCATATTACAAAACTTGCTTAATCTTTTGTAGAATGTAAATGTAGAATGTCTCTTGCAGTATTTCTTTCATCATCGTAACAACCTGGACATTAACGTTGTGATTAAGGAAGCTTATCATCTTATGGAGGCTACACCACTAGATATCCATCCACAGCGTATGCTTGATGACTTCATACCACTTACAAAAGGACAGTACCCTGTATTTAATAAATATCCCGAGTTCATTGTGGATTATCAAACTCGGGAACTGGAGAGGATCAGACAGGATGAAATTGAATACTTACGAGAGAGGTATTAATGGGAAAGTTGAAGACAATATCAGACTGGGGGGACAGGTGGACACAATTGCCTTTTTCTGTTGTAATGTGTGCTTGAGAAGAAAGAGTTAAAAAAATTCAGGACAATGACTTTAAATAGCTGCTAAAGGTTAAGATTTACTTGGTTTGATGCATTTTTAAGTTAGATTGGTAGTCTTATCTTAAAAAATATTTGTTAATTCACAGAAAACATTGGGCTGCAAGTCTTCAAACTTGAAAGCTTGTAAGTCAGAGCCTAAAGCTCTACTGGCTTTTGTAGTGTCCAACTTTGTGAAGAGTTCTTAGCTTGCTGTTGAAGTCAGTGGGTACCATGATGCCATGGCACCTTTAGAGACTATTTTTTGTTAAGAATGTGAGGAAGAAAATATCGGCACTCACCTGCAACACCTTGTTGTCTGTAACAGCCAGTATTGTAACTCTTCCTTATGTACTTTATCAGTACCTATGAGGGATGCCATACTCTTTCATGACATCTCATTTCAGTCATTCTTTGTCATCGATTTCTAAGTAATCAAGTAATTTCTTGATGCTTGGCTTGAATTGTTAACATGTGGTCTCCTTCCATTTAGACAATTAGCGCATGAATTAGAGGCTAAAGCACAGGAACGGAAAGCAGAAGATGAAGCCTGGTATCGAAAGCAGGAATTACTTCGAGAAGCTGAAGAACAGAGGCGAAAAATGCTACTGGTAGAAGAAGAGAAGCTGGCAGAACAGAGGCAGAGGTATTAGAATATGAGAAGCATTAGGGGCCTTGCTACTGTATCCTGCTATTACATTTTTAACCATGAATAAAGAAGAAATAGCCACTAATTTGTATAAATTGTAATGTGGGAAAACAGTGTGGTCTGGTGGGTCAGATTTTGGTGTGGGAATGAAGTGATCTGGGTTGTATTACTGCCTTGCCTGAGGGAATACAGCAGATTAGAGGCCAAGTCACTTCATATTTCTGTCTCAGCTCCCAGCCTTTTGTCTGGTCTCTTCGGATTGTGAATGCTTTTAAGCAGTCGATTGCTGCATGTTTCACACTGAGACTTCGGAGTTGCACTGTGGGCAGACTCACGCCACAAATATAAGAGCCACTTACAGTATCAGTGACTGTACACATTCTTGTATTTCTTGTGGATTTAGAAAAAAAGACTGCTTTATATGTCAGTTGCTGAGCAAAGGGTTATGATAGTACTGAAGCTGAACTCTTAGTTTGTACATTTTGCAGTTGTGAAGGTTTAAGAGAGTTTCAACATCTCCATGATTTTTTAGATCAACTACAAGTAATCATAGAATCATTTAGGTTGGAAAAGACCCTTAAGATTGTCGAGTCCAACCGTTAACCTAACGCTCCCAGATCCATCACTAGGCCATGTCCCTAAGCACCACATCTCCAGGTGCTTCTCTTAAACCTCTGTAACCTACAGAGTAAGGTGGGGTTTGGGGTTTTTTTTAGAGGGCAGTGAGCCTTTCTTTGCAAACTAATTCTTGAGTTTGTGATTTTGTTCCTTGAAACGTTATCCTCCCCCTCTACTCTGCCCTGGTGAGACCCCACCTGGAGTATTGTGTCCAGTTCTGGGCTCCCCAGTTCAAGAAAGATGAGGAACTCCTAGAAAGAGCCCAGAGGAGAGCAACTAGCATGATAAAGGGACTGGAGCATCTCCCCTATGAGGAAAGGCTGAGAGAGTTGGGCTTGTTCAGCCTGAAGAAGAGAACACTGAGGGGGGACCTCATCAACACATACAAATATCTTAAGGGTGGGTGTCACGAGGACAGAGCCAGACTCTTCTCAGTGGTGCTCAGTGACAGGACAAGGGGCAATGGGCACAAACTGAAACATAAGAGGTTTCAGTTGAATATGAGGAAGAACTTCTTTACTTTGAGGGTGACAGAGCACTGGAACAGGCTGCCTAGGGGGGTTGTGGAGTCTCCTTCTCTGGAGATATTCAAAGCCCGCCTGTATGAAGTCCTGTGTAACCTGCTCTAGGTGACCCTGCTTTAGCAGGGAGGGGTGGACTGGATGATCTCCTGAGGTCCCTTCCAACCCTTGCCATTCTGTGATTCTGTGAAAGAGTTTGGTATTTTCCAAATAAATTTAGGACTAATTTTGTGCAGAAATAGGTACCAGGACACTGGCAATTATTCTAAGGAATAGTTTCCAGTTCTGGATTATTGCAATAGTAAACTAGTGCTTATTGAAGTAGAACAGAAATAGGGCACAGGACTTGAAAGCTTATTTGGGGACGTTGCTATTAGAGGATATCTGTGTGTCTGTGACTTTAATTTTGTCTTGCAAATGAAAACTGGACAATTTGAAAGAAAGAAAGCAACTTGTCCTGAGCTTTTTAAGTTAGAGATTAGCTCACAGTAACTAATGTATAACTGCAGTGCAAGTTTGTGCTCTTTGTTACTGACCTTTCATATATATAAATCCCCTTGTTTCTGTTCATTGTGGCTTTGAAGACTAGCTGCTGTGAAAAGAGAACTGAAAGTAAAGGAACTACAATTTCTAGATGCTTCGAGAAGGCGTTTTCTGAAGTACCAGCAGGATCAGCGTCAAATGGAACTGAAACGTCTTGATGATGAAATTGCAAGAAAGGCTGAGTATTGCTTAAGCAATTCTTTTCTTGAAGGTTTGTGAGTGAAAATAAACAAGGAAAAAACACATAACTAAAATTTCAGTTGATATGCTGTGATTTGTGAGCCCAGAGGTGTATTTAGCATGAGAAGGTAAATGCATAATTTAACAGTTTTATTTGGCACTTACTATGTTCTACTGGCTTGTTTTAACTGGCAAAATTCCTGAGAAAAGCCAGATTCATCTGTATATCAGCAGTGTTGAAAAATGTGATGAGCTCCTTAAAGGACTAGTGAATTCTCAGCTGTCTGTGGGCTGTATGTCCAGATTGCAAATTAAGTCTGCCATTGATTGAGAGGCTCTGCAGCAGCCTCTGGCCAGGCCTGGCTCTGTCCCATGTTACTAGCTCGAGCACCATGGCATGCAGATGCTGAGAGTGGAAGCTTTTGAACCTCATGGGCATGAATTGTGTCTCTGCAGGGCCATTCCTTGTGTCTCAGCATCGCGCTTTGCAGAGCACAGTGCAGCTGTGTGTGTGTTTCCACAGTCAGGGCACTGTAAGATTTGTTAGCTCCAGCTCAGCACAGGTTCTGCCAGGTGCAAAGTGGCCGCTGCCCTGTCTGTGTGCAGTCCTCCTCAGTGTTCTGGGTTCGGAGTCTCGTTCAATTTGGAGCTGCATCTGGCAGATGATTAGCACTAGATCAAGCCTGACATTTCCCTAATATGCTTGGCTGGATGCAAAACTATTCCTGTGCCTCTTTTCCACCTTGCCCTGTACTTTCGATATGCAGTATTTTCCATTATTCATGTTCTGATGGAAAGTTAACTAGAATTTAGAAGTAGGGTGTGCCTTGGGGTTTTGGACATTTTTCTTGATACTGTTTTTTTAAGGGGGAAGAATTTCTCCTTTGCTGTATTTCACGTGTTTCTCTTCTCCTCAAGGCATCCATGAGAGAGCAGGAAACAGCTGCTATTGTTCAAGATGTAGAAGTACGAAGGATGGAACTTGAATCACAAAGACAGCTTTTTGAACAGGTAGTTCTTAGGGATTCTATACAGATGTTTATATTTAGTGGTTCTTCCTTTGCAGTTCTCAGATTCAGTTGTGTTCATTCAAGCAGACTTTGTGAAGAAAAAGCGGGCTTTTTTTTTTTTTTTTTTTTTTACCCTTTTCCTCTCTGATACCTTTTTTAGAATAAACTTTTAATAAAAGCATTAGTAGAACTCACTGTTACCTGTTTTTCTGGGAGAAAATACCCATATCCTCCCCATTTTATTCTTCTCCTGTGCAGAGGTATCATTTGATTGCTGCAGGGTTTATCTGTGTGCTTGGCTGGTTGAGAGAAGCGAGAAACGTGTAAATAAGAAATAAGTCTATAACAATATGTTCCTCATCCCAGAAACTCCCACCTTTTCATCTGTGGTATCCAGATATATCTACATTTTCTGGAGAGGACAGTATAGCAGATTGATGTAGTTGATGAAAAAATATCTAATTGCCAACAACATCATTAAGCAAAAAGGAATGGGTGGTTCATGGGGAATGTGCAGTTCCTTTCTCAAATGACTGACTTACAATTCAGAAAGATCACTCTTCAGTAATAAAGGGGCTTAATCAATACTACTGTTTAAAGTTAAATATAAGTTGATTATAAATAATGACTGAAAAGTAAGGCTGCCAGTGGAAGACTTTTAGTAATGTCCGTTTTGATTAGAAATAGTAAGTGAAGTATTTAAAAATCCCAGCTACATGTGCCAGTCTTGCATACCTGCAGATCTGATGGAATGCAGGCAGAAGTGGAGATCCAGATAGCTAATCCTTATTTTGAAGTATGTTGTCCACTTATATTTGGCTTTTTAAAGCTTTTGGACATAAACTTTTTATAACCCATGCTGAGCGTAACTGGGCTAAGTTTCTTTTAGCATTTATTTATTAAAGACACAGCCAGCTGTGTTGTGGCTACGTAACCTAAACCAGGCTAAGCTCATTTGTGTTCCAGTACATGTAAAGTCAGCTGTTTAAGGGAACTATTTCTACAGGGATCAGCCTCTTTAGGCTAGAGAGGTAGCAATTACTTAACTAACTGAGGATGTATGTCTGCCCACAACAGTCTGTGTAGACAGGCTTTCCCTGCCTGTGCCCTGAACTGACTGTTTTACTGCCGTTGGTGAGGGGCTATACTCAAGCTTAGAAGGCTGTGTGTGTTAACTTTGCTTCAGGACCCTGCTGACACAGCTCAATAGATTCCTGCAGGCCTGGGAAGGGGTCACATCTTTTCCAGAAAACTCTGTAGATGTGCCCCGATGAATGTGAAGAAAAGGTGGTGAGAGTTAAAATTCTATTTCTAGATCTACTGCTGATTCATACTACTTTGGCAAATCATCTCTGTATTCAAGCTCTGCAGTGTTTATTATAAGTCCCCGTACCACGAAACATGATTTATATTTGTGAAACATTTTGAGGTTTTGGCTAAAATGTGCCATAAAAGTGTAGAATATTTTCATGGTGAGTCTAATTCATTTAAGTTGGAATTCTGCTTTTATGCCCCACTGTAATCCAGGGAATGGAATTATATCACCTGCGAGACCACTGTGAGGACTCGGGCTTAGTGTAATTCCAAGCGGATTAAACAGCAGGGACTATCACTTTCTTGGACAGTTATGATATGTAGTGCTTTGAGATGTGTGGATATATTCAAATACTAGTGTAATTAAATTCTAATAAATGTGAAAGAGGCAGAATTACAAATGTGGATTAGTAGCTTAGCAACAATAATTTATGTTTGTGTGTTTGGCAGCATCTAATCAAAGATCAAGAGGCAGTTACAAAGGAAATGGAAGAAGAGGTCGATGCCCATCGAAGAAGGGTGGATCTGGAAGATCACCTTGTTCAGCGATTGATGGAAATAGATAGAGAAGAAAACCAGAAAGCCCAGATAGTAAGATGATTGGGTCTTAACATGTATTTTGGGAGTTAGTATGCTAACTAGTACAAGTAGTACTAGTTAATAGTATTTCAATTGCAATTAACTAGTTCAAGTTAATACAAAAATATTTTCTAAGGAAATCTAATTTCTAGATACCTATAGTAATAGATTATGACAGTATGTTTAAAGTTTTGAGGTTTTCAAAAATCTGACTGAAGTGTCCAAACAATACTGCAGTTCTCTGGGCCTGCCGTGAATACTAACTTTGCTTTGCTTCTCAGAACTTAGGAGGCATATAAGACTCAAAAGTGCTTTTCAGAACAAGACATCCTCCTGTTAAGGAACACGTGTTATTTGCAACCATAATAAAACAAAAGTAAGCCTCAAAGGGACTTTCAGTTGGTAGTGCTTGGCAGGGAATTCAGCTATAGAAGCTGTCTTCTTGATCATGGTAATGAATGTGTGTAGCTTGACATTAGGAATTGTTCAGATTTTCAAGCTCAGAACTTGTAACTGCACAGTTGGAAAAATAGTTGCAGCTAACCCACTGCCCATATGCTTGGCATCTGCATTTATATTTTGTCTAGAAATAAACATATGGGTCTGAATTTTTGTAAACAGCCTTCAGTTTTTGGAAGCAGATGGATGTGGGTGGAAGTATTGGCATCCAGGTAGCAATCTTATGTTAGTTGCACCTGTAAATCATAATAAATCCCTGCTAGGAAAGCAAAATCCCCAAAATCATGGGGAGGGTTGATGCATCTTTCCAAAAGATTAAAAAAAACCCAAACCAAACAAGAAAAGACCCTCAGTAAGGGAAAGAATGAGAAGGATGAAGAAGCAGCAGAAGAAAGCCCTGATGAATGAGCCAGCTTGCTGTAATGGATGGGGGAGTGGCGCTGCAGGTACAGGCTCCCAGCTGGGACATCTGACAGTGGTAGTGGAGAACACTTCAGTTCATCTTATCTGTACATAAGGCTGTGTACTTGAAATAGGGTAATCGTACTCCTGGTAAGAAAGATGTTTTATTAGGTGGCTGAAGAACATTTAGCCAAAGCAGAGCAGAAACGCATTGACACTGACTGGAGGTTGCAAGCATTGCATAAACTAAGGCGCGATGATCAGGACCGCGAGAAGCGTTATGAAGAGATAGCCAAGCTCCTCCAGGACAACAGGGTGAAAGAAGCAGAACTGCTGAAGGCCGTGAGGGAAGCAGAAGAAAAAAAGGTATTTGCATTATTTCTTTTTTGAAGTGGGACTGGCACAAATGTAACTGTCTCTTGCCCATAACATGGTAGAGCATAAAACTGAAAGGTATTGAAGAAATATATTGTTAGGAATCTCCTTCCGTGTCTTGACTGGAAGTTTCTGGAAACACTAGAGCAAATTGGTAAGGATAATTTAGGCTTAGGAAAGCATATTCCTAATTCTGTAAATTCCTTTTTTTTTTTTTTTTCCCCCCCCCTCTGACCCAAGATTTTTACATTTCTCCAGGTGTCTGAATGAGAACTTTTTGAAAAAGAAACATTCACTGACCTTAATAACATATTTTGATTTAAGGGTGAAGTTTAGCCTGTAATAATCCAGATGATTTTAATAATTGCTTTTTACTCACGACACATCTGTTGAGGACACATTTAATATCTCTATTGCACAGCGGGAAGAAGTTATACAGAAAAAAGCTCAACTGGAAGAAGAGCAGAAGGCTGCTGCTGCTGCAGATGAGCACAGGAAGCAGTTTTTAGAAGACAAAATGAATGACGCATTAGAATTGGCTGAAAAGCTGCAAAGAGAAGATGGCTATTTTGGTGAGCATATAGATAATGCAGTTCTCCTGTGTGGATGTTGGCATGAAGCATTCAGCAACTGAATACAAACCCAAGTGTCCACTATTGGGGATAAAATTAAGCTTAACTCCTTTCCGTAAGCGCTTTTTGACAGTATTCTTTCATGAAACCAATATATCAGGCCAGACTTAGGTATCAAACTGAGATCCCTTTCTCTCAGATGCAGCAATATAAATGGCATTTTTGGTAGGAGCACAGGTTTAGATCAGCTTAAGCCGATCATAAAATCACGTCCCTTAGAAATCCTCTGTCAAATAATGTAAAGAACAGCAGACTCACTGCCAACAAGTGACTTTGCCAAGTGGGTGTTCGCAGGAAAAAAAGATTTATGCGCTTCCAGAATTGGCCAGTACATCCTTCTCAAATGCTGCATTTGTGTGTTTTTGCAGATATTTCTCCTATTCCCCTGTCTCTGCAAAGCTCGCACAAGATTAGTGATTAGTATTAAAATTAGGTGATTAATATTGCTTTGGGCGAACTTTTTCAGACTTTGCCCTTATTTGCCTAATGTTTTTAATATGGAGTAATTTGCAACTGCAAATTATTAAAATGGGTGTCTCCTCCTAGAACTGCAAGTACGAGTAGCTGTATTCCACATGATCTGAGTGGCCCATTTGTCAGAAGATTAATTATATAGGACGAAACAGCACATGTGGAGCTGTAATTTCTTAAAATGAAACACAGTGAGGCATAGCTTTGACCCGTAGACTAGAAACATTGACTTCTAATTCTGAGCAAATTGTACTTGCCATTAGCTGGAGTGAGTGATTGTTCCAGTTTTGCTTCCTGGAGAAAAACTGTTTCACCTCAAGCTAGAAAAAAATTCACTAGAAATTTAAACACTTTTAATTTACAAAGAATCCTTCTCCCCATTTCCCACAGAGAGGCTGTGTGATTTAAAGGCTGGACGTCCAGAGAGAGGGGTAGAACTCCAGCAGGTGCCACGGTCTGGAAACATCTGTCTGAATGATTTGTCTGCATCAGAGTCATCATCACACCGTAAGTTTCTAAGTTAGGACCCTCCTTCCTTTAACATTTAATTTCAGAAGCATTACTGGAACACTTAATTGTGTGATTGAGTCATTATTGGTTGTGCAGGTGTTTAGGGGATAGTAAACCAGTTTATTGTTGTATTCTATTTCACACCTGAAAAAATGTCTTCGTTACCAGGGGCAGCACAGGTAGGGAGTGCCTGCAGTGTGTCGTGTTATGAGAGCAGTGTCCCTCAGGGGTCTGTACTGCGGCCGGTGCTGTTTAACGTATTCATCAATGACATAGGGTACACTCGATCTCGCTGTCTCAGCAAGTTTGCAGATGACACCAAGCTGAGTGGTGCGGTTGACACGCCAGAAGGACGGGATGTCATCCAGAGAGACCTGGATAGGCTGGAGAGGTGGGCCTGTGTGAACCTCATGAGGTTCAAAAGGCCAAGTGCAAGGTCATGCACCTGGGTCGGGGCAACCCCTGGTATCAATACAGGTTGGGGGAAGAAAGGATGGAGAGCAGCCCCACTGAGAGGGACTTCGGGGTGCCGGTGGATGAAAAGCTGGACATGAGCTGGCAATGTGCACTGGCAGCCCAGAAGGCCAACTGTACTCTGGGCTGCATCAGGAGAAGCGTGGC
>NW_009259239.1:369202-369619 GCF_000687185.1 Egretta garzetta | reverse complement strand
CGCCTGGGCCCACATGTTTACTCTCTTACGGTTCGTAAAAATCTTAGGGCTGTACCTGTGTGTTCCCAGTGGGCGGGAGCCGGTGCCCAGCCGTGCCCCCATGCAGCTCCTGCTCCCTGCCTGTGCCCTGGGCTTCCCCGCAGCCCCACCACAGGAGTGGGACCTACTTCCCCATTCCCAAAGGCTGGAACGCAGCTTGCAGAACACCGTCTCCCACAGCGCCTTTTCCACGCAAGGTACGCATCGGGAATTACTTCCCTGAGCCCACAACTGGGTAATGCTGGCCTGGCAGATGACACCAAACTGGGTGGTAGTGTTGATCTGCTCGAGGGCAGGAGGGCTCTGCAGAGGGACCTGTATGAGGTTCAACAAGGCCAAGTGCCGGGTCCTGCACTTGGGTCACAACAACCCCATGCA
>NW_009259239.1:367517-368123 GCF_000687185.1 Egretta garzetta | reverse complement strand
GGCTCCCTGGGGGGAGGGTGTGGGGCCCATGGTGGCAGCCCTGCGTGGGGCCACCCGGGGCAACCATGTGGGACCCGAGGTGACAGCGCTGGCCCTGGCCAGGGCGGGGGGTGGCGGCCCTGCTGGGCACAGGGAGGCCTCGATCGGCGTTGCCTGGGCGCGATCTTGCACGTCAGGTTAATTAGGCGGCATAATTTTCAGCATAATTGCGCAGAACAGGTCAGTAGATAATTAGTGACTTTTGGCCGCGTCTGACAGCTACGGGCGGATGTTGGGGGTGGGGGGAGGGACAGGATAGTTTCTAAAATCACACCAGGAACTCGGGGACAGGCCCTGCCACCACCACCACTCCTCGGCCCCCAGGTGGGTGTTTCCTGCCCTCCGTGGCTCCAGGATTAAAATTGGAACCATTTCATGCCTTTTTCTCTTTTCATATATATATATATATATGTATGTTTGTGTCATCTTCACGTATAATTACTTTTTTTTCCCCCATAAGGCATCTGACGTAGACACAGACCCAGAATCTGGGAAGCTACCCTGGAAGAACTGGGCCTGTGTCATTCTGAGTGGCCTCAAGGATGCCCGCGCTCCCGCGCGCATGGG
>NW_009259239.1:350713-367490 GCF_000687185.1 Egretta garzetta | reverse complement strand
ACTGCCCTCAGCAGTCCCTATTCCCGTGCAAGAGCCCAGACTGGTGTGTCCCCTTGATCCTGTGCTCTCCTCCGGAGCCACGGCACACCGTTTTACAGACGCAGAGATACTCAGGGCGCAGGCAAACTCAGCCCGCGTGAGAAAACTGTGTCACACGTGCCTCTGTGTAAAAGCATGCACACAGGTATTTATGGCGTACCTCAGGCAGGGTGCCTTTCCACCCTGCCTCCCCTCGCCCCGGCGCAGTCATACCAGTCGGCCTGGCTCCCCGGAGGCACTGCGCCTCTCACCCCGCTGCGAACCTGCGCCTCCGTCCTGCTAATGACACAGCAGCTGAGCTGCCACGGGGACAACGTGACTCCAGAAGCTGCAGCCTGGAAAAAAAAAAAAAAGGAACCAACCAAACAGCCCTAAATGTGCACAATCAAGTGATGAGTGTTTGTATTTCTGATGCTTTGAGGCCAGGTCACAACCCTCCTTCCACATAATATTCAGGATGTTTGGGAAGGGGTATTTTTCTTTTAATAGGATGGCGTAGTCACAAAGCTTTAAAGAAGTAAATGAGTGAATCGTCTATGGTAATAGCAACATACTATGAACGGGGCACAGTGACGAAGTTCAAGTCCATTTTTAAGCCTGTGTGGCAGCATGTAGGTAAAGACAAGAGTCCATGACCCTCTCTGCTGTTCTGAAGCTATGGACATGGCTGATGTCTCTGTCCCAGTTCAACATCAGAGTTGGTTTTGCTCCCTAGCAAATACTATGGGAAGACAGAGAAGCCTCAAGCTGTTTTGAAGATTGTGCAACGATGCTTGGGAGCCTACCTGCTTTTGCTTGAGTGCTTTCCTCACTCACATTTCACAGGATGCAACAGGAAGGGAAATACAACCGAATCCCACGGCCCTGGTAATTGGACGCGAATCCTTCGTATGCCCTGGGGGTGAGGTGGGTACCTCTCAGATAAGCAATCTAATCAGCTTTGCACTTGTGTCCCATCTGGAGACAGATTGTTGCTGAAGTACACCACCACCTGAGAAGCAAGCTTCGCTTCGGGTTTTTTTTGAAGATAATTGTACCGACGAAATCAGGGAGTGTGAATTTGCCTGAGGTAATAAGATCTCTTTATTTTTATTCATAGTTAATTCATTCAGCCGAGGCAATTTCACGCCAGAATGCAGTCTCCAAACAAGAAGGACGATTGCGCTGCCTGCACCGCGCATACGCATGGTGCCTGCTCGGCAGATCGACTGCTGCGACAAAGAGCCATGAGCCACTCCAGACATATGGGCAAGATAAGGAAAAGGCTGGAGGATATCAAGAACCAGTCCCCGAAGCTGACAAAAGCGGATTTCAGCCACAACGAAAGCATAAGGTTGGCCACCGACGCCTTCCTGGACGGTGGGACAGAGTCCTACCTTGAAACTTTAAGCAAAGAGGGGGAGGTGGATTTCCTCTCCTCGGTGGAAGCTCAGTACATCAAGGATAATGCCAGGGAGTCCTATTATGCGCAGGAGTCCCTCAGCGCTGACGGGGCAGCTGCTCCAAACCAGAACGATGCCGGGTCGCTCCCTTCAGGGACCTACTTCCCCACCATTTCTGACAACAGTGAGCCAGCCCTGCTGCACACATGGATTACAGCGGAGAAGCCCTATTTAAAGGAAAAATCCACCGCCACTGTGTATTTCCAAACGGAGAAGAACAGCAACATTAGAGACATCATACGCCGGTACATCAACAAGAGCACTCAGGTACGGGGAGAGAATTGCTGTTCCCTCTGCACTCGGTTGTCTTCCTGCTCTTAAAAAGATGAGGTAAACACACTGTTTGATCCGAGCCCGCCTCGTGTGTTGCAGTGTAGCTTTGCTCTAGGAAGTGGCTGTAAAGAGCCCATTGCTGAACACGGGCAGTGCTTGGTTTTGTTTGGTCATACCAACAGCTTTTTGTGTTGGTGACTTTAAAAAAAAAAAGCATTCCCTCTTCTTTTAAAACTCCCATTAACCCAGCAGAGCAAATGTGCTGTAGAGAGGGCAGCAGGGCTCTCTCCCTTCTCATGCATCACCAGCAGGATGGTTTGCTCCTTTCAGACCATTGCTCCAGTAACGAGAATTAAGCTAAAGCGAGCTCTGAGCCATTAGCAATTGTTTTAGGGGATTCATGGGAGATGTGGATGAAGGAGAGCCCAGAGAACGGCATGTGTGTTTGGTGTGCCAGCAGCCATCCTCAGAGGAAGGAAATTATTCAGAAAAAAGACCTTTCATCCCTAATACATTTTCAGTGTCACTAAAAATGGCACATGGGCTCCATACAGCAACTCTGCAGCGTAACTTGGCACGTGGGAAAGGTGCAGATGATGCCCCTGACAACAGACACGTGGCGGGGGACTGCAGAGGGGTGCCAGCCTCATGCCGGGCTGCCCACACATTAAGAAACCAGAGGCTGAGAAGCTGGAGGGTGACAAAAAGTCTCTGTCGTGTGTTCTGGCAGCTCTCCTGTTTTCCTGGAAAAAAAATATTTGAAGTTTCAGGGTTGTGTTTACTATCATCCGGGATTTTTCCCCTTGTATAGACTCGAGATGCCACTGGCAGTTTTGCAGGGGAACAGTGAGGAACAAAACCAGGCTGTAGCGCCTGCTGCCTGGCACAGGCTGTGGAGCCCGCTGGAGTTACAGGTTTTAGCTTTATTACTCTCCTGCAAGGGCAAGCGCCGGGTCTGGTAACGCTGAATGTAATGGCAGGGGAGAAGAATCCCCCTTGGCAACTGCCCCATCAAGGCTACAAGTGCTCAGCACAGCAGGGGAATTGTAGATCAGTCATTTTAAGCTGGTGGCATCAGAAAGATACAGTAACAGAAGAAATGTCCCTGGGATAGTAAAATAAGCATCAGGTAAAGTATCATCCCAGGACAATTTTCTGTCCTAAGAGGAGAAAACTTGTAGGGGAAGAAGTGGGAAATGTAATATAAATCCATGGTTCACGTGACCTTCTTAACCATCTAATTTACATTACAAGAGGGTGCTGGAGCAACGCTTACTCACAGCATAAATTTGGCAACTGCTTTTTGAGTACAGTTTTTCAATGGCAGTATTTATTAATTAGTATTTGATAAGAACCTATCCTGGGTAGCCTAGCATTTGATATGTCCGTTAACGACTTAAACAACAGAATACAGACTGTGTTTGTGGATGACATCAAACTGCGAAGGATTGGAGAGTAGTACTATAATCTTAGCACATTTGTGGAATAGGCACAAATCATGAAATGAAATTTGGGCAAAAGAAGTGAGAAATACTGCAAGTAAGAGAGGCAAGTGAGATAGGTAGACAAAATACAGGTTGGGAAGAGCTGGTGAAAAAGCAGTACTAGAGAGAGTGGTCTGGAGCCTCGGTGAGGCTGGATGTGGCATTGTGCCGTTTAAAAAGACGAGGTGAATTAACAGTAAAATGTGGATGTGAGATATTGGACATAATTGTGCCACTTACCTAGCCCTGGCAAGGCCCTTTCTGACGCACCGTGCTTTGGCAGGAGAAGGAAGGTGTGGGATCCTCACTGCTCCACGAATAATTTGGCTTGCCTGAACAAGATGCTGGCCGCACAGGATGTGCTTGGTCTTACAGGATTTCTTCATGGGGGTGAAGGGAAATAAGCTTGCTGGCAGGTGTGGGCACAGGCTTTGGAGTAAGATTCAGTGCAAGTTGGAAGCAATTAGTAAGACAGATCCGAAGAGATACTGTAAAGTTTGTTTTGATTGAAGATGTTATCCTGCGAGTGCAGTTCTCAAGGCTTCCCTTTCTAGTCAACGGAGAAATAGGCACCTTGTGAAGATAAGTCAGGTATTAGCTGGGCTGAATTGCCCTAGGGAGATGACCCTTCCAATGGGCAATAGCAGACATCAGCAAAGACCAGCACCTTCATGAGGCCGTGACCAACACTGAGCATAGGGGCTAGAGTATGAAAGTGGGTTTGTATCGCATTGACTGTTCCCTCGATCCACGCTGGCTGGAGGCTGTGCACTTAAGTAGCTGTTGGGGCTTTTATGCCCCATCATGAGACTGTCCTGCCAGTTATGAGTTGGGAAGGATGGATGGATGGTTAAAATGAAACAACAAGTTTATAAATCATTATTAAAAAAAAAAAAAAAAGATCAAGCTGTTGCAGTCTGTCACTCCACCACCAATGACAGAGTGAGGATTTAAAGCCAGGACCGTTCCAGGTGTAAGGCATAACAGAGACAGCATCATCCCATGATTCTTGCTAAATGCATGTGACTTACAAAAGCTCATCAGCTGTTTGGCAAGGGCTGCGGTCTCTTATTTTAGCTACATCATTATTATTCTCCGATTAGTGCTTCAATATATTTCCTAGTGCTGAAATCTAACCTGCAAATTCATGGGTCATCTTGTGTTTTATGATTAAAAGAGCTTAACTGAAGTGCGTATGTTGCGTGTCATAATCGCTTTACATGAGCAATAAAACAATGATGCAACATGTCTCATCGATTTGCTGATCCAGGCATTTAGGGCAAAAACCAGAAGAAACATTCGCATATATCTTCAAACATTTGTGTTTGTTGGAATTTTTTTTTTTAAACAATAAACTACATTTCAGTGGCCTCACAGGCAACCTTCAGTTATGTAAATTGACGCTGCTAATGTCTCTCTTCCCCCCCCCCCCCCCCCGCTATCGTGATGGATGTGTTCACAGACACCGAGATTCTTTGTGACCTCCTGGAGGCAGCTAACAAGCGCATGGTGTTTGTCTACCTGTTGCTCGATCACGGCAATATAAATCTTTTCTCAGAGATGTGCGACAAGCTGCAAATTGCTGAGGATCTCTTCAAGGTACTGTGGCTCTGTGAAGTTCTTAGGCTCAGATTCATCTGTCTAACTTCAGGCACTCTGAGCTAAAAGCATGGTTATGCTAGGGTCAGTCCACCTTGTAATTAAAAGGGAGCAAGAGATTTCCAGAGGTAGCATTAGGACACCTAATTCCCCTCTGAAGATGCCTACATTTTTCCATGGATGTTACAGGAAGTTAAGGCA
This sequence comes from Egretta garzetta, assembly GCF_000687185.1. NCBI lineage: Eukaryota > Metazoa > Chordata > Aves > Pelecaniformes > Ardeidae > Egretta > Egretta garzetta. The sequence continues at coordinate 362,452 of NW_009259239.1, read as the reverse complement.
TTTCTGTTTGGTCCTTCAGCAACCTGATCTAGTTAGCGGTGTCCCTGCTCCTGCAGGGGAGTTGGACTAGATGACCTCTAGGGGTCCCTTCCAACCCAAAACATTCTATGATTCTTAGATGAAACTAATCTGGACCCTGAAGTCTTAAAACAAAGCTTAAGTCCCCTAGTAGAGTTGTCTAACATAAGCATTACAACTGCTTCTGATTAATAACTCTGCAGCACCTGTGGTCTGGCAGACACAGGTAGCGGGCACACAAAACTCTTTTGCATGGCAATACCTTGGTTGCACTAGGTGGTTGCTGATAGAACATGTTGTTAAAGCTCTGTATTAATGATAATGCCTCAGATTTAGTGGGCTGTTAGCTTAGTCCACCTTCATCTCTGCCAGAGGGAACTGACCTTAAAAATAGCCTCCTAGGGACTATTTCAGTTGTTGCTTGAGATGCTGTAGGGCACCTGTGGCATCTTTGTGGGGATGGCTGATACTGCAGAGGCAGTGGCCTTCTGGAATGGCAGCTGGAGGGTGAGCAGGAGACCTGAAGGCATCTTACAAGCACCAGACACCAGTGTTTCAACAGCTGAATTCCACCCCAAGCATACAAAGAAACTGAAATGAATAAAACATGCTCATAGCAGCACTTGCATGTCTGTAAACCTCCACTCCCTAGGAAGAACGGTTCTGTGCTGTTTATTGTATGCTGCTACAATACACAGGCTTTGACAACGCGTGAGCCAAATCCTTGGTGCCACTCATTTACCAAGGCCTTGATTCTGCAAAGTGTGCAAACAGACAGCAGAGTCAGGTCTGGGTGCCTGGCTTGCTTTAAATGCGCTTGCTTAGGTACAAGGCCAGCACAAAGCATTGCATGGGCCAAAGTCACCTGCTTCTCGGCTCACATGTGTACTTGCATCTGATCCTGCAGGATGGCATTTGTCTGGGCTGCGCTAGAAGAACAGCACATACATCCTCGCAGGCCCAGGTGGATTGGAAGAGCAGAGATGTTGCCCTGCTGCCTTGTGCCATAGCCAGCGTAAATCAAGAGAGCTTACAGCTGGAGCCAATTGTTGCTGGGGTGTCAGTGGAGGTATCAGACTGCTCTCAGCTATGGACAAGTCTTGTACTCATTTTGGTAGGGGTAGCATCAGTTACCATTACACAGCACAGCTCCATCTGCATGAACTTCCGTGCAGGTTTATATCCCCATTGAATGGGGATATAATGGCTGATGAGAGTGCTTGGCTATGTTTCCTCTAGCCCCAAACCTTCAAATATAACATTGGGGAGTCCGTGAAGAAATCATAACGGACACTGGAGAAGTCAAGAGCTAGAGGCAGTGTGGGGAAAGAGCCCTTTCCCTCTGATTTTTAATTTAAAAAAGGACTCTGTTCATTTGGGGTTTTTTTTTCTTTACAGAATATTTCAGTCCGCAGTGTTACTGGAGAGGTTTACTGTGCCAAATCAGGCAGGAAATTTTCAGGACAAATACAAGAAAAATTTCTTATCTCTGACTGGAGATACGTGCTCTCTGGATCGTACAGGTGAGATAAGCCATTGCAGTTCATGTCTAGGTGCTCTTTTATGATTTTTAGTATTACTTCACAAAAAAGTGCCATGGAAATTTTTGTATGGGTGAGAAGTTTTTTTTTGAGAAAAAAGCCCTCATGTTTTCAGATATGTGCCATTTTTCAATAAGACATTTAACTTGCTTTAAAGCTGTTGTTAGTTCTTTATGGAGTGTGGTATTTAATGTAAATGTTCAGAAACTAATGTAAACAACTTTGCCGGTGCAGCCCTGGAGCAGAACTAGGAATATGTATAGCTTAATATTATGCTTTTCTCATTGTTTGGGTCCTCAGATGCTGTGATCATGAGACATGATACATTTCCATCTCCCTCGGGATCCCTTAATGTAGCATATGTCACTCAGCTTATCTGAGGATTTGTTCTCCATATGACAAGTTTAGTGATTAAAGGGAAAACAGAAATACTTCAGAGACTTCACTGTTTTTTCCTTGTATTTCATAAACACGTAGGCAGCATGTGTCTATGCAATTGTTGTACCTTACCTTTTTTTTTTCCTTTTTTTTTGGTGAGCTGAGTCTGTAACTCTCCACTGCTGCTATAATTATTACAGGTAGAGGATGTAGCATCTGAACAACTGTGTTTTTAATTAAAGATACAAGATCCTCAGGTCAGGGAATTTCAGGAGACTCTGACCTTCCATCAAATAAAGTTCCTGTGCCTCATGGCTACCTAGATAAGCTTCACAGATGACCAAAGTGTATCCTAGAAATCCAGATACAAAAAGACAAGAGAAAAAAATTACAGAGGTGATTATTTAATTAAAAGGATGAAATTGTTTTTCTTAATTCCAGTTTATGATTTGGAGGCTTAAATGCCTCTAGTCCGATAAACTGTGTCACCAGGAAGATGACATAACTACAGTAACGAAGGGAGAGATGAGTATGTGGGGTTAGCGTAGGCTGCAGGAGCTCAGCTGTCCACAGAGGCAGGCATCCAGTTTTCATTCAGTTTCTGAATGAACCATCAGACAAAAATGAGTGAACGCTCAGAGTGGGTTTTTTTATTGGCCACTTTGTGGTTTTCTTGTTCTTTCAAGGGTTTTTTTTTTAATCCCTCACCAAAGATGTGTAGAAATGCAACAGCAGATTTATAGAGTGAGTAGAAGTGAAGGACGTGTGGTAGAAGAGGGACAGAACGAGATCTATTTTCTTTAGCCGAGAAGCTTCCTTTTGGCTTCTCTTTTCAATCTTAAAAAAAAAGAAGAAAAAATCCTCGAAGTCCTGTGCAGAGTCACTTCTGTCATTCAGTACTGCTGTTGCAATATCTTCTAACCTCAGGAGCCTTGTCAAACTACATAATCCCCTATCCAGCAAGCAAGCAGAGAAGGTGGTGAGGAACAAATCTATGCACGATTTAATTTCAGCATGCTCAGCGCCAGTTTGCAGATTCACATGGCTTGTAGCTGGCTGTCAGTACGTGGCATTTCTGTGAGCTTGCTAGCTCTTGCTTTATTAATCTGAAAGTTTTCTGTTATCCCTAAACCTTATCCACCAGCCTCTGCAGGTATAAACAAGAATGATATTGAGTAAAATGGACTCAAACTCTTCTGCAGTCCATTTGTTGGAAATCATATGGAAAAGATCTTAAAACTAACACAAAAGATCTTAGAACTAATACAACAGCAAATTTCACACAAGTGCTGTGCTCTGCACGACTTTGTAATAGCAGCTGGGGGAACTGCTGAGGAAATAAAATTGCCCTTCAGGACATACTAAAAGCCAAAGTGTTTGGGGACAAAATATATTTGACTAATGGACAATGCAGAGGACCGAAGCTGGCAACTAGTTAGAGGCAAAGGAACCACCACCAAGTCTGTGGCATCTCCTGCTCTAGAGTGGTTTTTAAAACCACGTTAAAAAGCCATTGCTTGGGACAGTGTGGATAAGTGTGGTGCGGCCACACAGGGCAGGCTGGAGCTGAGAAGCTGCTGAAGGCTGTTCCAGCCGTGTGTCTGCACAAGTGCAGGCATGAGTAAGCGTTTTAAGTTACAGTTTTCCTCTCCATTTTTATTGCCAATGTCTATGGCATGGGGTTCGGATGCAGTATTTTGTTTTACTGTCTCTGCGTTGTGCTACTCCATCTTATGATAACTATGTTACTGCTTTTTTTTTTTCCCTAAATTAACTTGAAGTTAAATAGCGTGTGAACTCAGTGCTCCTAATAGAAGGGAGAATGACAACAGCAGAAAGCACAGACCTTGATCCTCGGGGGCAGCTGAGTGCCTCCCCAGCTGCCACTCTGAAAGCCACCAGCCTCTTCAGAGCCAGTATCTAATATCTAGCATGGGGGTGCTTTGCCGAGAGCGTGGGTTCAGGTGGGGCAGGTTTCTCACACAGGCGTTGTCCCACCAGCAGGCAACACGAACGCGTAGGTTAATTCAAACCTGAGCTCAGCTGAAAAACCCAGTCCTCCCATTTCAGACTAAATGTGTGCAATGCTGCATGTTACTGTAAGCGCTGTAAACACAAGGGATGAGAGCACCCCTAATGAACTGCAGCTGCAGTAATGCAGAGGGTACTCTCAGAATAAAACAAGTCCATGCAAATCCAAAAGATTGGACAGGAGAGGTGGGTTTTGATTCAGACAATCATAAATGAAAGGGTCTGGAACAGGACATAGGTCTGGGGACAAAGCCCTGGAAAGACAGCTCAGAAGTACCTGTTAATGACTGAAATAGTGATACTGCTTTGGCCCCAAGCTAGGCAGTGCTTCTTTGTGCCTTGCCTTCTTTCTGATGTGCTTCTCTCAGAGAGACCTGGTAGAAAAATGATCCTTCTGGGCAGATAGTACCAATCACAGACTTCTCTGAGCCTTCCCCAAAAGAGCACTCGGAATTGTAAACTAAGGAGCAAAACAGGGCCTAAAACCTAAACAATGAATTTCCTCTTAGAATGAAGCCAGTGAAAACCTGTTAAGTCTTTTTGTCAAGTTCTGCTTTATTCTTCAGGAAAGCGTGCAGAATGAAAATTGCTGTGACACACTACATGAAGTCCACAAATGTTTGTCTAAAATTATGCAGGTCTCACGTTGGTACTTTACAGCCGACCCATTTGCCATCGGTCCATGGAGATTCTTTGGGCTATTAATGGGATCCAACTTTCTCTGCTTCCAAAGGTTAAAGACAAGAGCAATGAGCCACAGATGGATGTCTGTCCGTCAGGTACTCCAGGAAGTTACATGTGGGAGTGAACTGTCAAAATTGGGTGCAACAGTTTTTTCCTCTGATTTTGTTGGGTTTTTAAAAGCTGTTTGTAAATGTAATTGATTTTTAGTTCACTCTAAATTTTCTTCTACAGACTAGCTATATCTCTAGCACATGATGTATAAACCTGCCACTCCACACCTCAGCCCTTTCATGAGTTTGTAACCTTCAGTGTAGATATCCCAGGCTAATTGCACGTGGTTTTGTATTTGTTCCTGGCTTATTATCTTCTTAACAGTTAGATGAAGGACATGCAAAGGTTTAGAGAGTGCTTCTTGGTGAATAAAGGCAATGTGGAGCTGGCACAGCAGTTGTTACGCACACGGCGGGGAGTTAGCTTGCTGTGCTGTTTACCTCAGCTCCCAAGGCTTTGTCCATAGTTAGAATGATTTGAACAAAGTGGATGAGAAGTACCTGTATTCTAGAAACTTAGTGTATATTTTCATGTCCAGTCACAAAATGTACAGTATATATTGTAGGGTTGCCCGGTGGCACTGAACCAGTGATTACCTCACTCCTCCCCTTGCTCCTGAAGCAACAGTATAAAACCACTGTACACCCAACCCTCTTTAAGAATGCTCCGGACAGGCAGATGTAAATCATCTGTCTTTATTCCCTTATTGTCAGCTCAGGCTGTCAGTCCCACTGAGTTTCACAGGAGTTTTGTCAAAACATGACAAGAACAAGATTTAAAGCGCACACACCTACAGCCAAATCTGGCTCTCGGCAATCCTTCTGCAAATCCAGGGTAGCTAATAAAGTCACGCAGGAATAACTAGGGCAGGGTTTTGCCAGCACGGAATAACCTTGGCTTCAAATCCAGTGCTGCTCTGTATCCTCTGCCGCACAGCTCGAGCCCCGGTCGGCTCAGGGAGTAATTACATTTCATTCTCTCAACTATGCTCATTTTATTGATGCTGCTGCTGGTCAGACGAGGCAGCCTGCACAGCACAACCAAGCTGGCTTGTGGTTTTGTAAAAGAGCACAGATTTGTGTTTGCCAAGTGGGTTAGGGAAGCACATAAAAGCAAAATAATTTAAAAGCTATGGGGTATCCTAAGGTGTGTCTCTGGACTACCAGAATAAAAACTATTGCGGTGTTTCTCCCTTACTTTATAGCAAAGTAGTATTTTTATTTTTGGAAAGGCTGTAGGAAATATTTATAATTTCTTTTTCTCTGTAGTGAAGAAAATAAGCATTTGTCAGGCATGGAGGTTTGGTTTGTGGGAGAGGGATGTGACAGGGAGGTTGGGGTTTTGTGTGTTTCTCTTGACCGATGCAGAAAAAGTACAGCAAAATGAAAACAAAGGGTGGTTATTTCTCTCTAGTCTTTCTAATGTCAGTTTTGAGTGGGTGAGAGTTACCAGCTGGCACAGCATTCTGTAGGGAAGGTACAGTTTATATGTGTGCAGACAAGACATGGTAAGACCTTAATTTAAGCATTTTGCATGGAAGAGAGGTATCCAAAAGAGGGGCCAGAACTCCTTTCCACGGAGCAGACACCCAGCCCTTGGGTATTGTATCTGACATTTAGTCCTGAGTGGATCTGGATCACCACTCTCTTTAGGAGGTTGTGTAACTTTACAAGGTTTCTTGAAGGTTTTAGAGGCAGCTGCAATAACAAAGCTTAATCCAAGCCAAAGAGCACTGATGTGAACTGACCTGAAATTCAACTGTGACACCATCTTCATCCTGTGTTTAGACAAGAAGCTTCAGCAGTAAAACGCATTTGCCTTTCACACCACCCCTGCGGGGATCTCCAGTTCCTAATGGCTGACGTTAACGCTAACCCTGACCTTGTCTCTCCTTCCAGCTTCACATGGTTATGCGGCCAGGTTCACCGCAACCTCCTCTCCAAGTTCACGGGTCAAGTCGTGGAGTTGTTTGATGAAGAGTTCCGACACCTTTATGCCCTGTCCAAGCCAGTGAGGGGACCGAAGTCTCCGCCACGCACCATGCCCTTCCTGTTCAGCAAGAGCTGGGCCCCCCAGCGCAGCCTCCCCGACAGCAACGAGGGAAGCGCTAACACTCTTTACGATACCTTCAGCAGCATCTCAGCTGGCAGCACCCACCAGACCAAGCAACCCCCAAGAACTCTCATGTTCAGCAGCAACTTCAGCCCCCAGTCACCTCTCCCTAGGGTTAATTCCTTCCACAACTATGTCTCGTTCACGCTCCCACCACCACAGAAGGCCATCCAGGCTAACTACTATCAGCCGCACTACGTGGCCGATAACTCCACAGTTCTGTATAACAACGTGAACATTTACAGACCTATAAGACTTAGACAAGAGGAACCAAACAGGACAGGGTTAAGCTCACCCTGGAGATGCCTCCACAAAGCTAACCTGTTTGCATAATAACCACCTTGTTTTGAATTGCAAGTAAACGTAGTGAGGACCTGTTTAGCAATTGCTTGTGTACTGATGAATATAGAAATTCTGTATAATACAAAATGAGGATGATTTCAAGCCTCTTGTTTTGTTTTCCTGCTTGTGGATGCTCGGTTTCCCTAATTAAAAAGCCAAGCCTGCTAACATGTAAACCTTGGGTGCATCACGATCCCAGGAAGAACACAGCTAAATAATGCTGCTCACAGTCCAACGCTGGCGCTGCCTATCACCTGTCCCTGGCAGCGTGTTTGTGCAGCAGTAGATTCAGGTGGCTAACTGTTTTTCACATGGCCAGGCACCCAAAAGTGGGGTAAGGCGCAGTTTATCACTGTGCAATTTATGCACTTGCATAAGGAGACTGAAGGCTGCTATTTACGTGCCAAGGCAAGGCGATGCTGGCAGCAGCAGCAGCCTACCTTCACGCTGTCATCGCACCCTAATCCTGACCTAGGAGGACTCCTTTAGGGCTGGTGGGGAAGCACAGCTTCCACCACCGCGCTGTCTCCGAGCTGACTGCTCGAGGTGGGCAGCAAGGACGTCTGTTCGCAGGGCTCCTAGGAAGGGGCTTGCTAACCGTGACATGGACCCAGACCGACGATTCGGGTTACGGAGGACATCTTGCAGCCACCGTCTGCTCACTTCCACTCATTAGCAACACGGGTGCGTTCCTGCAGACTTCGTTACAAACCTCCAATCCCGCCAGCTCAGAGCAGTTTTCCTCATTGCAGAGCAGCTGTGTGGATGCAGACTGGAAAATGAAGCTGAGCAAAGCAGCAAAGTCCTACTAGTAAGACACCAGGACCGAGTTCCAATTCATTTAGTAGCACGTGGATCTTAGAAATCCTCTCAGTGGTCATTTGACGGAACGTTAAGTTAGAGCTAATGATGCTTTATTTCAGAGTTCTGCAAGGTTTCTAATTTTTAAAGAGAAACTGGGTGTCTGTAGTGCCTGTTGAATACAGAGGGAGTTACAGAGCTTCAGCAGCTTGAACCAAAAGCAGAACAACTTTGTGCCAAATAATCCATGAAAACAATGGAAAATTCTGGAAATGAAAGGCAAAAAAAATAGTAAGAAAATTCACGAAACAAAGGATTTCCATTCAAATCCCAAAGTTACTAGATGCCTAACAGCTATTGATTTCTCAGTAGATTATTTTTTTACACCTGCTTTATATCATCTTTCATCTGACTCCAACAGGGAACAGGAACCACATCTGCACGTCTGGCCCATTTTGCCTGACTTCCCACCTGCTCCGAAAGGAATGCAATGTAATTCTTCGGGCTGTGGGCGGTGAAAATTGTGCGCAGCAGCAAGATCTCAGGTGAGGAAAGTTTCTCATCCTTGGAAGAGCAATCATTCTGAAAGCATACCGGTAAAGTTTACAGGACATTATGAAAGGTGGACACATCCTGCTCTAGTTTTGGTGTGGACATTTTTACCTGTGATATCAAATTTTGGAGTCCAGAATGACAATAAACTATTGCATATAATTGTAAATTCTGTACATAGCAACATTTTTTCGGATTCCTTGGGAAGAAGGGAAAGTTGATTTTCGTTCCTACGACAATTCTACTTAATTATCTAAATATGGCAACCATGCAAATAAAAGAGGAGACTTTTATTAAAATCCCTTTGAGAATCATTTTGTTTCTTCATATTTTCTTGACTTGTGCACCTTACTTTCTTCTCTTCCAAAAGCTGAATGAGTTCCATACAGTCAGAGTCCAGGGGAAGAGGAAACACATTTTGTTTCTTTTGAAATCAACAGGAACAGAATTAAACATACGTGTCCCCCCAGCCTAATTAAGATTTTATTTCTAAATTTGGTTCAGTTCCCTGATCCCATTGTGCCCCAACTGGGGGTGGCACAGAGCAGGCTATGGGGAGAAGTTTGTAGACTGCTACCTCTGAAGCCTTCGTTTCCTCAGGCCATGACCCACGAAATGCATGAGGGAGCTCTTCTCATCTCTGTGGGGCAAGAGAGTTTGCCTACAGAAGTTTAGGAGGATGCAGCTAATGATAATTAGCTGAGGGACAAGCTAATAACCCAGAAGGAGCACTGTGAGTTAAGAAGAGCAGATTCCAGCCCCGGATCAGGGATACAGCTTGTGCTAGTTCAGACAACAGCTGAACTTGAACACCAAATGAATGGAATTTCAGTTTCGATGGAAAACAATCAGAGTTTACAATTTCAGCAATGAGTTATGCCAAAAATCTTAACAGGCCGCCACAGGCTTGATCATTCAGTGACGAGGGGAATGTGTGGTTACAGGCAGCTGCAGAAGCTGCCCATCGGGAAGGTCACAGCAGGATGCTGACGTACCTCGTCCGTCTGCTGCAAGGGGAGGGCTCGAATAAACCCGGCTACCGTACAATGCTCCCTCAGAAAGTTTGTGGATGAGGCCAAGAAGAATGGTGCACTTGAGGGAAGGGATGCCACCCAGAGGGACCTGGACAGGCTGGAGCAGGAGGAGGCCCATGGGAACCCCGTGAAGTTCAACAAGGCTCAAGCTCAGCTTAGCCTCCAATACAGACAATTGCTGGCCTCCCACGTCACGCCAGAGGTACAGATGGGTTCTGTGTCCCAATGCCCTGACAGCACCAGCGACACTGTGCGCTGGTGTCTACCAAAGCCTTCCTGGTCTGGTGTGCCAGGCTGTGCTGGTGTTGACTGGGATAGAGTTAATCTTCTCAATAGTAGCCAGTATGGGGCTGTGTTTTGGATTTGTGCTGGAAACAGTGGTGATAACCCAGGGATGTTTTCTTTACTGCTGAGCAGTGCTTACACAGAGTCAAGGCCTTTTCTGCTTCTCACCCCACTCCACCAGCCAGGAGGCTGTGGGGGGGGCACAAGAAATTGGGAGGGGACATGGCTGGGACAGCTGACCCCAACTGACCAAAGGGATCGTTGCTTAGCTGGAGCAGTGGGCCCATGTGAACCTTGTGACGTTCAAAAAGGCCAAGTGTAGGGTCCTGCACCTGGGCTGGGGCATCCCCCAGTATCAACACAGGCTGGGGAATGAAGGGATTGAGAGCAGCCCTGCCGAGAAGACCTTGGGGGTACTGGTGGATGAGCAATTGGATGTGAGCCAGCAATGTGTGCTCGCAGCCCAGAAAGCCAACCCTATCCTGGGCTGCATCCAAAGCAGCGTGGCCAGCAGGGCGAGGGAGGTGATTCTGCCCCTCTACTCTGCTCTCACAAGACCACGCCTGCAGTGCTGCGTCCTGCTCTGGGGACAGACCCTGCAAAGGCCCCTAATTACCCTGCAGAGTGCCCCAGGGCTTCATCCAGGCTTTGCTGGGGCCCGTTGGAGGTCCCTGCTGCCCTCCAGAGGATCCCCCATTCTACAAAATCTAAAAGGCCAAAAGAAAAAAATCACTTTTAAGTACAAATTCGCTTCTGTAGATATTCTGGAGGTTTGCATAGGCTGTGTTTGTTTATGCTTTTTAGCCCCCATCACCCACATCTAGACCCTCTTCACCTTCCTCCAAAATAGGTGAGAGACTGAAAATACAGTAACAGGGATCATCCCAGTTCTTGTTTTCTGGGCCATCATCTGGCTCTCCTTCAGCAAAATTAGAGGGGATGTGTCCTCTTGTGCCCTCCGCCAGCTCTCCCACAGCCCGACTGTCTTCATCCACCTGTCCAAAGACATAAACGCATTGCCCAGCAGTCAGAGGAAGCTCCAGTTCAGGCTGCTCACTGGGACCATCACAAGGATAGTAGGGGTATTGAGCTATGGATGCTGGAAGCTTTCCTGGTGGTTGCCCCAGGGCTCACAGCAGTTACCTGGCTTCTCCATGTTCCCTTTTTACTTCTCCCTGAGCACTTTCTGCCATTTCTCTCGTGGCTTTCAGTTTGCCCTCTGCAGCTTCCAGTTGTGTTTGAAGGCAGCTGGTGGCTTGCATGACAGACTTTCGCTCCTCTGCCGCTCACATCGGTTGCTCCTTCAGGCCAACATTTTCAGCCTGAATCTTTTCTGCCTGGCATATCTGCCCAGGAAGGCAAGAATTTTCCTCAGCCAGCCTGGTGTTTCCATCCATCACCTCCAGAAGCCACAGCTCTAACTCCTCACACCTTTGGCTGAGGCTGCTTGCACTTGAGCCTTCTTGGTCTGCAGCCGCTCAGGCCTGGAGCTCCTCAGCTGCCTTCTGTGAGGCTTCATTCTGCAGGTCCCGTGCCAGCAGAGCTCCGGCAGGCTCTCTGCTTTCTCCAGCCATCTCCTGAGGAAACTGTGGTGGCATCAGGTGCCTGATGGTCTCCTGAAAATGCCTTCTTCTTTCTTTCAGCTGCTCGGTGAGGGCAGCTAGCTGTGCATTCTTCTGCTGGAGCCTCTCTGCCTCCTTGCATCCTTCTGGAGAGCTTCTCCTTCTCAGGCAGTGGTTCTCCATCTCAAGGGCACCACGTTGCCTCTCCAGGTCTTCCAGGGCACGTTGCAGGTGGGCATCCTGCTCCATCACCGTCTGCGGGCGCTCCCAGGACACCGAGTCTCCCTCTGCAGGCTCTGGCTGCTGGAGCAGAGCATCCACCACAGCCCAGTGTGTCGCCTGCTGCCC
>NW_009259239.1:347179-350682 GCF_000687185.1 Egretta garzetta | reverse complement strand
CGGGCCCCAGCGGGGCGAGGGGCGGCTGCACACCACGGGCCCCCAGCCCACACCCTCCCGCCCCATGGCTGAAGGCTCGGGGTGTGGCAATGAAGGCACGGACTCCGAGTTCATGCACAAGCACAAGCGCACGTGGAATCGGGATCGGGATCGGAATCGGAATCACTTTATTTAACGCTTTACATCCTTTTATACTGATCACAAAACAAAGCCACTGCTTTTCTCTTATCACCCAGCCAGTTGGCAAGCGCTGAGTCCAAGCTTTATACGGAAGCAAAGTTCATCTTGCAAAGTCCATTGGTCGCAGCATTGACCTTGTTTTTCTCACTTAGCTCTTGTTCACTTTTCCCATGGCTTGTGGCCAACGAGATCAAGGGTATCTCCGGTGTCCAGCTCAGCCACCACACCTGCAGATTCCGTACTTGTTCCCACAACTCCCCCTTCTTTATTAAGAATAAAAACAGAAGCTATTGATTTGCTTATAAGATGCTGCATACACTGTAAAATACAAGGGATACAGATGAGAATATGTAAAAAGATACACACAAAAAACAGAACAAAAAATCTATCGCCACTAGATTCTGCATGGTAGCATGCCTAACTGAATCTACATCCATTAGCAAGCTAGACAGAGTTTATTCAAAGTTGTTAAAGCCTATGTGTTGCAGCCCCTGGTGCCAATAAAGAAGCCAAAATAATTTCTTCCTTATTCCAAAAATCAACACTGTCCCTACATTGTAATTTGAAGGTGTGAGTCGTACGCTTAAGGTGTCAATGATGTTTTGTTAGATTAAAAAATCATGGACATGCTTGGAGCCAGTACCCAAGCCACATGGTTCCCCTTGCTCGATCCTCTCCATGCTCGATCCCTGCAGATAAAGAAAGGCCCGCCACAGTGCAGGGGGGGGCAGCGTGGCCTTGGCGTCAGGCTGGCCTTGGCTGGCTGCTCGGTGCCCACCCGGCCGCTCAATCACTCCCCTCCTCGGGAGAAGAAAATAAGATAGAAAGAGCTCGTGGGTCAAGATAAAGGCAATTTAATAAAGAAAAGCAAAGGGAAACAAACAAACAAAAATTTCTTCTCTACTTCCCATCGGCAGGAGATGTCCAGCCCCCCCCGGGAAGTAGGGTCTCCGTACACATAGCAGTTGCTCTGGAAGACAAACGCCTTAATGATAAATGCCCCCTCCCCTCCCCCTTTCTCTTGGCTTTTGCTGCTGGGCACAATGCCCGATGGTCTGGAATATCCCTTTGGTCAGCCCAGGACAGCTGTCCTGGCTGTGTCCCCTCCCAGCCTCTGTGCCTTCGGGAGTGGGATGTCGGAGAGAGAGCTTCCTCACCTGGAGTACTGCGTCCAGCTCTGGAGCCCTCAGCACAAGAAGGACATGGAACTGTTGGAGCGGGTCCAGAGGAGGGCTACAAAAATGATCCGAGGGCTGGAGCACCTCTCCTATGAGGACAGGCTGAGAGAGTTGGGCTTGTTCAGTCTGGAGAAAAGGAGGCTACGGGGAGACCTGATTGCGGCCTTCCAGTACCTAAAGGGGGCCTATAGGAAAGATGGGGAACGTCTTTTTCATAGGGCCAGCTGTGTTAGGACAAGGGGAAATGGTTTTAAACTAGAACAGGGTAGGTTCAGGCTAGAGGTAAGGAAGAAATTTTTTACAATGAGAGTGGTGGTTGGGCTAGATGGCCTCTAGGGGTCCCTTCCAGCCCAAAACATTCTATGATTCTATGATTCTATGATGCTGGTGAGCACTGCTCAGCAGTAGCCACAACACTGGTGTGTTACCAGCACCTCCCTCGCTCTGAATGCAAAGCACAGCGCTATGAGGGCTGCTGTGAGGAAAGGCAACTCCATCCCAGACAGACCCAATACAATCTCCACCCCTTATTCCGTACCACTTGCGTCGTGCTCAGGTCCCACATAATTTAATGCATTTATACATCTTCTAACCATCCCCTGGTATCTAATTCTCATTACTGAAATCCCTTCTTACCAACACAAGTTAACCACCTTTATACCCAAGGTAACACATTTATATGTTCTCACTAACTACTATCTATCCCATCCCTTAACAAATAGGTCTTATTCTCACATTCCATGGACTTCCTCCACTCTTCCACATGTCCATAAGAACAGGCTGTGACTCGGGGCCCCAGTCAAGGTGGGTGCTCAGGACCGGAGAAGCAGCATGTCCAAGTGTTAGGCGCCAACACCAGCTTCGTTTGGGTCGTTGTTGCACTCGCCTGCTGCCTTGCAAATCTCACTCTTCATCGTTTCAGGTCGTTCCTGCTACTTTACTTCCTCCAACGTTCAACTTGCATCACATTATTTTTCCTGCGAGGTTAAATCTCCTTGAGGCACACACCAGGTCTCCCCATCCTTCTGCCTTACCCACCAAGTGCACCCAGGCCCTTGAGCGAAGACAATCCCACAGGTGGCTTTGCCTTTTCCCGAGGGAGGCGCAATCCACACCGCCTCCCCCAGCCGCTTCCCTACATGGGCTTCAGAGGCCTTATCTCCTCCCACAGTATGTGGGGGTATGATTTGGGCAGGACCAGGACAGTTAGCAGATCCTCTGATGGTGACCAGCCAAGTGGCTTCTGCTAAATTTATAGCTCAAGTGCTTCCATGCCCCATTGCCCGATGCTCCCAACATCATCTTTAAGAGTCCTTTACATCTCTCAGCCTTTGCAGAGGCTTGTGGGTGATGAGGGGTGCAATACACCCACTCAGTGCCGTGTTTCGTAGCCCAGGAGTTTATGAGGTTATTTCAGAAACTAGTCCCGTTATCGGATTCGGTTCTTTCTGGGGTACCACATTGCCACAGAACTCCCCTTTCGAGGCCTAAAATGGTGTTTCAGGCAGTGGCATGGCTTACAGAACATGTTTCTAGCCAATTGGTAGTTCCGTCTGCCATGGTGAGTACGTAGCACTTGCCCTGGCACAATCGTGGCAGAGGTGCAAATACAGCCAGTTTGCCAGGCCTCGCCATGTCAAAACCCCAGCCACCGCCCTCCATGCCGGGGAGATTTTACTTGTGTGGCTCGCTTGATTATGACCATGTTTCACGAGTGTCCTGTGTGATGGCCTCCATGGTCAGGCCCACCCCTCCACCACGAGCCCATCTGTATGGGGCATCTCTCCCTAGATGTTTCTCCCAACGTTTCATGGGCCCATCGAGCTACAAACAGCTCACCCTTACGCTCCCAGTCCAGGTTGACCTGAGCTATTTCGGTTCTGGCAGCCATCTCTACCCGTTCATTGTTTTGATGTTCTGCAGCGGCACGGCTTTTGGGCACGTGAGCACCCAGAGGGCAGCAGGGGCCTCCAACGGGCCCCAGCAAAGCCCGGATGAGGCCCCCGGGCATTGTGTGGGGTAACGAGGGCCCTGCACTGGCCTCTCCACAGCTGGGTAAGGCCCCGGGGCACTCCGGAGGGTAATTAGGGCTCCGCATGCGCCCCTGCAGAGCCCAGCAAAGGCCCCTGGGGCTTTCCAGAGGGC
>NW_009259239.1:346627-347145 GCF_000687185.1 Egretta garzetta | reverse complement strand
GCCACGTCCGGCGGCGCTGCTGCTGCCGGCGATGGGGACCCTCCTGCTGGGGCTGGTCGCTCGGCGTGCCCTCACCCTGGGGAGCAGAGAGAAGCGAAACAGAGAGCGGCATTGCCCGAGGGACCGCCCGCACAGGCATCGTTCACGCACCAGGAACGGGGTGTTTGCGGGGCACCTCGAACCCACTGCTGCCCCTGCCTTCGCACCCTGGACGCAGAGCTGATCGACTGGGCTGGGCTCGGGCCGGGCTTCCCAGGGCGTCCCCGCGTCCCTTCCCCAGCCCCACCGGCCCTGCAGGTCTTTTGGCTCAGAGGTGCTCCTGCGGGCTTCCTGCGAGCGTTGCCCACTGCAGCGCTTCTGAGCGTGAGGCCGGGCGCCCGGCCGCGTGACTGCTGGTGCAGCACACCTCGTGTGCACGCCACGGCTGCTCACGCACAAAGCACACCTCGTGTGCATGCGTACTCCATTGCTGCTCACGCACAAAGCCCACCTCGTGTGCATGCCACGGCTCGTCGCGC
>NW_009259239.1:332971-346222 GCF_000687185.1 Egretta garzetta | reverse complement strand
CACGCCTCGTGTGCACGCCATGGCTGCTCACACACAAAGCACACCTCGTGTGCACGCCATGGCTGCTCACGCACAAAGCACACCTCGTGTGCACGCCATGGCTGCTCACGCACAAAGCACACCTCATGTGCATGTGTGATTGCTGCTCACGCACAAAGCACACCTCGTGTGTGTGCACACGCCATTACTGCTCACACACAAAGCACACCTTGCGTGCGCGCGTACGCCATGGCTGCTCACGCACAAAGCACACCTCGCGTGTGTGCGTGCGCCATTGCTGCTCACGCAGAAAGCGCCCAGAGGAGCACGTCCTCGAGGACATCCCCTGTACTTGCTGCTTGTGCTCCCTGGGAGCGTTTCACCGACTGCCTCTTCCTCAGGCTGCTTTTTTTCTGAAAAAGAGCACGCCCTGGTCTGCCCCCATCGCTGCTCCCAGAAAACGAAGAGCGCCCATGCTTCCCTCCTTCCTGGACCACTGCGCAGCGCGGCCCCCTCCCACGAGCCTTGCTAGGCTGCCAGCTGCACCGCCGCCCCTGGGGGGAGGTGATGGAGTGACAGATCCTGGAAACGACTTCCACCTTGCCCCGCGAAGGACAAGGTGATGGGGAGTATTCAGCAGGGATCTACCATGAGGCAATTCTGCCCTACACCGTACCACACACGAGGCAGGAAGGTCAGCTCGCTCCCATCGAACAGGCTCCCAGGGCCCAGCACAGGGCGTCCCCTGCCGAGCTCCAGCTGGGCACTCATCCCCACAGAGAAGCACACCTCGAGCCTCGCTAAGCCCTGAAGTACCATTGATTTTCTTCCAGTTTCCCAGAATTTCTGCCAGCGGCAAACCCTGTTTCACCTTACCTACTGAACCCCCCATGACCTGTGCTGCGCCCCGGGAATTCCCAGGGAATGGGGATGCCGCAAGCACAATCGGGTGAACTCACCCGGTACTGGCTGTGTCATATGCTGTCGCCACGCTCAACAGGTTGGGAAGTCGCAGAGTCCCACCTGGGTGGTCAAATTGTTACCAAAATGGATTTGCTTGTGTTTTTCTTTTCTTTTCTTCCAGTTTGTGTGTGGGTAGAGGAAAGAAGGCAGGAAAAGTAGGCACGAGCTGAACCCCCTTTTTTATTGCCAGCAATAAAGGTGGCTCCCCATGTTACAGCTCTTTGTTCCTTATAAGCAATCTTAAGACTATTCACGTACTCATTTTTACAAGGACATTGCCTGCTGAGGAGAACAATTTTTTTTTGTTTTCCCTTGCTTTTTCTTTATTAAACTGCCTTCACCTCAACCCATGACTTCTTTTTTTTCCATCTCATTTTCTCATTCCCTGTTGTGCTGAGGAGGGGGAGTGACAGTGGCTGGGTGGGCACTGAGCATCCAGCCCTGAGCGACCCATCACACAGCAACAGGACAAGGGGCAATGGTTTTAATGAAAGAGGGTAGGTTTAGATTGGGCATAAGGAAGAAATATTTTATGATGAGGGTGGTGAGACACTGGAACAGGTTGCCCAGAGAAGCTGTAGATGCCCCATCCCTGGAAACTATTCAAGGCCAGGTTGGATGGGGCTCTGAGCAACCTGGTCTAGTGGAAGGTGTCCCTGCCCGTGGCAGGGGGTTGGACTAGAAGATCTTTGAAGGTCCCTTCCAACCCAAACCATTCTATGATCCTGAGATGGAGAAGACTGTGTTAATGTCGCTAGTTACAGCACTAACATGTTCCCTCACCTCAAAGCCAGTGGTACTCAAACACTCAATAGCAAGACACACAATTAGATCATGTTTGTACACAGCGACTGTTTCAGAAGCCTCAGAACCAGGGTCAAAGGGTCCTTTCCAAAGCATCTATAACATGAGCAAGTGTTAAAATAACAAAATCAAACCTCAGTAACTGTAACGGATTCTCGCTTGCGGTTTGCAATACTAAAATTTGCTGTTTAGTAAGTCAGTGTGGAGTACTGGTGCTTGTACTAATACCAATAATAATCTTGTAAGAGCCAAAACGTGAAGAAATCTATTACAGGCAGATGCAGAATTACGCAGAGCGTAGAAGCAACGATGAGGCATTCAAATGCAGGATGGAAACACAAACCCCCTCGTGAGATAGGAGCAGAAACAGAAAACTGGAGTTGGAAGTGGCATGCCAAAAAAGTGAGGAGCAGGCCAAAAAAGGAGGGATTGAAGTAGCTGAGATGAGAGATAGCCAGGCGCGAGTGGGACAAAGGAATATTTCATAGCCCCAGCGCAGTGAACGCCAGTTACTTGGAACAGTAACTATGAGACGCATCCAGAACAACACTCATGTTATTTTCTTTGCAGTAGTTAAAACCAACATTTTTGCTTTATTGTTATGTTTGAGAAAATACTGCCTGTTCTTAAGAATTGCCTTCCGCTCCCGGAGCCAGCGGGGAGTTAACTGTTGTGTTGCCATTCTAAGGGACAACCTCGAGTCAAACAATCTGCATGAACACCAAAAAGTTTCCAAATCACCTTGGCTAGCTGCTGTGTGTTTTGGACATCTCAGTCACAAAACGACAACATTTGGCAAGTATTTAATTCGCCACCAAAACATCTCCAAAGCTATTTCCACTTCCTAAACTGTGGAGCCAAAACATTTGGCGGGTTCCCACTAGATATCCATGCAGACCTGGTTCCACAAAAGCTGTGTTCCGGTGTTCTAACTACTGAACCTACTCGAGAGCTGTGACAAAACAAACTACAGCCTTTTTATGTGGCTTCTCATGACCTTAAGTTTAAGAAGAAACCAGGAGAAGTCCCTGTTCCAGTTTTTTGCTGACATATTTGGCACTAAGCTTTCCATGTCTGCCATGTCTTTGCTGCAAGATATCCTCTGTTGATGCCAGCATTGTAATTAATTTACAGCATGTTATGGTCAGTCTCTACTGAAAACTTAGGACACCAGTTAGTCTTAAAAGCATCCCCAGCCCTTCGGGCGGGCTTCACTGCCATCTAAATATAGCACTCTACATAGGCACGCAAAAATTTCCACCTAGCAAAGCACACGCATGACTAAACCAAACATTCTGTAATACATCGTGAGTGCATTAATGCTTACCCAAGTATACTTGCCAAGTCATCCTCTTTCGTAACAAGCTGACCAGGATGTGGTTTAATTGCATTAAGTCGCCAAACTATCAAAGACAATTTGACATGGCTGAAGGAGGCAACTCCGTCTTTCTGAGGGGTTTCACCGTCAACTTAGCAGAGGGCTATACCATACCAAGGGTTAGTGACAGGTTCCCTAAAAGTATCTTAAAGCTTTAAAATTCACCTAAAGTAGCAGACACAAAGTGTGTTCACATATGGCGAATCACCATTCAGTTGTGACAAATCTGAAGTGTCAGCACTCTTCAGTACTTCAGAGAGACAACACAGGAAAACACGAGGACAAGTCACAGCAAACATCTAAGAGGTTTCTGGTTTTAAACCATATCCATTAAAGAACGCCTTTTAAAAAAGCTACAAAGAATTTAAGCCTCCCAGTTTAAGAGAAGATGGGGGAAGAGCACACCCTGTTTGCCTCAAATGTAAATTATTTCAAGCAAAAGAAGCTACAGGGTAATCTCTGCCTTTTTCTGCAGCAGCCCAAAGCACACGGCATCGATGCTTCAGAAAGTGAAGTGGTGTCATTGTCAGCTGAGAGCGTAACATAAGGAGCGGTACGATGCAGAAACAACACTGCCAGTTTTCACAGCAATGATCTTCTTCCTTCCAGGGTTTTACAAAGGATATGATCTGACTAAACACTCTTCAGTACACATAAACAACGCTGACAGTTTTTCACCTCCCTCGTTTAAGCGCACTGAAGACAAGACTATAGCTACTTCTACGCCTGCAAAAACCACTTAGCTTTGAAGAAAAAAGATCTTACAGTTCTGAGTTAAAATATTTACCGTTTAGATTTTGTAGTCTAAAAACGTATGGAAATATTCTTATTGACAATTTCTCAGCATAATGTATTTAAGACTTCTAGCTATCCAGCTCTGAACTATCACTGTAATGTCAATCAACCAAGAAATACTAAGGAAATTAATTAAGAAAATGTCTAATTCCGTGGCTCTAAATGCAACAACACAGAACTTGATACCAAGAAACTTTTGAACTGGACATCATAAAGGGAGCCTTCCATCCCACGGGAACTGCAGGCCCCAAAGAATCACAGGCGCTTCAAGCACAACACGGTGAAGTTTATGATCGAGAGGTACCTCTGAAAGCTGAACTCAAAGCTCGATTTTATACTGGATTCCTTACTATTTTAAATACAAACAAATCAGTGAACAAAGAAAATTATGAGATGTTAAGAGTTTAAATGCAGAGATTTATACATATTCTTAAAAGATACACAATAACAATTCTTAAAAATGTATTATGAACTTTATTGCATGTATCATTCCATAATCATTCGGAGATATGAGAATAAATACAACAAAACCTTTAAGTTACCGAAGGTGGGAGATATATATCTGAACAGAATTGTCTGTCCAAGTGACATAAATCATCTTGGAGATTAGCAAACCATTTGATTTCAAATTCTGTGGCTGATGCAGTTACCAACGATGACAGCGCCGAAGGGCCTATGCATTTTACCTCACCCTGAAACTCCTCTTTTAGTTTTTCTGGTATAAGATCCTGCCCCATAACCTGCAAACAGAGTAAGAAAGATGGGAAACAAGAAAATAACTTGCAGAGAAAACAGCAAAAATGACATTAATAACAGATCTTTACAAGAAAAGCCCCTGACACATGAACCACATGCTGTCCAGGAGAAGTTTCCAAGTCACGATCAGGTTGTCTGCCTGCTGCATTCTGCAGTAAACGCGGAGAACTGAGAGCCCGAGCGTCGCAGCTGCACAACCCTGCCCAGCTCCCGGCTACGCCTGTGCAGGGGGGGGGTTTACTCCCTGAGAAGCAGCAGAAATCTCAACGCCAACTCCGTATTCAGTGCTCACCCTGCAGCAGCACCAACACCCTGATCTCTTCCTGGGGGTGTCGGACCAGGGGAAGCAAGAAGAGAAGTTTCTTTTCCTGACCTTTTCAAAACCTGCGCTAGTCTGCATGCTACTGCCCTCTTACGGATGAAATCCCCCAAGACTGCCTGTGGCTTTCACTAGCTTAAAGCTGTAATGCTGACAGCAAAGTTAGAATCTCGCTGGCTTCCTTTTGTTCCTTAGGATAAAAGTCAGAAACTCTATAAATAGCACAAAAAATGCTTAATCTTTATGAATAAAGTCATGCAACGTTACTCTCCTCCTTTGTATTTCTTTAAAACTAGAACCCAATACATCAAACAGAATGAAGAAATCATGTAAAAGCTCGTCTCGGGCGTTTTCTGAAAACATTTAATACTTTTTCTGGAAGCGTTTAATACTGCTGTGGCCATCAAAGTGATATCCACTTCCATTTCATACTTGTGATTCACTCTGCAGCAGCTAAAATTCCTGAGATAAAATCTGTACCCCAGGAAACGCGCAGCGATGATGCATCTGCAAATAGGAGTCCAGTGAGAAACTTAACAACCCTGAACATTCCGGAAAGGAGAATCTCAGCAGAACAGGGGCACCTGCATGACACAAGCCAGCGCTATATGGGTATCACTGTCAGTTCCAGATAACACACTACCAGGGCAACCCGCCCCAGCTAATTTACCTTGCTTCCTGACACAGTTAATTAGCTCAGGAGAGAGTCACACTTACAGGACTTTGTGCCTGAACTGGCTCGGGTACCTCAACCAGCCTACGTACAGCTGAGAACTTGCACACAACGGAACACCCCCTTACCTTCGTCATCAACAGCAAGGAGTTTGCATCGAAACCAAGTCGTGCCACTTTGTCATCAATTTCTTTTTGACCTTTTATGTTATTCTCTCGCACAAAGGACGACTGTTGCAACTGGATAAGCTGAAGTAAAAGCCTGAAATGAAAAAGGCAGTTAAAAAAAAGGCACAGCTGGCAAAAGAGTAAGTCAGCAAACCTAAAACCAAACAAAATATAATACTTTAAAACTAGCTCTTCTTCCCGACTTTTGCCAACTGCAAAAACTGCAAAGAAATTAATACATCTGTATCAGTCCACTATGGGTATGGTACATCCGTGCTATGGCAGAAGTACTGAGAAATACTTTGGAAAAACAACATGTCAAGTAGCTCGGGTTGCTCTGCGCAAACATTTTTCTCTCCACGCATTCGCCACACAATTCAAAAGTGAAGCTCAGCTCTGCTAGCATTAACTGCAGAGCATCAGGTGTCCCACGTCCTTATTAAGGCCTTACAAGACAGCAGCGCCTTTTTACTTACAGCAGTGATTATCTTTGTAACCTGAAAAGCTAGCAATTTGGGGGGTTTAGACAAATATCAAACATCCTCCCCACATAGGCCAACCCTGGAATATTATCTAAAATCTTTCACCACAGTTTTATGTTCAAGGCAGTGCCCCAGAAGCTACTGCCCATGACTGGGTGAAGGTTAGACGTTGTGCTCACAGCGTGGCTTCCCGTCACAGAGGGACCCCCTCACCAACTGCTCGACCAGAGGGAGCAGTGGCAGTTTCCAGAGTCCTCCTCACACAAGGACTGTAAAATGTGTCAGCAGAGGGAATATCTAAGTATACTGAACCAAGGGACCACTGGGACTTTGTATCGCTACTGAAACTATGTTTAATTCAAGCTTTATGCATGAAGAACAACAACAATTTTTTTATCACATTTACCAAAGTGAAATGAAGCATGTGTATAATAAAGGTGTATATTTTTATGAAGAGAAGACTTAAGATCTTAGATGAAAGTTTTCATTTCAGCTTTACAAACACCAAAATTTACAAGCCTGAGCCAACGAACCATTTGTAAGTTCAGTAAAGTTTTGACTGGGAAGTTCAAATAAAAATGGAAAGTATTTTTAATTTGTAAAGCGTTTTTGTTTCAAAATTTGCATCAACATAAGGTAAGAAAGAATGAAAATTAAACAAAACCATTTCTCCAATTATTTTTTTGTGTGGACAAAATTAGAAGAGTCAATTATTCATGATGCTTTAGCACAGAACCTTAGTTCCTACAAAAAGCAATACTAACATCCCTTCTCCAGGTGCAATTTACCCTGCACATATGTTTATGCAACATCCACATCTCCCTTAAAATCCAAGAGACCTCAGAATATCTACAACCTATTTAATGCATAAGCCCTGGGCAGGGGAGAAGCTTACCCTGGACAAGCGTATCTGCAAATATAAACCACAATAACGCTTTGTGAAACTGTGCAGCCAGGCAAGGAAATCCCACAATTTATAATTGTCTCAATGCTGAACCATACACAGCGAAACAAGCAACACAAATTAATATGAATGTAGCTTTAATATTCAGCATCAGCACTAAACCTTTTAACTTCTCCCAAGTAGCAATTACAGACACCGTCTCTTAGTCTGAGTAGAGTTAAAAGCTGCTATGTCTTTTTTTACATTTCTTAAATCTTGCCCTGACAGGGCAGTTATAAAGTGTTCTCTGTAAACATTTTTGGAAGTTCATGAAATGGCTTTAAATATATTCAGTGACTAATACATTACTGAGAGGGAAGAGGGGGAAAAAAATCCAAGACTATTTTACCAAAACCAGTTCCTAATTATCTCTTTGAAAGACTATGTTTGGGGGGGTTTTGTTGTGTGCCAGAGTTTTAGGAAGAGAGGGAAGAAAAGGAAAGAGCATTTTAATGCAGCCCTGTCAATCAGCTGTCACAGAGTTCATTTTTCAACCTCATCCATTATGCAGATTGGGGTATTATTATAAAAGACATTTTCGCTCAAGCGTGAGGCTTCAAGCAAATAAGACAGGTGGCACTCGCAGAAGGAAGACTGGCTGGCCTTCCCTTTGGGGCACTTCTGCTGCTGCATCTTTAATACCAAACCAGGAAACAGCCATGTGCTAACAGGCCGTTGTATAGAATTACTTGAAAAGGTTCATATAATAAGGTCATTAAAACCCACTTTACTTCTCAACAGTGCATGACGCTGGTTTACTCTTTCCACTCAGATTTAGGTTGTTCACAGCCACCATGCTAGTGGATTTTGCTTTTTAGATCTGAAGCAATAGCAGGATGCTTCTAAGTTAGCGTTGCCAACACTGAAACAAACATTTAAAATGAAAATGTAAACTGAAAATAGGAAGGCTGGGAAAAACATGCTTTAAATTGTTCTCAATTAGGAGAAGTTAACATTATTCTAAGAATACTTTTAGTTACCTTGCTCTAATAAACGAGGCACATGCTTTTATTCCAGTTTTCTCCCAGGACTCGGAGGCTGTGTGATTCCCCTCATCTGTCCTTTCCAGTTCTTCCGACGTGCAGAGGAATTCTTTTACAGCTTGGCTGCTCCTACAAGTCACTGCATTCTCCCTCTTTGTTTCTGTAGCAAGGCTGGACCAAGGGCCTTCTTTCTGGTTGTCTGATCTGTGAGGCTGCAAATTAATCTCTCCTCCAGTGGATATTTTGAAACTACTATCGCTTACACTAACTTCTTCAGACTGATTTAGATTTGTTTCTGGAATGACTGATGGAGACAAACTCTGTAAAAGGCTCACATAAGCTTCAGCGAGTAACTTCCAGTACCAAGGGTTGAAAGGATGCAAGCAGATCAGCTGCTGCAGACACGTGATCTTTTTTTCTACGTTTTCCAGACCCTGGTAAATGGCAAACTGGAGGTTGAGAACCGTCGTTAAGTGATCTGTGTTAGTAGCGCTGTTTCTCTAGAAACAAAAGATAACAGATTAAAAACAGGAGTAGAACAGAATCATCCTTCAGAGCCTAAGAAAACGTCTCCCTGAATAATAATACACAAATATCACTAAAGGTGATTTTTAAATTGTACAAAACTGTGCTCCTAATTTTAAATGATAGGTGACACAGACCATGCACAACCAATGTGACAACGATCCCGCCCCCTGCCTTGGCCCAGTCTGAAAGGCAAGAAGGCCCCGAATGTTGTCATTTGTTTATTTGCCCTCAGAGTTTTATACAGCTGACCTTCTTTGTAGTATAAATACCTTAATAAGACAGGTGGCACTCGCAGAAGGAAGACTGGCTGGCCTTCCCTTTGGGGCACTTCTGCTGCTGCATCTTTAATACCAAACCAGGAAACAGCCATGTGCTAACAGGCCGTTGTATAGAATTACTTGAAAAGGTTCATATAATAAGGTCATTAAAACCCACTTTACTTCTCAACAGTGCATGACGCTGGTTTACTCTTTCCACTCAGATTTAGGTTGTTCACAGCTACCATGCTAGTGGATTTTGCTTTTTAGATCTGAAGCAATAGCAGGATGCTTCTAAGTTAGCGTTGCCAACACTGAAACAAACATTTAAAATGAAAATGTAAACTGAAAATAGGAAGGCTGGGAAAAACATGCTTTAAATTGTTCTCAATTAGGAGAAGTTAACATTATTCTAAGAATACTTTTAGTTACCTTGCTCTAATAAACGAGGCACATGCTTTTATTCCAGTTTTCTCCCAGGACTCGGAGGCTGTGTGATTCCCCTCATCTGTCCTTTCCAGTTCTTCCGACGTGCAGAGGAATTCTTTTACAGCTTGGCTGCTCCTACAAGTCACTGCATTCTCCCTCTTTGTTTCTGTAGCAAGGCTGGACCAAGGGCCTTCTTTCTGGTTGTCTGATCTGTGAGGCTGCAAATTAATCTCTCCTCCAGTGGATATTTTGAAACTACTATCGCTTACACTAACTTCTTCAGACTGATTTAGATTTGTTTCTGGAATGACTGATGGAGACAAACTCTGTAAAAGGCTCACATAAGCTTCAGCGAGTAACTTCCAGTACCAAGGGTTGAAAGGATGCAAGCAGATCAGCTGCTGCAGACACGTGATCTTTTTTTCTACGTTTTCCAGACCCTGGTAAATGGCAAACTGGAGGTTGAGAACCGTCGTTAAGTGATCTGTGTTAGTAGCGCTGTTTCTCTAGAAACAAAAGATAACAGATTAAAAACAGGAGTAGAACAGAATCATCCTTCAGAGCCTAAGAAAACGTCTCCCTGAATAATAATACACAAATATCACTAAAGGTGATTTTTAAATTGTACAAAACTGTGCTCCTAATTTTAAATGATAGGTGACACAGATCATGCACAATCAAGGTGACAGCATTCCCTCTCGCTGCCTTGGCCCAGTCTGAAAGGCAAGAAGGCCCCGAATGTTGTCATTTGTTTATTTGCCCTCAGAGTTTTATACAGCTGACCTTCTTTGTAGTATAAATACCTTCTATAGAAAATAAACAGCAGCAGTAAAATTCTAGGAGGATTCAGAGCCTCTGGACTTTTTCCTTTGGGGGAAAAACTCTTATTTGTGGTTAGATACTGGTCTTGTTGGCAGCTCGGCAGCAAGTGTGTAGAAATAAAAGGGAGTTTTGAACCATCACTTTTATAGTGGAGAGATTTAAGCACTCATTTATCCCCCTCCTTATAATTCCTATTACATTACATTAATTCTGCCTGGCAGAGCATGATATTTAGTCCCTTCCAGGACTACCAGCCTCCCTGCACAGGGAGCTCATTGTGGTACAGGGTGTTCTGATTTCTAAAGAGTGATTATATCTGCAGTGACAGTTACCCTCTGTTTACCAAATACTCTGAGCACTGAACATCCTGAAGGATTATATACTTGAAGATTATTTTTCCAGAAAACGGTCCATATAAAAGAACTACTAGCAATATTTTAATGTTTAAAGTAGAAAAGAAAGATTGCATTATTTACCATTTTTTCTGCAATATCCAGAGCCTCCTTGTGCCTTCCTAGGCGAGATAAACACCGAGCCTGGCCCTCTTGCACATCTCGCCTCATTGCAATGTTACTGGGAGGTAAGAGTAGTAAGCAGTTTGAGTATTCACACAGGGCTTTCTAGGAGTGTCGACGAAAAGAAAAGCCAAACAACACAGTGAGAGATTTTCACTTAAAGGTAAGCCTGACAGTATGGTTTGGTTATGACTACAGCCACAAAGGGAATTCAGGAGCTGAAGTCCACATTTTCATTTCACTGGACTCAGCTACCACCTATGCTAGCAACACACAAGGTCCCAGTACTACACAGCCAAGTCTAGAGGGTGATGAGCAACCTCAAAACTTGTGTTTAAGCCTTGGCAGGATTCACCATGCATCTGTCCACCTCCACCCCATCAGGCCTGATCCAGAAGGGATCATCTACCAACCTGGGCAGTATGTGAGACAAGGCGTCTTCCCCCCAGGTACCAACTCAGTGATCAGAGCACTCATCCTAAGTCTGGGGGTCCTTGTTTCAAACCCGTAACATTCTCCATGGGAAGGTTTGAACCTGCAAGTACCTCACCTCACATAAATAATCAGCAAGTCAGACAATACCACAGGGAAGGTGAATCTCCATTGTTCCTGTAGGGTGGTTCTAATTTGCATGAAATTATTAAATATTAATTGGGCTAAAAAAAAAAGACAAGAATGAGCAATACTTCTGTAGCTTAATGCTCAGGGCACTCACCAGGACTCCAATTACGATTTAAATACATTAAATTAAGTATTCAGTGAAGCTAAGACTGGAATCTTGGTTCTTCCCCCTCCATGCGAGCACTCAGACCAGAAGACTAAAGAGCAGTGCTCATTCTCCCATCTCTCAAAATGAGTATTTAATTATTCCTTGCAAACTTGAATGATTCTAACAGAAAGGGCATCCAGGCAACATACCCTAAATACTTCCTAGCAAAATGGCTGAAAATACTTTTCTTCCCTGGTGTTAACTTTGCGTTCCCTCTCAAACGAAAGAGGGAGCTCCCCCCTGCCTAGTGAGTGCAGCAGCCACTGGTGGAAAATGTAATTTTCTGTGCAATCTAGTTCTGGTTCCGGTAATTTTATGTGCAGTCTGGTTCTGGTTCTGACACAGTGATCCAGATTACCAAGAAGACTGAAGGCAAGACATTTTTAACATGGATCACTGCGACAGGGAAGGGTTAGGAAGCAACGGTCTGTTCCGCTAGCAGATCTGAGGGAGAGTCATTCTCTCCTGAGAAGGCACCACAGCGCACAGCAAGGTGCAGTCTGCTCTTCCTGAGGGTCAGCAGCCATGTCTGACCGCAGCCTGAGGCATCTCTCTTCTCAGCACACTTTTATGAATCCCTTCAGGGCATCTTAGCTGAGACTGGAAAGCAGCTGTCGAGTATAGACAAGGCAACAGTAGCGCTGGAATAACATTAAAAAGCAGAAGTCAGTGCCAGCTGAGGTACAAAAAGATCCACAAATCCAATAAGCAAGGCAAAAGGAGTGGAGTCAGAAGTCAGCCTGAGGGCTCTGAAATCAGGGAGCCTGTAATGCAAACCATAGCCTGGAACAAGATGCTATTACAGCTGAAACAAGGGCAGAAGCAGCTGATTTCCACCAGGAAACAGAAGACTGGATCCTGCAACTAGGATTATAGAGGCAGGAGAGCATCGATAATCAGGAATGTGGCTCAGGAAGTAGGCAGTGAGGACAGAGTCTAGGACTACAGCAGGCAGGAACAGAAACGGGGGACATAAATGCACCTCAAAGGCACAAGCAGCCATCGGGAGCGAGGGGAGGCAGCCGAGAGGTGGCAGAATGAAATGATCATAGAATCATAGAATCATAGAATGTTTTGGGTTGGAAGGGACCCCTAGAGGTCATCTAGTCCAACCCCCCTGCAGGAGCAGGGACACCGCTAACCAGATCAGGTTGCTCAGAGCCCCGTCCAACCTGGCCTTGAATGTTTCCAGGGATGGGGCCTCCACCACCTCTCTGGGCAACCTGTGCCAGTGTTTCACCACCCTCATTGTAAAGAACTTCTTCCTTATATCCAGTCTAAACCTACCCTGGTTTAGTTTAAAACCATTACCCCTTGTCTTGTCACTGCTGGCTCGTAAGCCAAATGTCAGGAGCCTGACAACTACAGGCAGCTTTCACCTGACAGCGGGGGGAGCTCCGAGAAAGGCGAGCAGCAGCCAGGTGGTTGCCAGCGATTTGCCAGCCCTTGTGTTAACCCCGGGAGCAGAGAAATCCACACGCTTAACTCCGGCTGGCCACGACTTCCCCAGCCGCGACACCGGCTCTGCTCACTCCTGAACCCCTCCCACCTGCAAAGCCTGATCCGGATGGGCTCCGGGTGCGAGAGCAGCGTTTGCGACCCGTCTACGCTGACTTCGCTGGCTCCTGGGAAGGTGACACCCGGCTGGGGGAGCCTGCCCAGGGCACAGCTGCCCACCGCGGCCCGACG
>NW_009259239.1:325498-331945 GCF_000687185.1 Egretta garzetta | reverse complement strand
TGGGCCGTCGCAGCCCCCCGGCTCTGGCGAGGCGTGCGGTCACGAGTCACCGTAATGGGAAAGCTGTAAGATCCTGCCACAAATACTTGAACCAAAGCGTCCCATGCTTTGATAAATTAATTGCATAATTGTAGAGTTGTTCTGTTAGTATCTTGGCCCGGCGCCTGTGCGGGGGTGGGTGGGACTGTATTTCGGTAACTTTTCCATTTGGTTTCGGTTCTGCCCCAAAGCAGGGGAGGAAACTTGTGCAATTTCAGGCTTTCCAAGACGGGATCTCCCAAAGCCCTCTATACACTGTGCTGTGGGAAGAGGGGACATCACAAAGTAAAGACTGATCCTTGGGCTCTGTCAAGACGTAACGACTCCCAGGCACAGCATTGATCGTTAACGGACCTGGGTGAAGTCGTAGCTACCCCAGCTGTACACCCTGGCTCATGATACTGCTGTACACGGCAGGAGTTGTAAGTGTACAATGCTGCTTCCTCTCTCTGCCTTGCCAGTCCATTCATCCAGGAAGGTCCATTTTGTCCCATCTAATCACCATACAGGCTTGGAGAAGGTGAGCTGAAAAGTCATCCTTGTACTTCCTTAACCTGAAAAATGGACTAATGAACCCGTCAGTACCAGAACAGCTTTTGAGGCCAAAGCACTGCTCGTATGGATAATTTTAAAGGCTTCCTTCTAGTGGACATGTGAAATAGAGGTTCTGGGTTTGGGTTTTTTTGTTCAAAGTGGATACGTGCTCAAAATACCCTTCCATACCAGCATAGATATGACTGGGTATAGCATCAGCTGGCATAAATCCTGGGGTAGAAACTCAATTTTGGCAGGTAGATGTGATCAGAAAATAAAAGAGGATTGAGGTTTCTTTTGCTTTTAAACTTACTGTTTGGCAAACAAGCCCTCCTGAACATAGGAAACTGCTTAGCAAGTAAATCTGGAGAGAATCAGGAGTTTGCTTGGCATGCTCCGGTCTTCTTGTTACAAGCGTCAAGGTAGGCGAGCAGAGTCAGAGCTGCTTGTGTGTGCACACCAAAACCATCTGGCGTCCTCCTGTCTGCAGACCAGCGTGACGAGCTCCCGCAGGACAGAGGCAGAGCACGCAGGAGTCAGCCTGTGGAGGTTAGGATTAGTGTCTGAACAGTTACAGCCTCTGCGCTTCTCCTCACATACACTGGACATACACGTTCCTTTCCCGCTCCTCCAGGACTGCCGGTCACGCTGCAACACACCAGTCTAATGAGCAAGGCATAAAAATCCAGCAAGACGATTAAGAGCAAATCAAAAAGAAGAAAAACCAAAAAAAGCAACATGAGTAATCAAAGTGAAATGTGGCCCCAGCACAAAGTAAAACACACAAAGAGCAAGGCACTCCCAGGGGCAAATCCCTGAGCAGCCAGTTGGCTGCCAGCTTGGATTGCGGAGTCCTCAGGGCTGGGGGTTTCAGCCATCGCTGCCTCTGAGGATACCAACGTGGTCTGCAAAGGCTCTGTGTTGCAATGCAGAGAGAACGCCTTTGTCTGGTAAATCGGTGATGGGAGAGCAGCGATTCCTGAGCACCACGCAGGGGGCCTAGCAGCTGACTGCGTGGTTTCAGTCATAAGTCACGGGCGTAATATTGCCTCTCCCTTCCTCCCTTGCCTGGCTCTCCCCTTCCCCCGCTTCCCCTCAGACATTTAAAAGGCTCCTGGTGTATTAGTTACAGAAATAAAAAAATGCAACTTTAGGAAATGCCTGTGCCTTGTCAGCACCAGAGATTTGCTCAATTTCTCCCCTAAGACCCGAGTCATCAGCGTAGCTGCCAAAAACCAAATTCCCACTGTACTTAGGTAAAGCTATTTGCCTGAGTTTGCATGGCATGATTTCCCGTGGTGCTGTTAGCCTTGGCTTCACGCAGGAGAAAACGTCGTCTCTGGAAGAGGCAGCTTTGAGGGGGCTCAGAGATACATGAGCCCTACGAGAGCCTGCACTGCTGCAGCTGCTCTGTGTGGGCAGCTTCAGGGATAAAAAGAAGCCGTAGACGAGTCTCTTCCTAAAGGCAGCCGAGGTCTTACTCCATCGCCAGCCTAAACCACCGGCTCGGCACATGAACATCGGACAAATAAAACAAATGGGCTCCAGTAAGTTGCGGTTGCCGAGCAAGTTCCTGTGCATCAGCAAAGCTATTGTAGCTGTTCACACGAGCGTGCCTCGTTACGCCGGCGGTGAGGTGCTGTGACCCAGCTCCAACCTTGGTTAACAGGGGACAGGCTAGCGTGCTTCATCCTGCAGTCAGGGTGAGCCCAGAGAAAGCCTGGGCGGTGAAGACAACTCAAGTGATGGGCAGGAATTTGTCATGCTGCCCTACTGCCTGAGCCTTTTGGCCAGGAGAAGAAAGTACAGCGTGGCAGACGGAGCTTGTCTAGAACCCAACAGCCCTTCTTCCCTCTGCTTCCCAATCCACTCTGAGGCAAAATTAATTCAGAAGAATTCTCCCCCAGTGTTTCTTTAATTACTTAAGTTATTATTTGTATTGTGATAGCCTCCATGGGTCCTCGCCACAGCCTGGCCGCTCTTGTGCCAGGAGAATGCACACCACAAAGGTTTCAGAGACCATCAAGCACACACAGTAGAAACAAGAAACCTCGGTCGGCGACTAGGGCCCTATCTTGGTAGGCACTACCCACACACGTCGGCTAAGGAATAATGCGGCTCTCACATGGTTTATAGCTTTATTAAAACATGCGGGAAAGGAGCTGCCCTTGGAAGAAAGCAAAAGAGAGACTAGTTCCCTCCTCAAAGCAAGAGAGCTGCCTGCAGTGACGAGGGCAGTAAGGCCCACAGGCAGCATTCCTCAAAGGATGGGTGGCTCCTGAATTGTTAAGTGGATTCTTCCAGACATTGTGAAATATTCATACCTTGAGGGAAGATTAGTTTTCTTTTTTTGACAGTCATAACACAGGCTCTTCCCTAAACATGTTCATGAAAAGAGAAGAGAAGCAGCTTTTTATTTGCTGACATTGTCTCGTTGTGTCCTTGTCTCTTGCCTTTTATTTAGATTGCAAGTTCTTTACAGCAGAGGCCATCTTTCATCCTCTTTGCATGGTGTCACACATAAGGGGATAT
Source organism: Egretta garzetta (assembly GCF_000687185.1). Lineage (NCBI taxonomy): Eukaryota > Metazoa > Chordata > Aves > Pelecaniformes > Ardeidae > Egretta > Egretta garzetta. The sequence goes on along the minus strand of NW_009259239.1, from coordinate 328,840 downwards.
CGTCCATGACTAAGGCGGGAGGGTAATACAAATAACAACATTTCATGGCTAGAGGCATACAGAGGTTATCACTACTATAAACTGCAAAGAAAAATGCAGTTAAAGCTCTGATGAGCTCAGATGAGCTCTAGCAAATCTTACGACGGTTTGAGATGCAACTGCAGACCTCAAGAGCGGACCTCCTTCAACAGTAAGCCATCAACACTGAGGGTGGCAAAAGACTGACCACCCTGAGCCAAAGTTTCCAGAAGCCACTGACCCAAATTTCAGAAAAAGAATACTTGTCTCAAACTCAGAACACCTTTAAAGAAGTGCTGGAGGAATCAGGATGAACCTCCATCCACCTCAAGCTAGCCGAGAAACCAGCTCAGCTGAATGTGACCAAGAGGAAGCCGCATTTGCTAAATCCAGACCTGTCCTTGAGGAAGGTAAAACCAGGACTGAGCAAAGGTGAATGCAGGAAATGAAATGGCTCCTTACTCCTAAAGGGGCAAGGTGCTCGGGCACCCGCACGCGCTGCGGCAGGAGGAGAGCACACTGAAACCAGGGCAGTACGAACACGAGAGCGCAGAGGCCAGCGGCTGAGCAGAACGGCATCAGGCAAGAAACCAGGCAGGAAGAGGCGAGTGGGGAGGTGGAGACGGGCAGAGCAGCAGCGCTGCTCCAACTGGGCGCCGAGTCCAGTGGGAAGGGAGCCTCCTTTTGCTTTCATCTCTTACAGAAGAGTAAAACCACAGAATCCACCTTCTTTCTCTATCACCAAGCCACCCCAGGGTTCTAGTAAGACAACAAAAATGAGTGGGGAGGTGAAGGGTCATGCATCACCGAAATTAAAGAGTAAGAATTGTTGTTAACAGAAGCCAAAAGCTTTTTAGGGGTCCTTAGGACAGACAAGAGAGGACACATCCCCAAAAGATGGTTCACTTGCTTACCCTACCTTAAGACAGCGCAACCTTTCAAACCCCTGGCAAGCCGTATTAACTAGGCCATAACCCTTCCCCCTCAGGCCTCACAAAACCCAATAAAGTCGTGATTGCCAAAAGGGTGCACTACACACAGATGTGTTCAGCTATTAATGGGTTTTGCAACTATTTTCTGTCTAGTAAGATAAATGATGAAGAGAATGAGCACACCCTTGGGTTTGACCAGAATGCTAAGAGGAAAAAAGCTTTCTGGAAAGAAAGAAGGTGATCAGGTGCCGGGGAGAATCCTAAAGTGGTGATCTTCCCGTGCAAGCCTGCACATTTCCAGTACTGATGTGAATCACGTGTCTGAACTGCTTCACTCAGCCGTGTAGTACAAGCACCCAGGCTGTAGGTTGACGATCTGTGGATACAGGCTTGATGCATGAGTCATCGTAAAGGGCAGCATCTCAGATCTACCACTCTACCAACAGACTCGCTGTCGGGCACAGTGAAGTTTGTGTGCCTTCTCCTATGCCCTTTTTTCAGTTTTATCAGTTTGTCTCTGAAAACTCATTAACTTCCCCTGGCCACAGTTATGCTTGTTGCTTAATTGCTACTCATGATGAAACCAGGCCGTGGAGACCGCAGCGGATTTGTTACCTCTCTGGGTTAAAACTTTACTACTGCAAAGTTTTCAGAACTGGGCAGGACTAAGTAACACTGGGTGGCAACTCCTCCAGGACACCATTTAAGCAGCCTTGGCTGCTGCAGACCTCCATTGTAATAACATCCATTACAATGAGCTGACTTCCTACAGTATTGCCGTCTTGCAGGAACAAAGAGAAACAAATCTAAAGAATTAGAAAAAAAAGGGACTGCCCTTGAGTGACTCAAAGAGAAACAAATCTAAAGAATTAGAAAAAAATACACTATGTTGAAGAAACGTACCCAGGGCTTCGGGACTGCCCTTGAGTGACCCTCCCAATTCGTGGGCTTTTCCAGTCCTGCTCTCCTTTTCCATGTGGAGGCTGTCAGGGGAGGCTGCCTCCACAAGGGAAACAACCCAACTGTTTGTTGATTCTCCCATGCCTCGTTTCCCATGCAGCTTTTGCACTGCTGGAAAGGACCAGTGGAAACTGCTATTAAATTTAGCTTCTGCGGCTTCGTATTTGCCTTGTACGAGCATCAGTGCCCACAGAAAGTGTGAAGCAGAGCAGAGGGAAAGCACTGATCAATGAACAAATGCAAACACAATGCAGAAACGAAGAATGGACTTTGCCCACGAGTGCTCCCTTCCCCAAATCATTGCAGGTGAAATGGATTTAGAGCAAAGAACACCATAAAACATACATCAGTGACGCAGTTTTTAACTTTGTGCTGTCACTAAGAAAAACGATGAGCCACTTCCATCGCAGGGCTACCGCGGGCCTCTGCTCCTGCGCTTCGTGGGTGCTGGGTGCGATGCTTGCACAGAAATCCTTGCAGCTGGACTTCACCTGGAGGCTCTGGCCAGCTGCTGGAACAAAACTGAAGGACTGAGAGCAGTTACAATTGCAGCATTATTTGTACCATCTCCTTTGGTTCAGAACACATCGTTATTAGAGGCTAGTTTGTGGGCTCTCTTCCATGTTAGTCCCTTAAGACAGGCTTCACTGCAATTATGTTTTTTCCTATTTGGCTTTCATTTAGGAAAACTGAAAATCACTAAGAGGAGAATTACTGCCAACACTGACCTTTATTTTCACCCAAAGACACAAATCAACTAGGTGCGACACACACTTTCATTCCCTTTTTCCATCTTTTCTTTCTTCTACCAAATAAATATTTTAAGGTAATGAACAACAGCTCAGCACTGAGCCTGTAAAGAAACACACATGGGAGAGGAATTAGTCACAATGCTAATAGTTCAACATTATAGCAGAAGAAACATAAATATATTCAAAGGTTTCATTTTACAGTATTTGAAGTGCAACAAGTCACTTAACAACCAAAAACGTTAGAAACCACCATCCAACAGACTGAAGACCACCACCAGCAGCATTCCAAAAGAACGCCAAGCCCACAGGGAGCAATTTAACATCGTTCTAGAGGGGACTCTCTGGCATAAAAAGAAAAATAAGGCAGTGCACAAAGTGGGTTGATATTTTAAATTCTCAAAAATAGTAGTTGACGGTATTGTTACGAAAACAAACAGAAGATGGAAGGGGCTGGGAAGATCAGGCTGGGAGAGGGGAAACAACCCACAAGGCCAGCTGGTCTCTTGTGAAAATATCGACCGAATTGCAGCATTTTGGAACCACTGATACCACTGTAAACAAAAAAGGTAACTGTTTAACAAAAGGTGACTGCGTGCATAATCCAGGGCTTTTCATAACTCCCTCATTAGCTGACAGATTCTTGAATAAGCATTCTTTCTTCCCCCCCCCTTCCCCCCCCT
>NW_009259239.1:319084-325461 GCF_000687185.1 Egretta garzetta | reverse complement strand
CCCCTTTTTTTCCACCAAACCAACTCTTTGGCCAAACACCAAGCTGTACGGACGACTAGCACTCATCTCCAGGCCTGTGCACAGGTCACTACTTCAGCTAGGGATGTCATTTTTTTGGGACTGACGTAAGCTAGAGCACAGGAACGATTCTAGTGCCTTAGACATCTTTTTTCAGGCGGGGATAGGTCTGCAGGCACGATGCCGGGTCCTGCAGGGAACACCGGGTCCCGAGCACCTCCAGTTGCAGCCCAACAGTTGAAGCAGACGGGTGTGACGAGTCACGCCGATGCAAGACGGCGGCGCTGCCTCGGGCGGGAGCTTCTGTGAGTGACGGCAAGTCAGGCTCGCCGGAGAGATGCAGAGCTCAACAGAAAGCGCTCATCTCAGACCCCTTCTTCTCCAAGGAAGAGGCACACGTTAAAAGCAGCCACAAAGCGTGACATCCAACCGACAGGGACTTCAGCGGGGAGGTGGCTCCTGCTCGCCCCTAGCCTCCCCACCCCAAATATTTTAAATGCGATAATAAAGAGCATCTGCCTTAATGAGAAAAATCACGTGAACGTCCCTGGCCTGCTGACACAGCAGAACAGTTCAGCAACAAGCAGCTGTACTGACTCACACGTGAAGCTGACCTCACGCTGGCTGTTCAGCCAAGCCAGTTCTCCAAATTCAATGCATCTGAGGAATTGGTGAAATTCAGTTTTGTGTAACAGGGAAAAAGACATTTGAGAAGATCTGGTTTGTGACATTTTCATACAGACATGATTCCTGGTTTCCATACCACCTCTTAAAACCACACGCACTCAGTAAGGAGACATTTATTCCATTATTTCTGTTTTCAAATTTTTGGTACAAAGTTTATTTTCAGAAGTTCCCACATGATCCTTTCTTCTACCAGCGTCTTTTAGGATTTTTCTCTCTCTGATTTATTTTCTTTATCTGTTGAAGCAAAAGCAGTAATTGCTACAGAAAGCAATAATGGCAATATTACAAATATTTTACAGCAGCATCCATTCGTCTGTTTGCCTCAAAAAAATAACAAAAATAAATCCAAAGACAAGATCCGTACTGCCACAAAGGCTTAGGTTTGTAATACTCAGAAGTATGCTGCGTTCCCATATATGAGTTGTACAAGTCCAGCACAACTTTCCAAGTTTGTGCAGAGCCTGATAAATAAGACACAGAAATATCAGTTACGTTATACTGTTTCTAAGAACTTTTACTCTGTAAAATGTTTGGTCACTCAAAGCTATAAGCTTAATCACATATCAAAGAACACAGGCAGTAAAGCCCATCTTACTAGAACATATAGTATTAGGCCAAACAAAATATAAGAGGACAAAATCTAGTGGTCACTGAAGCCTCTTCAAAAAAGGTCTAAAACAGAATGTTTCCATCATGTATCAGAATAAAAACGTACTGTATTAAAATTTGATTTTTTTTTCTTTTTTTTTTTTTTTTTTTTTTTTACAAGCTGTCTTTTAATCAGTCTTCTATTTACAGTGCAGAACTTCTGCCAACTGCAGTAGTTTAACTTTGGCACAACACTAAGTTCCAATCCTTTTGAGTATTCAAGTCCTGTGTGTGTCCAAAAATTTTCTTGGTTTCACGAAAGATTAGGCCCATTCACAGTTAACCAGTTATCTTGAACTTTTTCAAGAATTGCTTCCCCTTCACCACACTGGGCAGCTACAAAGGAAAGACACTGTAAGCTATTGCATCGTTCAAAAGAAACTCTTCATTCTAAACAGCGACAGTATTGTTGCTTCCTTTAACATCACATACACCAGACAGATCACGCAGACGGCTACATACTGGACACCTTCTAAAAACCTTGCTGGTCGTTAGTGAATCGTCTTCCTCGTATTTCGAATACATAACAACGTGTTAACTTAATTTCATTTCACATGTCAAACAGGACATTTAAATATATTGCAATATATTATAGAAAATTGCAAAGCGCCATCATTTCTGTAAACGAGATCGACACCTGTTAACTCTCCTGTGCACATGAAGAGCAGTACCTAGTGCCACATTTTCTATACAATATAAAGCCTTCCCAGGTAGGGCAACTCATTTTAGTGCATTTCTGTACAGACCGTAAGCATACATGCAGATAGCCAACTATGCAAAATCGGAAACACTTTTGTAAGCTGGAACTGGAGGTGGGGTGGGGGAAACATCTTGAAATCATAATGGAGCTCTTGTGGTCGATTGTTTCATATCACAGATGAAGACTTGTATCTTCTGACATTCTAGCAGATTCTCTAGGGTAAGTTTCATGATAGGTATCTAGCATTGAATAAGCATAAGGAAATACTTTTATCAACTGGGACACAAACATTGTGTGTCTTAACACATTCTAAGTTACGCACAGTCCAATGTTCATGTAGTAACCTTATCTCTAAAAATACTTGAGAAGCCCCAAATAATTTTTATGCCACAGTATTACGACCAAGGATCAGTTACTTTATCTACCACTGTAGCACTACCTGCTCTAGAATAAAAGAAAGCAAAAAAAAAAAAAAAAGGGCCTCACACTTCTCAACAAGCATCAAGTCGGAAGCGGAGATAAGTACCATTGCTAACCACGGCACAAGGATCGGTGCTGCGGTCCAGCCAGCACGCTCCCAGGCGAAGATCCATCTCGCCTCACGTCAGACGCCTGTAGCCCCCTGTAACAGTCACGGGAGTCGAGGGTGCCGTTCGTCTGACTGACTCCAGGCATGCAGGACGAGCAGGCCTGCATTCATGAGGTGCTCTGACTAGCTACAGTGCCCTGCCCCAACGCAGACATCAACACGCCATCAGACAAATCCCACCTTAATTCATGAAAAGTGCTACGGGATCCTCAGTTGCCACTCTACGTTTTACAGTGCTGTGTAAATCGGTTTTGCAATGACTATCCACTGAAAAGTGCAGATGCTCTTCACCGCAGAAGGAGAAAAACCCCCAAAAGCTCAGACCATTAAACTTGAAAACACAGCTGTAACCCACCTGTGCTTCAAAATCTCCCTTTTTTAAAAGTGGGAAACCGATACAGAAATTTGAGCTATTGAGTGTGCGTTAAGTAGCTACTGAGGGGATTTCTCACTTTCTGTTACAACTTTCATTTTGAAATCTTTTCCTGCAGAATTTTAATACATCCTCACTTTCTGTTACAACTTTCATTTTGAAATCTCCTGCAGAATTTTAATACATTTCCACATCTCCAAACCTCAAGTAACTTGACCCAACAAGTTTGTGTCATGCTACTTGGTGAATCTACTCATGCTAGGAAATCACAGCCTTGATGGAGAATCCAGGTGTAATCCAGCACTGTTGTTCGGCGCAGGGAACCGAGCCCTCTGCTAGCTCTTCCCAGCTCTCATTTACACCGTCATCGCAGGCACTATAAACAACTCTCAACAGCTTTACTGCTCTCTGCCCACTGGTACTATCTTTTCACTACTACTGAATGTAGGCAAAATTATTTTCCAAGAAAAAATAAATTAAATCAAAGAAAGTAGCTATATTTCACTGCACTCTATTTTTTTGTGCATTCAGGTTAGGGCAGGGATATTTAAGATTACAGAAGCTTAAAGATTATCTTCTCTCCGTGGGAGATATGAATATAGACAGATACAGGACTCAGGTGGAGGACGCAAATCGATACTGTCGTATTTACAGAAGCAAACACTGACATCCAGCCTGAATACACAGTACTCCATTAAGTGCAAAAGGGAAAATGCTTCCCACCTTCAACTACAGCTTGGTTACTCAGCAGCCAGAGACTAGTTGTCAGAGTTACTGCTGCGCTCTCATTTCAGAAGAAAATGGAGGAAGAAGAGAGTGTCTGCATCTTTGGGCTTTATGGCCGATGGGGACTGCATAAGGCCATGAATCACTGTGTATGGGCTCCAGAAATGCTTTCTCCGCTCTGCAGAGAAGGGAGTGCATTTGCCTGCCTCAAGAGTTCCTTGGCAAGCAGGAAGAAAACAGGCTTTTGCCCAAAGTCAGCAAATCATGCATTAGAAAAATTATTTCATGGCATGGGCGGACATTGCAGGAGTTTCCTTCACAATAATCAAAGTACAGCCAGACACCATATTGCCTAGAACATCATGAAAAAGCAGTTTTGCAAATGGGACTAGACAAGGTTAAAAAAGGGAATGGCTTAATTTACTACAGCGTATTAGAGATAATCCACTAAATTCTAGTCATGAGGTACTAGATATTGTTCCTCTTCTTTGCTGTCAAACCAAAGCAGAGGTTTCTGTGTGCTAAAAATGAGTGATTGCAATACTTTACTTGTTCTGTCAGAACAGCAAGAGTAAAGCCTGTTTTGCTTATCAACTTCTAGGTAAGCGAATTGTGCAGGGCAAGCTAAAGTCAAGGGTCTTCAAGCTTCTGCATTTTCCCTTCTTTCCACTTCTTACAAGCCAGCACTCTTGTTAGTTCATTCAAACCTCCAGGGAGGAATAGGCCTGACTTTCTTTTTACAGCAACCACTAACCCTGGGGTCATTAAGAGGCTGATACTGGGAAGACAGCGCTGTTTAAGATGGAACCGTGCTCTTTCGCTGCACTCAGAAGCAAGAGCAAAACATGCCATGAAGCAGTAAGATACCGTGACGCTGGATGCCTCACCCAGTTGTGATGCTACTTGCTTTCTTTTGGTCCTTCTCTCTCTCTTTTCTGGCACAGGATTATCTTTATTCTCCCTTTAGCTGAATTCCAGAGACAGCAGTTAACTAGCATCATCAGATCAGGTACTCCTGGCAGAAACAGCAGACGAAGAGGAAAGCTCTACCTTCGCTCTAAAGCAACTAATGCTCACAGCTGAATTCTGAAACAGCACTCCCAGCGAAGACTGAGAACAAACCAGCTACCTAGAGGTAAGATCTGAGCAAGATCAAAGAGCTCCTTCATCTCCCTGTCAATGACAATCCCTGAAACCTGGCTCATAACTAGCTCAAATCTGAGAGCTGAAGCTCCACAGAAATACAGAAAACATACTGCAGGCTCAGCTACACACAGTCCTTCACCGAGCAGGGAAATCAGCAGAACCCCACACGGACCCTCACCCCAGGGCAGACATACTTTCTTGCCCCTTCCCTCCCCACTGTCAATGTAGCTCACTCCAGGTGGCTTCCAGAACACCTTGCAGGTGTGCGTACGCTACAAGAGGGAGCCAGGCTGCAGGGGCACGCTGCTGATGAGCACAGCGATGCTCAGATTCAGCATAAATTAAGACACTTGCTGAGGTTCAGGAAATTTCCTGCATGGAACTGGTAGAACAAGAAGGCGTCGCATCCCCTCCACCTGCCAGGCGATTTCTGTTTCTCTCGGGTGACAATATAAGCATGCCTTGGGCACCTAAGTAAGGAGCACAGCAGCCTAAGGTCAGATGAGATGAATCTAGGCTAAACCGCTGTTACCAGTAGCTTTGAGTTCCCACCAGCCACAACCACCATTCATAGACGAAAGAGACCAGCATGCTGACAGCTCTTTCCAATGCTCCTCCTGTCAGTCCTGATGCAGGAGGCCTCTGGAAGGAGTCTCCCTCTCTCCCAGTATGCAGTGCAAATATACACATGCTGAACATGAAATAAACTGGTAGTTAATGGACTCTGAATGTTCAAACAGAAATAACAGACAGATGATGAGCAATAATGAATGCATACAACTGTCGTCTTCAGGCTGAACCCACCCAGTTTTTTATCATCCTTGGCACAACTGAAAGGCTTATACTGCGCATGTAGCTCAAAGGAAACGTGGGTACCCTGCAACTCTCATTAGCCGACCCACAGCACGTGGTTTAATTTAAATTTTATGTTCTGCAAAGAGGTAATGTTCCTTGATGGGCTGTACATACTACTATAACCACTGGCATAGATGGAACTGTAATATTTACAGCAACTGAAAATCTGGCCCGCTACACATCAGCCACCATCTCTGACCATTTTACTGAAAGAAGATGTCCAATCCAACTATATTTAGTCTGATAAACAATGTATTTCCTCTTCCTGTGTTTTTCAGACCAGACGTGCTAAGACCTACCATTGTAGCTGAGTGTTATTTAACAGAATACTGCCAAAATGGAAAACTTCCCAGTTTAATCCTATAATTAACTTGGATCTTTATATTTCCCTATCCTTTAAAGAAGGTCAGATTTAACGCTAACCTAAACGCAGTCCCTGCTAACAAAAAATGGAGATGTTTATTTGGACAGGTTGCTTGGGTGTGGGGTTTTTTTTTTTGTGTGTGTGAAAGAAAATTCTGGGTCAACCTTAAGGATTAAGACAACTCCAGATTTTGCTTGCTAGACGCATATTCCCAAGGATTTTAAGGATTTGCTTTAATATTTTTGGAAACTTAAAAATAGCATCTCTTTCC
>NW_009259239.1:310998-319066 GCF_000687185.1 Egretta garzetta | reverse complement strand
TTTCCCACTCAGCAAGCACTGATTTTTGACCCTGTATTTCCAGCGGAGCTTGAAGCAAACGCGAGTCTTTCGGATTATCTGCTGGCATCTACAACAGCTTCATCCATGCCATTACCAGCCAAACAAGAACACCCCCCAATCGCATGTAGCAGTCAGTGCTGAAAAGGCCAGATCCTGATCTCTCTTACACCACCTCACATCCAGAGTCACGCGCAGTCCAATGAAATACGCTGTCGGCACAGCTTTGCTTCTCCCCCACCCCGAAGTTAAACTGAGGGATTCTTGGCTAGCCCTCTCTAGCACCGCTGGCCACTTCATGCCTCACCAGTTTGAGTCTCGGAAGCCAGGAAATAGTTTCATCACCAAATTCGTGTTACACACCAAAAACCATTGCGTTTTTCTTTCCAGCAATCTCAAACAGTCAGAAGGGCTCACCCTGGTAAATGGCTTTCACACAGAACATCCTCCCACAACTCACACAGCCTGTTCAACCTGGGAGCAGAAGGGCAGCTGCAAGTGTCCAGAGAGGAAGGTGAGTTAACAAGATTTTTTTTTTTTGTCAGACATTATTCCCTTTCTTGCTTTGACCTGGGTTTCACCCACAATCAGGTATGGAAAACAGATCTAGCACGGACTCCTCTGCTTCAGAAAATCATGACTAAAATTACTTTCTTGGTCTTATGACAGTTAGCACAGTGAGGAAGAAAAGAGTAATTCCAGATTAGGTTCTTGGAAATGTGGAAACATTAGGGACCATTTTCTTTAATCTGTCTCTCATTGGTCATCAGATGCAGAAGCCTACAGAGAAGATGCTCACAGGTGTGCAAAAGGAGATTGCTAGTATCCTTTCCGTTAGTGCCAATGGAAAAGCAGACAATGCAGGTGACAGCAGCACCAATTCATCATCATCTTTTGACACCTAAATATAAAGTAACTTAACCCTAAAAAATGCAGACTGACAGTAGCAAGAACACAAACTACTCTTCTGCGGAGCACCAGTTCTCTAGGATGCCAGACATCTGCCTAAACTAACTTCCATGAATTTGGCCCATTGTTTTTAAGTTGGTAATTCAAACTCTACTATGATTTCAATGTCTTACATAGCACTTTTTTTTTCTTCTCTTTTGAAGACACTTATTCAAGATGTAGATGTTTCGTATCAGATTAAACTATTTCTGGAGTTCAGTTCAGGTAGATCAAACCACCTCTAAAAATAAGTGCGTTCACCCAGCAGCCCTAAGAACAATCAGCATAGTGTCTAGCTCAATCAATTAGGATGAATTTAGGTTAAACTTGCACAAAAATCACTCAGTTGGGCTATCGCTAAAGAACAATTAAACACTAGCATGTTTATCATTCCTAAGCATCTGAAAGCCATACAACTTGTTTGAGAATTAAACACCATGTCATTGCCACAACTTACTTGAAACCTTTCTCGCTAGCACCCGAAAACACTTTTCATCTCTGTATCTGTGTATTCTTACGAACCCCTAAGCAACTCTGAACCACTTTTAGGCAGTTTCTGCCTCACATTTACCTTAAAATTCAGTGTAAGATTTCAAGAAATTACTCTTTTTAGCTAGAAATATACATACTTTTCTTACCATTTCCAACAAAGGAAAGAATGCAGAAGCTAAAACCAAATGTTACTATCAACTGCATCAAGTCTGTCAGGCATTTAAATTAAATTGGTGTAGGATACACTGATTAAATGTAACGAAAAGCATCTTCTAGCATTAGATTAATTCAGTTAGCTTGTAATTATCAACAAGGAACATTTCTGCACAAGTTCTGTAAACCCAAAACACTCTGAAGATATGCAAAAGGTGCCAATATCACCTCATTTTCTTAAACCAAGCAATCCTCACCCCTAGGTTCATTGATTCCTTTGTCACTTTTCCCCTTCTCTTTTGTTTTGAACTCTTTCCTTAGAAATAAACCCAGGCCTTGAAACCTTTCGGGTGAAGTGATGTTTGCAAAAAGACATCTTAGGTTTTTGTATTTTCCTCCTTCATGAGCAGGCAATGTTCTCCTACATCAACGGAAAAATGTGTCTGTGTTTTTTTGGAATTAAACAACATAAGGCAATTAAATATTGAGAAGCAGTCACGTGAACTATGAACATGAACCTTCCCATCAGTAATGTGGAAGAGGAGGAGCGGAACTGGATCTGATTTATAACCCCATGTCCTAGGCTAGGCCTGAGGATGTCCATCTCTTGTAGTAAGGAAGCAAACAGTTGTTGCCTGCACAGGTAGCATCTTGCCCATGTTCTTTTAGATGAAAGGAAGATGCTAAGCAGGTGCTTGCTAAACTGAAGGCCGTGAAAAATCATTTGGCTCTTCACCATAATATCAGACCTAATTCATAGGTTTTTGGCCCCCAAAAATCCCAAATTGCCCGTCAATCTGATTTTGAAAGTTTACGCTTAACGTGTCGGGGGGGTTCCCAAGTATCACTATCATCCGTTTCTTCCTCATCTTCCTGATCTTCCAGCATTTCATCTTCCTCCTCATTCTCATCAAACAGCTCTATTCCAAGTTCTGATCTTCTTTGTCTTTCTGCAAACCACTCTCTGACCTGCTCATATCCCATGTGAGATTTGGCTACCAGTTCATCGAGGTCTTGCTCATTAAGGAATTTGTGCTTCATATAGTAGTCCTTCAGGATTGCTGTTCCAGTTTTGAATTTTATGACAGACACACCTCTGTCCCAGCAATTTAACCGCTTGCTTCCCCGAGGCCTCCCCCGAGGCCTCCCTCTCCCCCTCCCCTTTGGTCTTCCTCTTCCTCTCTTCCTCGCAAAGCCTTGGCCATTCAGACTGTTTGCATTGGCGCTCTGGTAATAGTAATACCATTTCAATCCACCGTTTTTCCAAGCATAGCGAGTATCTCCAAACCAGCTCACAATTTCTGATCTTGGGAGCCCAGTTTCTTCGGCCAGCTTGTTGTATTCTTGTGGGGATGGCCACTGAGTACGCACAAAGGAACTTTTAAGCATGTGCAACTGCTCTGGTGATTTTTTGCCTATTTTGCTTGAAGTGGAACACCCCGATTTAGCTCCTGCTGCTCCATCTCCCACAGATGCTTCTCCAGCCTCTTCTTTTGAGCTGCCAGCATTGCTCTCATTCAAGTCAGCTCCCTCTTCCTTTAAGACATTTGATTTCCTTCTTTCTGTAAACCAGGCATCAATCTCTCTCCTGGTCAGTTTGGTTTGGGCTCTTAACCTATTCATCTCTTCATCAGTAAGAACAGGGTTATTAAGAAAACTTGCTTGCAGGACTTGCAGCTGTTCAGCAGTCTTCTCTTTGAATTTCTGTGGGGTGAAATCAGGAAAAGTGCTCCACGATGACTTGCTCTGTGGAGTGATTCCCGTTGGGGACTCATTCATTTCATCACTTGAATCAATAACAATAGTGGCACAAGAATCGCTGTTTAGATGAATCCCATGATTATTCTTTGAGTTTCTCTGATTGTAGCGTGTATCACTGAACCATTTTTTGATCTCTCCTTTAGTCAGGCCCGTTATTTTCATAAGTCTAACAATTTCTGAATCTTGGGGAAACTGATTTTTAAGGTAGCTGACTTTCAATTCTGCCAGTTGTTCCTTAGTTTTTTTTGCTCGGATGCTGAAGGAGTCAGGATTCATCAGCGCGGATTCATTTTTGATAGGCGGAGGGGCTGGAACAGCAGCTACTTGTTTGGTTTCTGCAATAGGCTGAGCAGTGTGAATCTGACTCTTCTGTAACTGTGTTTGGTTTGGGACTCCTGCTACAGTCAAAGCTATCGGGGCTGTTACTGGTAACGTATTTGCACCTGCAACTTGAGTGAGAACAAGTCCTGGCTGACCAACTATTTGGCATGTCTGTAAAATTGAAGGTAAACCATTGCTAGCGGCGGAAATGTGTGCTGGAATAACGGTAATTGTCTGTGGTACAGTATGCACTGTGCCATTAAATTGTTTCCTCCTTGCTTCCTCCACTTCCTCTGGTGTCCAGCTCACACCATGTTTCAGACGCTGGGCAGAAAACCATATTTTAATCTGTTCCTCCGTGTACTTAGCTTGAGTGGAAAGAACAGTGATTTCCGACATGGTTGGATATGGGAATTTGTTGTAGGTGTTAAGCAAAAGAGGATTGTTATCCAAAGCAGTATTATAGGCTGGAATGCTATTTACAGGTATTAGGACTTTTGGAATCAGGTTTGAGTTCTGTGGAGCTGTAACAGCTGTTATAACCTGTGCCACCCCAGGCTGAAGCACTGATGCCGGAGTCACCACCGCACTAGCCACATCTGCTGCACTGCAAGCAATGGAATGGCTCGCTTTGGACTCAGAAACTGCCGGTGGTGGGTTTTCTACTACTTCTTCAGAGTTTGGCTCATTTTCAGTCCCCTTTTCTTCACCAGGAATGTCATCAACTACATTGTGGAAAACAGCGATACGTTTTGTCTCGGTTTTGTTTTTTATCATTTTCATAATAGGAGTTTTGCTAATTGAGATCCCCGATGAGGCGACCTCAGAAGAGTCGGCCTGTTCAGCGTTTTCTTCTCTAACAAAACTCCCATCAAAAGTGAGATCGTTTACTGTTTGTTCAAAGATTGTCTGATTATTACGTTTCACCATGGTCAATTTAAAATTCTCCTCTCCGGGGTGGTACTTCAAATTGTGTTCTGAGAGCGCATCATATCTTTTGGTAAGGAAATTGCATTCTACGCACACGTAGGATGAATTTAGTACTACGTTGGGATGTTCTGAATCCACGTGAAAAGTAAACATATTGAGATCTGGAGTTTGAAAAGTACAGTATTTACACTCGTAACCACCTTCTACTTTACTCGTATTTTTTTGATTGTCGGAATCCACATACTCATGAACATCCTCATCGCTTGTTACGCTCTCTGCTGTAGGGTTATCTGCTGGCGCGAGTACAGGTGGTCCTTCCTCCAAGTCTGATACCATTTCTAGGTCCGGATCCTGCTCGTTGGCTAAGACCATGCACGGTGTTGTTGATTTTCGTTTACTTGCCATGCCTGTTATGTGAAAACGATACTGACTGGTCAGATACAGACTTAGCTTCAAGCTCTTCTTGATTAGTAATAATGGCTTTCGGTACTTCAAGTCAGCTCTTGTAAAGTCTCAACATTTATCCCATTAGCAGCTTTTCTTTTGTAGTGCAATCAGATTAAAAATAGATAGTTGAGGATGAAATGTTGAGACACACTGTTTTAAAGTCCACATCCACCACCTGTAGCAAAGAAGAGACAGTGGAATTAGTTCAATTTAAAGAGTAACTTCTATATTACTTCTATATTTAAGCCATATTTTGGCTTAAAGTAATTGAGTCCTTTGGGGTTCAATCCACCACTGCTCGTATCTCCTGAAACCAGCAGACCCATTCCAAAAAGAGATACATGAAGCTAAGTTAAGAAAGGCAAAATCCAATCCACTTATTACAGGCTGAAATTTTTTTTAGTTCATACCAATGCAGTGAAAGGCATAAAACACAGGCATGATGCCGAGGTCCACTGTCCTACATGATTTTTGCCTTTGGACTGCCTTGCCTACGCTATGACAACTCCTCTCAACTGCCCCGTGAGCTCAAGTCCTTCCTATCACAAACTCAACCCCACTATGACACCTCCATTGCTGACCCTGTCATGCCTTTCATGTCAGAGGTGGTGACAGGTCCCAGAAAAGGCAGGTTTAGAGTGTTTTTCTATTGCATTATATATGTGAGCATGGGCATGTGCAGGGCCTTTCTCCCAAGTCTGAGAACAGGCGAAACAATGCCTTTTTAAGGCACTTTGACAGACAAAAGATTATCCTTTCTTCCTAGCTCCCCAAATGTCATTCTTCAATTGAAGACCAATCCCAAACCAATAAAAGCTGATTGCTAGCACATGGCAATTAACTAAAATCTGTTTTCATGCCTCTATGCATTAACAGGGACATGACTGATTGTATGAACTGTACCACAGAAAAAAAAGCATTAAAGACTGATATAGCAAGCAGAAGCCAAACAAAATTATGTATTTTCTGTTCAGAATTCCTTGTCCATTTCTAAGAAAAACTAAAGTACCACCAAATAAATTTGAGGCCTGCAGAAATTCAGAGAATAAATATAATCTTAAATAGCGTCAACCGGAATGAATTTTATCCTACAGGGACCACAACTAGTCTGCTGGAAATAATGCACAAACTTCTGTAGAGGGTTATAAACTCTGCAATAGTTTTCTTCTTGAAATAAAATCAGACACTGATTTCTCATACCAGAAATCCCATAGGATTTTTGAATTTTTAGGCAGTGGAACATCATCTACTTCCCAAAGTGGGAACACGCTAAAGTTCAAGGGGAATACTCAGTAGCTGTTTCAGAGGTTTAGAAAGGGCATGTAACAGGTTAAGAACAGGAGGCCAGCTTTGTTCACGACAAAGTCTTAAAGGAAAAAGAACAGTGTAAAAGGAAGAAAGGCAGTTACAAGAAATGAGAAGGAGAAAAGAAATACTATTTTTCACCACATAACAACATCATTCTTTCTTTTTGATAATGGGAGGGCAGAGGCTGAGGATAGGAAGGAAAAGAAATAGTTCTTATCTTCACATTTTTTCTTTAGGCAAAAGACAAAAGTGTTCATCCACAGCTGCCACCCAGTGCTGCTCCATAAGCTGTTTTTGAAACAGTGCACCTCACCTCACTTCTTCATAAAAATCCTCCCCAAATGTTTTTAACAGTCACCCTCTGCACTACTTCTGTGCCTACATCCAAAGTGCACAGCCTGACATGACAGGCTTTTTATGCCAAGGATACGGTTACATGGCACTAAGGACACTGACAATGCTCAATAAATCCTGGGTAATCATCATTCCAGGATGACAATTATTTAACAGTACTGGAGTTGAAAGATACCCTTCTTCCACAAGTTAATGCTGGCAGCCTGTAAAGCTGCACAGAAGTGTAAAAGATATTTATTTTACTGTATATACGAATTACGTATTGCAGGCCATCTCATTTATCTTTGCAGTGAGGGAACCATGAAGCAAAGCTAAACGGATCCATTTGTCTCGGTGTCCTGGGGGACGAGAGGTAGAGCGTTATTAACCGTACTGCTTCTCTGTGGGGCCAGAGGGCTCTTCACAAAAGAAAGACAACTGCCAAAACTCAATGTTGAGCAATGCTCTTGGGGAAGAGCTGGGTGGTATTACCTAATCTTTCTGCGATCTTGAGTAAAATTTCAGAAATGCCAGAAATGCCCGTTTTCAAAAGCCACTTAGCAGCTGAAGTTGCAGTTTGAAAAGTGACTGCGGTAGTCTGCAGTGCCTCATCCCTAGCGTAGCACACAGGATCTATACACAGGGTCGCCCAAATGAGCTTAAAGGCTTGCTGAGGGTCCCGTTTTGGGATGGCACAGAGCGCAAGTGAAAGCGACGTTTGACCTGACATGAGGTATTGAAGCATGCTCGAGATAAGGCTGGAGATAACAAATAAAATGGGAAACCTGTCCAACAAACCAGTAAGTGTTTTTCTCCAGTTCCCTCAGTTACCCAATCGCGTTCACACTGCCTGTAAGCCTACAGGTCCACGTGCAATTGCATCACCTGCAGCTTTTTAGCTAAATCTCTGTATCACATCTGTTTGCTGTGGCTCGGTTTCTCTCACGGTGCGCAGGCAGAGCATCCTGTCCCTCCACTGTTTACCAACTGAGCAACATGTTTCTTTGATGCAAGCAAGTCTCAGGTAAAGAAAGCTGCATCTACACTCATCTGACTACACTAAGCAAGATGGGTTTTTTTTTAAGGATGTTGTGATTTTAAAACCCTGTTTAATCTAGGGCTATGAAGAGCTATGACAGCATTCACTAAAACCTCAGCAAAGTGAGATGCTTACAACCCTTCCCAGCCTTCTTTCCTCTACAGACTTTACAGAAACCTCTGTTCCCATCTCCTTGGTATAACAGGATTATTCTGTTTTGCAGCACCCTGCTTGACATGTTCTCTCAGTTTACCAGGGGATTATGAAAACTCACACTCGAGTAGTTTGTCAAACCAATTATGCATCACCCTCGTACTT
>NW_009259239.1:310249-310963 GCF_000687185.1 Egretta garzetta | reverse complement strand
TGCCATGTGGGGCCTTGCCACGTGTCTTGACTTCAGTAAGGTTTGCAATATCCAGTAGGCCAATTACTCAGCAAAAAATGAAATCAGATTGGCTTGACATAGTCTGACTTCGACAAATCCACCTTTTTAAGAACCTTGTAACAACTCTCTAGGTTCTTACAGACTGATTTCTAGTAAATTCTTCCTGTATCATCCTGGGAATTAAGATCCCATTAACCAATCTGAGATTCCCTACGTGCTCTCCTCTGCTCATGCCTCTCCCTAAGACTGGGTACTATGTTTGCCTGTCTCAAGTCCACCGAGACCTCCCCCCATCCTCCACAAATCCCTGAAGATCATCACTAATGGTTCAGAGATTGCTTTAGCTTGTCCCTTACATACTTCAGGGTCAAATACATGACTTAATATTGTTTAAGATTTTCTCTTTTTATCTGGACTGTATTTTTATCCCTCATTGTCAACTATTTGAAACTGTATCGTGCAATTTGGTTTGTAATGAAATATTCCAGGTGTTTGCTTTTGTCAAAAGCAGCATTTTTCAACAAAAGAATCTGGAGAAAAACTTCCAATTAGTTGCACTGTTAATCTCTCAAGATGTTAATCACTGCAATCCCCTCCTGTAATTTTACCTCAGATTTTCATAAATTGGCATTCCTAGCAACACCAGCCCATGAAACAGACATTTTTCCAGGAACAAAAAAAGGCGCAGGAATG
>NW_009259239.1:309341-310231 GCF_000687185.1 Egretta garzetta | reverse complement strand
CAATTTTTTTGAATGCTGCTCTTCAGAAACAGATCATAAACAGTTAATAATCCCAATTCATTAATAACTGCATTAAACCAGCTTTATTCCAGAGTGGGATCCAACATGTAAAATTGTCTCTATAGCAGACTGGATACAGGTTTATATAAATATTTTCTAAATGCACGCAGAAACGTTCAAGACAACGGGTTGACAGCAGAAGACATGTATAAAAACCTGTTCCTAGCACAAATTTTTTACCCACCTCTTCCTTCCCTCCCTCCCTCAAACCGAAGTAGCTGATGCAGCAAGAAAATAAATGAGATTACAGAAAGTGTTCACTGTGTGTTCAGGTTGTATGCTTTATGAAAAGGCATCTCTCCCTGCTTGCTGTATGACACTTCCATCCAGCGCGCAGGAAAAGCGTGCCAACAAAAAAATCCAAACCCATATAATATGATTTTAACAATAGGCACAAACAGGGTAGCTCAGGAGAAGATGAAGCAATAGAAACTGCTTCTAACTTTTAAAATCACCTAGATTACAAATGGCCTACAATCTCTCTCAACACAGAAAACGTTGTTTTGTCTTCTCCCTATAACTTCTGATTAATCTGTAACAATATGCAATTGTTGATCCTTTGTTTAGCCTCCTTCTAACTATTACCATTTATTCAGAGTAGATGTATCCATGTCAAAAATTATTCTGCACAGAGCTCAGTATAGGCTAATCTGCTCTGATCTACGGTGCCTCCCAGCAAGAAGGGTGAAGGACTTTGTTTTATAGTGCCATTTTCTTCAGTTGTTCATTATCTGTAAAGCTCAAAGGGCATTACTGCTTATGACTCCAAAATAAACCCAAAGCTCTATCTAAACCCTGCAATATTCACATCTGATTCCTGTTTTAAAATG
>NW_009259239.1:301834-309280 GCF_000687185.1 Egretta garzetta | reverse complement strand
CAAAGATAAGGGCATGCTCAGTGTCATTTGTAATTTGTAATGAGGGAGGCACGTACCAAAAGCTCTGTACTGCCTGCCCACACAGCGCCAGGGTATGCCAAAGCCAGACCCATGCTGGAGCACTGGGAAGAGGACACTAAGCCCAGTGGAGGCTGAAAGGAGCCCGGCCACAGGACATGCAACTAGATCTTCTCAGTTACCTCCTACCCCCACTGGTTTTAATGGGTTACAAGCAGGTTCCATCAAAGTTGAATTCAGAATTTCAGGCCAGAAGTGACCACTAAATGACCTAGATTATTTTTCTCTATTACAAAATATCCCTCCCCAGGTACCTCTACAGTGAACACAGTAACTTGTGCCAGTGCTTTTGACACATGAAGCCATAACCAGTTTTTATGTCTGATCATATAGAAGCTACTGATCAAACGCGACAAGTGCTTAACAACCACGGGTGCACTGACGAATAAGTACCTTTAACATATATGGCGCGTCTCTGCTCCTCAGTCACCTAAGCATGCAGTTTCTACGTGATCCAGTCACTTTGCCAGCTTAATCTCACATAGACAGGCCTTTTTTTTTTTTTTTGACTTCTAAAGTGTTCAATTCAAATTGTGAGCACTCGGTACTTTTAACATCAGACATCTCTGCATGATTATTCTTGAAAGTGAGTATCAGACTTAGGTAAATCTTTCCCATACCCAATAAAATGGCAGCAGACCTAGGGATACTGTTTTTGCAGAGCTACAGCTTTGTTTTGTTTTGCTTGCTGTGCTGTTACATAGAACAAGGAAAGGGGGAAGAAATAAATTATTGACCTGAAAATATTTTTAAATGTGTTTTGGGTTGAATAAACATTTCATTCAACCGCCAAAATGTTTCATATTGGCTTAAAAAAAAAAGAACAGTAAAAAAAATGACTGAATTTAAAAATTGTTTATCAAAAGTTTTTCCTTGAAACATCAAAACAAAAGGTTTTATTCTCCTAGGATTTCCTTCTTTAAAATGAAACAATCTGGCACAGACATGATTTCACAAAATGTTCCTTTCGACTTGAATCTGCATTTTTTTTTCCACAGACAAAAAAATTTCCAGAGACCTTAGTTTTCCCAGGCCCTAGTCTAGTGCTGGAAGTACAAGACCTTCCTTTCACTTCCCGGAGTTCGTGTCCCCAGACACCTTTCAGCTTCTTCACAGACCAAAGCAGCAGCCCTACAGATGGTCTCCTTTGCTAGATAGCCCGACTCATTCTCTAATCATCCCTTGTGCTATACAGGAACCCCCGCGCTTTTAAAGGTGACACAGCTCAGCACAGATTGTCTCCCTCTCCTCTCCCCCTCCTCCACTGATTGCAACTAACTGTACGCGCCCTCGTCATATTGGAAACCAGATTTCAAATCGGCTGCTATCTGCTTTCATTAATATTTGCTTGTCACCGTAGCAAAATGGTATCTTCTCAACAGTAATTAACAGTCTTGGGAGCTGTTTACCCTTAAACAAGTGGGACTAGGTCTCAGGGCTTACCAGCTCCCAATGCTTTTATACCTCCTGCTAGGCCAGTGGCATTTGCAGGAGCACAAGAAGCAGCAGCAGCTTAAGGACCACGTTGATGCATGCCAGTACAATAACCTAGATAGATGGAGGAGGAGGAGAATCCATTTAATACAGGTGGTTTAAAGCAGGCTGCAAGTGTGCATGACAGGCATAAAAGCACGATCAAGAGCAGGTAACAAAACATTCTGCAAATTCTACCTTGGATACAAAAAGGTGGTGATGAATTATGAGTCATAATTCTGTCTTTTTTTTTTTTTTAAACAGTGGAACGCATTTCTCAGACCTCAGGGCTAGATCCTTGCCAAATTTCGAGCTCCTATGTCAAATCCCTGAGGCACAGCTGTTCAAAAAAAGAAAGATAATATGGCTTCTACACTGAGATTGCCTCTCTCCCCTTCCTTGCTTCCCTCCTCACGCTTAATTTTGCTCTTGAACAAGCTGAATGTTTCCCCAAAACTCAGTAACAGAAAACAAAATCAGCCTCCAAACAGAAACAATGTGTGAGAAATTCTCACTTCAACGATCGTAAGAAACTGAAAACAAGGACTTAACAATGGACTCACCAGGTGACACCAATACACACTGCTACATGCTCCACATGCACACACAGAATTCCATGCACCAAGATACAGACCCATAATTTAAGTAACTTGTAAAAGATCCTAAAATACTTGAAATAAATGTATAAATCCAGCGTTTGTATGAGCCAGTGTTTTATGAATGAGGAAACAGCAAGGACTTGGAGTGTCACTTGAAAAGCAAAAAAACCCCCCAAAACCAACCTACCTTCTGTTAGCCCATGCCATGGTGAAGACTTTAACGCACATTATCAAGACTGCAGCTACCCTTTAGAGCCTCGTCCACCACTTAGGCCACCGTGGGCTTTTGCTCACACGTGCTTCCTCAGAACCTCTTCTGCATGCCCCGGACCCACCTGCTTCCCACCCCATGCACTCCTTAAAAGCCTCCTCCCAGCCTCTTAAGGTCTGCTACCACTTTGTGAGAAGGTCAAGGAGCACAAAGTACATAAAAAATCCTTTATTTTGTTTGCCACATGATTTGCTTCTCTACTTAGGAAGCAAAAAAAAAAATGTGACATCAGAGCTGGTATTTTAGAAGGTTTTTTTAACGTGGCTCCAGAATGTTTCCAGTGTCATGTAACAGCTTTGCAATTAATTGTAAGCCTTATCACATAAATTAAGGACAGACAAAACCAAGAATTCACCTCGTACCTAACAGACGTAGCAGACTCCTCCAAAACAAAGAGATGCAGAAAAAAAACTGTGTTCATGCTTGCAAGCACAACTGATGTTACAGAAGTTCTTCAGGATGTTATCCTCTGACCTGATCCAACCAACGCTGGTCACGCAGCAACACTTTCACAACACAAATACAACACTGAATTTTCCCTCTCCATATTCAGGGTACTTGGTCACTGCCATTAAGGCCAACTACTCCCAGTGCAGCACTAAATTACTGCCAGGACCACCGCGAGACTGTCAAGCTAGCTCAGCTTTACCTGCCTCTCACTGCAACACCAACATACTCTTGGTCTGCTACAGATGAACACCACTTTAGAGGCACCGTGATGGTAGAGTAACCGTGCTGGTGAGGAACCGTAACACGAGTTGTCTGGAGAGGTTGTGCAGATCTGCTGGGAACTTTTAAGGAATTTCCATCCTTGGAAGTTTTCAAAACTTGGTAAGACCCTGAACAACCCTATCTATCTCCACAGTTAATTTTGCTTTGAGCAGGAGTCTAGGCTAGATGATCTCCAGAAGTCCCTTCTAGTCTAATTTTTCTCCTCAGGATTTTGGGATGTTTCAGCTTAAAACTAAAACTGACTACCCAGTTTCACTTTTTGTCTCTCACGTACTAGTGTAACGGTGGAAAATCAGCACAACAGGATTTAAGTGGAAAGTATGTAATTAACTAAAATACGGTACTTAAAATCGATCGCTGTGAGGCTGCTTTATCCTTTTTTGCATTAGATTTAAACACCATAAAAAAATTGGATTAGTTGTGTTTTAAAATATATAGGTAGTTTAAAGCTGCATAAATATCCTATGGTAAAAATCATACTCTCACTGATTTAAATAAGAAGGGCAGTACAATTTTATTAAAAAATCCTGTATGTGTTGATAACAACACATTTAAGAAGCAACAGAAAGGCCTACAAAATTTACACAACACAGAACAGGGCAGCGTCAGAGCTGGGAGGGAAGGAAGAAAAGAATCAGTATTATGTTTAAGCCTCCTGTTATTTAGAGTAGGAAAATCAAAATCAGTTTTAGTCAGAAACACTTTGCTAATTTACATTAATATTTCAAGAACACACTGAACACATCCCCTCATGTGAGTAACACCTATCTAATTTACCAACATTAAACCAGTCATCCTCGTTAAGAGCACCGATGACTGCCTGAAGTACTGTTTTAACTGTAAATAGGTAAGTTTTTATTAATGGGATAAAAGCACTGAGGAAAAAAAAAATCAGTAATAGTTTTATTTCATATAATTGTTTTTTTTAGAAGCGAGTTAACCAAGACAACTAAATTGGAAATTCTTAGTGAAAACACTGAATGAGTGGCAGTCAATGACTAACCCTATAGGCAGACATTCTCTTTGTAGACACCTGCGCTCAGTGAAGATATGAATTATTTTCTGAATGACAGAAGTGTCCTGCCTCAAAGTTGAAAAAGCAGGACAGGTTGTTTTCTATGTAAGATCTCAAATTCAGGTTTAAGCGTGAGCTGTGCCAGGGCTAAAATCTTAACAGACACAGATACATCACCACAGAAACAATAAATTTAACCTAGTAAGTATAAAAAAGTATCATGTTTTGTGTCAAATCTGTAGGTTAAAAAAATAAGTCATGCTTAAATAAATGTATTCTTAGATATTTATAACATAATATTCATGTTATACTTTTTAGGGGAGTTTTTAATTAGATTTTAATTTCCAACCAAACACAGTTTTACATAAATTGGGAATAACAGGAACTAATAATTACCTGAAAACCAAGATATGCATAATTCACTATTTTCTAAGAAAGTGACAAGAAGTAAAAATTAATACTCTGAGTGTATGTTGAGATAAAGGACTGATAAAATAAACACTCACTGATCTAATTTATCCCTTTATGAAACAAAACTCTGCAAACTAGCATGATATCAGTGAGAATAATTTGCCATTTATTAAAGTTATCAAAAGCACAAATACAAATCAAGATTAGAAGAAATCATTTAAATCAAGGTTCCCTACATACAGATTTAAATGGTGATTAAATCACGTATTTTAAACCATTTTGATTTCTACCAATTATCCCAGTTCCCATATATTAGGATCGGTTTTGAATGAATGCATTAGTTAAATGATCTGGGGAGAGAGAGGGGAATACAAAGATCGGTAAGGAGAGGCAAGATGAACATGTCTAGTGTCGTTATTAAATCAACCAAATTAAAAGAGCCCAGGATACAACTGGGGTGTGGTACTCAAAAGAGAATGTTTATGAGAGTGTCCAAGTTTAGCATAAGAGAATAGGCAGGCCCAGAAACCCCATGGGAATAAGATGCATCTGTTGTTGTAGGCAGCCCCAGCAAAATGTTACTGGTTCACTAGCCTGGGGCAAGCTTTTTTTCTTTTCCTTTCCCTTTTTTGACAGCCAAGTACAATATTAGCTTGCTTTTTTTTTTTTTTTTTGCCATCATCAAGCTGAGGCCGGGTGAGAATATTTTGTGTCTAGACTAATAAATGTTTGTAAGGATTTTGCAAGACTGGGTTATGGGAACAGAATCCACTTTTTGTTTTTCTGCTGGAAAAAGCAGCATGAAAAGCAAATGAGCACCATCATGCATTTGTTTTAAATTGCATATTACAGCACTGCTATTTTGTGTGCAATCAATACATAATTTGGAAGAAAAATGCTTTTAAAATTCAAAGCTATCCCTGAGCAGCTAAGGTTCTCTTGGAAACTGAAGGAGGAGTCTGAAATTATTGTTCTTTTGTTTGCATCCCCCAGTGGGAAAGGCAGCACACAACTAGAAACCACTGTGCTTTGAGGCAGCATGAATCATTAAGAATAAAGATCAACCCCCCTTCATTTAAACATTAGATATTAAAACTGAATCTAGGACAAAGGTAAATTAAACAGACTCTTTTCTTCCCAAGCAGTTATTGGGTTAAATAAAATATCAGAGGGAATATATAAATCTTGTAACTTCCTCTACCGAAATTAAAAAAAGATTCTTAAGATTTTGCGAAACATGGCCTGTCTAGATCCCAATTACAAGCATCAACTTAATCAGTGGAAATTACTGAAATATGCATGGGCCAAACCCTACATTTTCCTTTTAATATTTGTTTTGGAGGGCGGGGTATCTCAAGATGAAATGGCTGACCGAGTTTTTCATTTCAACGCTTTGGGTCGAAATGACTGAATCTTTCCACAGAAAGTAGTGCAGAGAAGCTGCTCTGGTGCAAAGCAATCTTCAGTCCCAATCCTCCAGCAAGCTCTCACCCTCGGCCCGTCTCTCCCGAGAGCCAGCTCTCTGCAGCGTGCAGACTTAAATGTTGCCTGGTAAGGAAGTGGGCTCCTGTTCAGTAATTCACAGGCAGTAACTTCGTGAAGATTACATCCAGAAATAGGATATTCACTCATATAAAGGAGCCTATAACTGCAAATTCTGCCCATAGAACTAGCTCGTGTCCATATGCATCTGGCCTAAACTGCAGTAAAAGTATTGCTCGCTCTTTGTCAGTAAGTGTGTGTGACCACAGGGTACGGTGTTTGCATTGTCCTCATCCACGCCAATATTAATATCCTGAAAAGCTTTCAGAGCAAAAGATTCTGAAGTAAAATTTCAGTGTATTCAGCAATGTAAAACTTCTGCCTCTCTGAACATTATATACAATGATTAACATATATATTTCTAAGGATGTGGGCACGTGACTATTTCTTTCCTATGTATGGAAAGAGTAAACTTACTTTACTTCAGTATCACTCTCTTTTCTCACCTCTTCCCTCCTTTCCCCAAAAGAAACAAACAGCTGATACGAACAAGGCCTTATTTTTCCCCTTGAGGAATGAAAGGACTAGAGAATTAAAAAAAAAAAAAAAAAAAAAAAAGCCACTACTTGTCAAGAATCAGTTTTAAAAAGAATGTTTGTGGTCTGCAATATAAAACACCCAAAGTTGTAAACATTTCACAAAAAAAAGTCTCCTTCCATCTTAAATTATTTCTTTTAATGAAATTAAAAAAAAAAATTAGTTCTCTAATGACCCACAAACTTCTCCAACAAATTTAAATAAAATGTATTAAGCAGTCAAATTTGAAAAACACTCGTAAGGTACAAGGAGTGAAGTTGCGTGGGTTTTCATCATATTTAAACAGATACTTACAATGCCAGCAGGGATCTTGTACAGGCACCAACTCCTCCAACTGATCCATGCACAAAAAAACTGAACTCACATGACACTGCAGGTATGGTGAACCTTTTGTCAGTCCAGATCCCCACTGAGAAGCATGGAGGACAGAGAGCAGTTAAGTATTCAACACTGCAAACAAGGCTGGACATTGTGCAGTGCTGAATGCTCCAAAAAGTCCACCAAAGCTACAAATGTGTTTCATCTTGCTCAGAATCCCACTGAGAAACAGAAACCCCTGAGTTTTCACACTTGTTCCATCTAGCTCACTTGGCAACTGCTGCCGAGAGCCTAACTACTCCTGACACAGCTCTGCTTTGCAGAGCGCCCTCAGATCCCACTGATGTTGCTGAAGGCAGCTGACCTATGTATAAAAAGGCAGTATTTTTCTACTTAGAAAGTATTCTAAAGATTAACTAGGAATCTGGACTTGTTGAAGAAGCACACAGCTGTAACTAAGGTTTAACTAC
>NW_009259239.1:297740-301786 GCF_000687185.1 Egretta garzetta | reverse complement strand
GTCCCCTTTACTCTTTTTAGGACATACAACATTCCTAGATCTCTTGACCTAATGACCAAAAGAGGACCTTAACCCATGCACAGAGACAGTAGAAGTGTTTTAAAATCAACAGCATTTGGCTTAGGAAGCATGTTCCATTGTAACACAGGGAGGAAGGCAATCACATTAGTACCGTGTTTTGTTTAGGTTAATATACTGCAACTTTTAGGAAAGCCAAGCTTAAGAGTCCTCTACCCAAGACTGCCTTGCACTATGCAAACATACATTTCCATCTATGAAGTTCTTAGCACCTTTGAAAGGTAAAACAACGTTAAAGTAATCACACTCCTAACCTATAAACAAAGGACTCAAGCCTTAAAGCCTGTATAAAATGACTGCCTAATTCACAGTATTCATTGTAAGCTAACAGCTATTTCCTATCCAATGTATGTGGTTCATAAGATGCTTTGAAGATTCAGAGCGCTGAACACGTGGAACTTTTACCATAACCATTAGAAAGTTCAAAAGCTCATTTCTGTCCTTCTGTCTAGCAGGGTGAATTTGGCGCTCAACAGCACTCCCAGAACGACGCTGGCTTTGCCAAAGAGCGAGGGCTGGCGTTATGCACGCCTCATTACACAGTTCTGTCTGCCCACTGTTGAAGCAAAACTGCCAGCCTTCAAGGCTTGCTTGAGCAACGACTTCAAACTGTGGGTCCCCTGGCAGCATGTTAAATTCCTTCAACTCCTAGTGAGACCAACGGGCAAGGAAGGTGAGCAGCAGACTGCAAAACGCCACTGGGGAAGGCCAAGTTGGACAGAGTGAACCTAACATACCAAACCCACTGTCTTGAATGGCTCCAAACACAATTTGAAGCCTGTTCTTTGGAAGTAAAATACATTGAACGCTTTTAGACCTGTCAGGCACAAGCAGACGTCATGCTGCTAAAGGATGTCTGCAACATTAAGCTCTTTGCTATCACTGACATCATTTAAGGAGTGCAAAAAGCAGCATATTCAAAGTTCTTTACCATTTTTCCTAAAGGTTCTCCCATCTAGCCACATCCATGCCTCTTTTAGTCACCAGCAATTTTCCTAGTTTCTGTGCTTTAGCATGATACTGCCCTTTTTATATTTTTAACGATATAATAAATGTAGTCTACATTCCAGTTCTTGCCCCTTCAGATCATACTCTTTTTCACTGAATTCTATTGAACTTTACCATTTACTATGATCTCAAAGCTCTTAAGGATAAAAGAGTGGTACACATCTTCCCACAAGCAACGACAGCAGACTTTTGCTCAATTTGGGCTGATTTCTGAAGCTGGTTAGAAAGGATCCACTGGTAGTAGAGACACTGTTCTATGAAATACGTTACAGTTCACTGAACTCCGAAGGATATGAGAAAGACTTGAGTGGACCTTGAAATTCCTTCCAGTTCCTTGACAGAAAGACAACAGAACTGGAAACGAACCATCAGTTAAAGTGATGCAAGGCACAGAATTAAGAAATGCCATCTGGCTGGTACAGGATAAGGAAACATATCATTTTTGGTGGCTTCCACCTCCACAGAAAAAGAAACAACTGTTTACGCAGCAAAGTGGTTTGAATATTTGGGAAGGTTCTGAAGTAGCCACAAAAAATTTAAAAAAAAAAAAAAAAAAAAAAGAAAAAAGGAGAGAAGGTGAATTGGAATAAAGACAATAAATTTGAATTAATAATAATGCTGAAAACATAAGTAATCACATCCCTTTGATAGCCTGAAGAAAGAAGCTGCTGTAATGCTTAATTTGACAACATCAGAAACTCAAATAGTAACAACAGAAAATTGTATTCTTCTAAGTACATATTCAACAAAGGTGATGCTACTGACACGTAGTGGGGAGACACACGAGTAGAACACTACGATCGATATTGCTGCCTATTTAGGAAATAGCAAGTAAACAAAAGAAAAAGGGGAAATGATACCACATTGAAAATTGCATCACTTGTAAACAAGTCACTGACAACTTGGAGGCAAACAATCCTGGACATTTATGGATCAATGACTATGCATCTAAAGCACAAAGAGAGGGAATATTGACCATCGATACACAGAAGAGAACAGCACGTCCATGCACTCAGCTAAAAATGTTCAGAACCTTCCCCCCGTGCCACGACCCCAAAGTGTTATCACACAGGACTTTAATAAACAGACACTGAAAAGATAATTCTATAAATTTAGCAACAAGCTCAGCATTTCTAAAAATTAGAAAACATAAAAATACCGAATTTGACACTGGAATTGTTGACTAGACCTCAGCTTGACAGGTAAAGAGAAACTGATCCCCAAACCAAAAACTAGCCATAGTTTAGCTACAAGTGACTGTGCCTTAGTTGTATTTACCATGCGCAAATTGAATTAAACCCCATTTGTATGTACTTGGTGCTTTAAAAGTTCCAGTTTCATAAAACTGGAGAAAAATCCTGAACTCAAACTTGAGAAAAGAATCTGACTTCAAAGATATACGACTGTTTTTTAAATAAGACTCTTCTAAAGTCACATCCAAACAAAAGGGTCACCAATGTTAATCATAACTAGATGAAAACATTAACTAAAATGTAATCCTTTCCCTCAGACTGCATATAAACAAACAGGGGAAAAAAATGGGGGGAAAGCTCAAGGGTAGCAATAAGCTTAAATGAAATGCTATAGACTGCTCAGTGAAGCAAAAGACACAAGGAACAAAACAAATCCTAAAAATAGTATGAAGTCCACTATTTAATAGAAATTCATCAGTACCGAGAAATCTACAAAAGGCAGAACTGTTCAATACACAGCTCTAACAGCCTCCCATGATGTATTGTTACGCAGTGATAAATATTGTCTATTCCAATAATAACCAACAGTGACAAATGACAGCAATTAAGGCTAGACACCAGGACACTGGATCCAGCCAAAGCACGCACAGGTCATCAAGGGTGTTTCAAGAGAGGAAATAATCCAGAAGAGAGTCGTAAGAAACATTAAGAGAGCAGAAAAGCATGCCTCGCAAAGGAAAGCTCTGCCTCAAACTGCTATGTTTTACAAAGACAAGTTTGGGGACAATCATAGTATATACCCACGTTACTCAAATGAGATAGCAGAGGGCTTTTCAGCCTCGCAAAGATAAAAGAACCACTAGCCTGAAGTTAAAAGCAAATCATTTCAGTTATAAAAAATGGCATCTACTTCTAATCGGCTTAGGGGAATTCATTTAACAGCACAAGTGAAACAGACTGCCTTGCTGGCAATGTTTAAAGACAGTAACAAAAGGGGTTTGTAAATGATGCATGCTTGCTCAAAGAGGTCGTAATTCAGGGCAGTCCTATAGTTTGCATCACGCAGGTTGTTTTAAACAGGGTTTCTGTAACTACTCATGGGCTTTCTTTTTTTTGTGTGAAATCCTTCTAAGCAAAAACAAACAAAACCCAGACTGCTGGTCAAAACCAACAGCACAGCTTTTAAAATTCCTGTCTCATTCCTACATTTAATGGAATATTTGTTTTCACGTAACAAGTTTCATAACAAAATCCACTTTATACAATGTTTATGTGCACTTTGACATTCCCAATATGCTCGCTGTACATCTCTATTTTAAAAGTAAGTGGCATCTATTCCAGCTTGCAGCCCAAGAGACATCTCAGCCCTCACTGTTTTACATGACACTTTGTGCAAAGTAAACTTCTCCATCCTTCCGTTAACTATTTAAGCTACCAGAAAGTCCAAGCAGCTCAGAAATAAAGCACAAGCACCTACCAGATAGTGTTCGCTACTGCAGATACTCCGAGCCCTTTTAGAGATCCAGAACTGCCTCCATTACGTGGTTTATTGAAGTCGGTGTTGATCTCCAGTGCTGCACATCCTGATCTAGGGGAGAGCCGAGGGTCAGAACGCACCCCAAAACCCAGACACCCCCAGAAGCGTAAACCAGACATCTTCCCCAACTTTGCCTGCACATACACCGTGCTGCTCCGCCACGCTCGCCCCCGCTCTGCCACGCCACGGGATGCGAGACAACTCCGGCGCCCCAACTTCATGGCTCGTCG
>NW_009259239.1:257607-296626 GCF_000687185.1 Egretta garzetta | reverse complement strand
CGGGAGCTGGCGGCGGCGCCCTCGCAGCCCGCCCCTCCGCCGGCAAACTTCGGCTCCGCGCTGGACCCTCCCGCCGCGCACCCGGACGGCTTTAAGGACAGCGTCGCCTCTAGGCCCCTGGAAGCTCTTCCTCCGACGCCAGCCCCGAGTTTCCCTCAGGCGCCCCGAGCTGTGGCTGGGGGGGGGCGTTGCTGCAGGGTCCGGAGCCCCAAACCAGGGGCGAGCGAGCTCAGAAGTGGCGGCCCTGGGGACGTCCCCTCCTGCCCCCCTTTTTTCATTTTTGTGTAGTTACAGAACTGGGAGAAAGGGGACCTCTTCCTTAAGTACATACCTAGATATTTTAGTCAATATTTAGTTTTAACTCCTGCTGCATGCTTCTCAAAAACGTTGTTTCTGCATACTATGTCTTTCATCGCTGTTTGCCATTTTGGTTCAGACACTAAAATACCACTGTTTCCCTGAGAAAGAAAAAAAATGTGGCTTGTGGGAACCGTGAAGAGTTAACCGTTAGCGGTTGGTCATGGAAGATCAAGACTTAACACAATTTAAAAAAACCAACCAACTGTATAGGTACAGTATCCTGGCGAGACTAGTGACAGCAAGGAGTTTGATCAGAAGCTTTGAAGAGCCAAAGTTTCGATCCCAGGAATGTTTCTGGCTCCTCGTTTCCACGGTGTCACTGGTTCAGTTTTCCTAACACTCATCTTGGAGAACGCGGTCAGCAAACCGCCCCCACACTCCCATCGAAAATCGGTGACAGCAGCCAAAGTGGAGACCAAGTTAAGGAAAAACGACATTAATTCTTCATTACATTTCCAATCTAACATACGTTGAAGTGTAAATTTTCAGTACAATTTTTCTTCCTCCGGTGCTTGCCTTTGCTGTGTAACCAATGCACCAAGAGCGGGGTAAGCTGCTCGCGTACAGTTCTTACTTTAAAGTCTGAAGACCACGCTGGTTTTTAAGTGTAAGGTTGTTAATGATCAAAATTATTCTGTGATTAAAACACAAAAAGCCCCAAAAGGATGATTCATTTTTTATTAATACACATCCAAACAATACAGGTAAAAGGAAAGGTTCTGCATAGTACACAAACGCTTGCACAAACACACGAGAAAGGAACAATAAAGGAAAACTAGAACATCGATAAGAAACCAAACACACAGAGAGGGATTGCACAGTTAGGTGTTCAGTGTCACCAGACATTGTGTGTGTGAGGTGACGTAACACAACAGCAACGTATCGTGCCACATATTTTATCACAACTAATATAAAATTTTATTCTCATAAAATTAAACTTTGCCTATCTTAGTCTGTTTAAAAATAACTCTGTCAAACTAACTCAGGGAAATTTTCTCTGCTGGTTTGAAGAGGCTTACATCTTCAAAAGGGGGTATTGCTTTGCTTTTACTTACATATATTTATCATCAACAATATATTCACTTTAATGTAATAAAGATAAAGTTCTCTCCAGGTAACTAGAAAATTATTTACAATTTAATTCAACTACAAGCCACCTGACCTGCAACTAACAATTCATATTAAAATGCAATTCTCCAGTATCAAGAAGATTGTCGTTATCACAAGCAAGACTAAACTTTACCTTAGAAAGTCACAGTAGTAAATCTTGCTTTGTTTCAAGTTAGGACTTTTTGAGAGGCAGAAATAAGCCACAGCAGAAGTTTTTATGTTTGTGGAAAGACTGTTTTTCCCACATACTTTCTTTAGGTTGTTAATTCTATGAAAGCCACTTGAGGTGCTACCAGGTAATTAAAAAAAAATTACCTCTGAAACTGCATTAAGAGGTTTCAAAAGGATTTGCTTTTCGTATACCAAAATGAGATTCAGTTTAAAATCTTTATGTAATACGCAGTGGACCATACAGTACCACAGACTCCTTCAGAAAAATGTATTCCCACAAGCTGGAAAACAATGATAAAAGTTTATCAAGTTTTTGATTGTTTTCTTTTATAGCGAGGTACTGAAATTATCTGGGAGATGTTCGGTTCTGCAGCATTCCAAAGGCAATCACAGCAGTATGTCACAAAAATATATATATATAA
Organism: Egretta garzetta; assembly: GCF_000687185.1. Taxonomy (NCBI): domain Eukaryota; kingdom Metazoa; phylum Chordata; class Aves; order Pelecaniformes; family Ardeidae; genus Egretta; species Egretta garzetta. The sequence goes on along the minus strand of NW_009259239.1, from coordinate 294,563 downwards.
CATGAAAATATCAAATAAAAGCAGTTAAAGGAACTTAGCTAAGCTTTCTAAATAAATTTCAAGATATATTTGTTTAACATAAGTATAAATATATAAGTAGAAGTAAGCTTTTTTGAACCATAAACAGATAACAGCATGCAATGAAAAGAAAACATTACGGAGTCGAAGTCAAGTATGATGAAATCAAGAATCACTGAGTATAACTGAAGGCTGCAATTTCTTTCTTCATTTCCTAGTAAGAAAAAAAGACAAACTAGCCATCAGCATGAATAAAAGCTTAAGAACCCTGCTTATTTCTTCATAAAAAGAATAAAGAATCAGTACATACATACAGCTGTTAGCAATATTTAGCAAATACATGTGCTAGCGCCACCACAATGCCTTTCTATACCCACCAGCCTCAAACGCATCCTTACGCACCCAGAAGACAGAGTAGGCTAGGGAGACTGTAGGGATCTGTGTCAGGAGACTATGGATCAGTATCAACAGCGGTTTCAACAATTACAAAGAGGAGACAGTTCCTGAAAAGCCACTACTAAAAGCTGGAAATGTTATTTTCCGCACTCTGAATAATTACATGTTAAAGTCTGTCTCTTCATACAGCAGAGCTTGCTGCTGACCGACCTGCACAGTCATTCTGAATAGAAGATATTTTTTAATTTTTTTTGTTAAGGCTAAAGGTAGAAGTAGAAAACAAAGAAATCAAGTCCCTTTTAATTTAAGCATGAAAACTTAAGTCCACAAAAGCTCACAAGCCCTGAGGTAACATAAATAAATCCCTTCTCGTGCTAAAACACATCATTATACCAGATGAGAGAAGGGTGCGTTTTTCAGGAATGGCCTCCCTGAATCCACATAATCCTCACTGTTGCACAATCAGAACAGCGCGTCCGTTCTGACTATCAGATGTGGAAGAAGAGATCGGAGATGACCAGGCCCGAAGAGAAGAGGCTTCCTCTTTTTTAAGGCAGACTGAGAGGTGTAAAGAATTTTCTCTTTTCTCAGGCACAAGCATCTCAAAGACAAACGGATTCAAGGATCTTGAATCTGAAGGCTGAATAGCCAAACCTATCTAAATCAACTCAATACTGGGAATGCCTGACTGGGACCATGGGTGCCTCTGGAAGATTTCTGCTGAGCTCTGACAACTCAGAAATTCTCTCTTACAGGAAGCGATCAGAGAATTTGACTCATTAGCATTAAACTGGCATAGGCAGAAATCACCCCATATGCCAAATTGAAGGCGCTCGAGCCATGCTAGTTAAAAAGAGATTACAGTGAGACTAGGGTAAAGTCTCAACCTCGTTATGTTTCATACCTAATTACTTTTCAAGAATGGAATAACTACTATGCGAGGTATCGCCACATCTGCCTGCCTGGAAGGGGAGAAAGAGGAAGCAATGGACTGAGAAAAGCACCCTCCTTTCACAGCCCCCCACCCCTACAAAGGTTCTGGAGAAGGACAACCAACAGACTGAGGTTAACTGCTTTGAGAGGGCTGTGTGGGTGGACCCATTGTCTTCAAGTTCAAGCCTTTCCCTGCTGAAACTGCCAACAATTATGCCAAATACAACAATGGTTTTGCAATATGGATAAATGTCTTCCAGACTGAAATGAAAAAGTCTTGTAACACAGGCAACTAAGCAGTAAAAAGTAATGCTAGATACGCGTGATGTCCGGAGTGCACACATACATACACATAACACACACATGCATAACAGTGATAGAAAGTGCTATAGGACAAAAAAATTTACCTTCACCAATTCAGTTTTGTCATAATCTTCCCGATGTTTGTAAATGCACTGACTGAGAACAGCATATAGTTTTTCCAAGTGAAATATATCGAAGTCCTTAGATATCAGAGTGACAAGATGCAACACTTGCTGAAGAAAAAAATGGAAACAAGTTTAGAATAGTGCAAGATCCTTTGAAGAGGCTCTTTATGTTTTCAGAAGCTAAACAGTAACAATACAACACAAGTGACATCTTACTTTCTTATACTGTTAAATGAAATACGCGTGATACTTCAGAGAACAGATTAAGTATCTCACAAGATTTAACTGGAGAAAATGAGTTAATTTTTCATACTTCAGAGAAAAGGAAGGTGCAGACTTCAGGCAATGTTTTATTACTAATCAATCTATCACATCAACAATCATAATTGTGAATCGACTTGCTTCCAGAACAGCAGGGAATGACACAATCCACTTGGTCGTAGAGTTGCTGCCACAGCAAAGCCACTGTTGCATTTCATTAGAGAAACTGTTGCTGCAATGCAGGGCACCGTGAAATGGATCTTTGGAAGCCAGGCATCAGATCCTCTAGATACAGCTGTGCCAGCTGGAAATGGAAGCATCCTTAGGTGCTCACCTTTACCCATTAACTGAGCGCGTACCGAGCCTGCAGCTCTGCTGGCAGAACACACTCTCAGGGGTCTGAAGCAGATCAGTTAGCTCCTACCTTTACACTGAAGAGTGGAAAAACTAGCAGGGTGACTCTGCCTGTAGCAGATGACCAATCTCTCACACAGTCGTTTCTGTTACCAAAGATGTGAATGTGATAATCTCTGGGAAAGCATCAATAAGAAGCTAGTGGCAGACCTTCTTCCACTGCTGGGGCTGTTCAGTGGGGTGTGAAGCTGTGAAAACGTATCTTAAGAGAGCAGCCACACGAAATGCAAATGCTACTCCCTCACAACTGCCTGCCATCAAACTCTGCCTCCCTCACATCAGCTAGCACAAAATCTGAGTATTCCCCTCAACTTCGTTTATGTAACATGCAGGTAAGACGCACAAAAGCCACAGTGTGCTTTCAGCTGCTGCAAACAGAAAAGGTAGGATGTGACAGAGGTGTATGGTCAACATCCCATGTGAAACTATTTCTAATTGCTGCCACACAGGTGACTGCATGCTCTTCTATATGATCATAAATTTCTAGGCCTATTACCAAGCAAATAAACGAACAACAACAACAAAAAAACCCACAAACCAAACAAAACAAAGCAGCTACATTTTGGAGGTTCACCTAACTTACGCACTGCAGGTGAGTTCCAAACAGGCTCTCTGGTATGAGCAGCTAGTCCCAATGGCACCCATGTTAATGAAACAAGTTTTTTAAAGTACGCGTTTCATGACTGTAACTCTCCTCAGAGCTGAAACGTATATAAGGGCTCTACCCTGCCATTTCTCCAGTGGGCAATAACTTTGGAGCACATGCTATTAGCACCCTGACTCTATGAAAAACCTGTGTGGCTTCTCTGCGTACACAGGCAGACATGAAGAACAAAACCCCCTGAAATCTGCTTCCTTAGGAAGCCAGTTTAAAAAAGTTAAGTTTCACCTCTACAGATTAGGTCACAGCTTAAAAATGTGACAGAAATTGTGTTGACAAGCCCCTTCACCAAAGGGGATTCCTATCTGGTCACATTCTCCCCACACAGGGGAAACATCCATGTAATACTCCCTTTCTCACAATGGCAGCCCTCCTCTGCACTGGCCAACTTCCAAGACTCCAACCTAGCAATTTTCTTAATTTTCCTCACTGCAATATCCCCTGAAGATCAGGTCCTTGTTCTACCCTCTCTAATTCATGCAAAGGAACCCCTTTTACCTCCTGCAGCTAGGCCCATTTTCAACACTTTCCCCGACTGCAGCCTAGGATAGCAACTTCTCTCCTACGAGGGGCTGGAAAACCCTTAAAATGCTGTAACTGTATGAATGCAAAATTCTAACACCGCATTTTGAAATAATTTCAGAAAAGTAGGTATTAGTATTTTATCCATGATGAGCTTTATGTCAGCCTGCTAACTTCAGGTTTAAAGTCATCACTGCTAGAAATAAAGGTCCTTTTCAGGTTCCTAATAAATGAAAACATGCAAAACCCAAAACAATCCCCCCAAATCCATCATAAAAACTGTTAAGACATTAATAACCAATAGTACGAGCAGGTTATCAGTGGACTATTTTAAAATTCAACGAGCCCTTTTAAATGAAAAATTAGGACGAGAACCCAGTCTCCTAAAATTTAGTTCACCAAAAGCAAGAACAGCAGTCTACACCATGTGTGGAGTCATAGTCCACTACAAGTTGAATTATTTCACAAGCTATATATCCTTCCCATAAGTTGTTTTAATTGGCATTGGTTAGCAACCTACTTAATTTACAACTGTACATGTAGCAAGAAAATGTCCTACTTCGGTATGGACAAAATTGAAATTACACTTACCTTGAGCTCATAGTAATCCACAATCACTGACTGTCCAAAAATGTCCACTGCTGTCTCAAGACCTGTCACCTGTTCTTCAACCTGAGAATGTGTCACATGAGCCACATATTGTACCCACGAATCTGGAATGACACAAAATTTCTTAAGTCAGGATTTCTGTTTATGTGGGACACAGTATCAGTCAAGTGTCCTGTACCTGGAGTACAGTCTCTCTCTGCAATGGCAGAATACAGACCTGTTACCACTTTTTCACTAAGAAATGCTTGACTTTTACTTATCCTGCTCATTACTGGGAAGATACTCATACAATAAAAGACAGTCAACGATTGTTTTTCAATTAAGTACCACTCGAAAAACAAATTTCAGAATCAAAAAACCAGCAGCTGCAGAAAAACATGAGTTTGGCTAGCATAACTAGAGGGGCAGCATCATTATGCAAGAAACACTGTGTGCTCATTTTAGAGAGATACAACAGAAATAACAGAATGGAATTAAGGAAGGCTAAAACCTAGTAAATAGTGTAATCCTCGTCAGGAAGAAAAAGGAGCTAAATGATCTGTTTGACCTTTCACTTACCATTTGAATCTCTGTCTTCAGAACTTTCTGCTATTGAGGAATCTGGCACTTCACTCTCCTTTCTAAGGTCTGAATGTTCAGGTAGCACAAAAATCCTCTTTTCAGAAGGATATTTAGCCACAAGGAGAAAACTCTCATATTCTGTCCCAGATTTATTTTCATTCCCATTTTTCTGTCGTTCTTGAAGTATATTTTCATTTTCTTCCCTAAAAGAATCCTGTGTGGACTCAACTTCAGTGCAATCTATGTTAGAGACATGTTGTTCTGGAGACTCTTCATCACTCTCTACTTTATTTTCGTCTTCTGGAACTTTATTCTCTTTATTGAACTGAAAATTCCTCCTCTTTTTTGCAATATTTGAAGATGCTCTGTTCCTTCTACGCTTTCTTTTTGACATATCTACAAAGAGATATCAGAAGAAGTAATCCAAAACTACCAAAACAGTTCTTCCTTCAAAATTCAGCATCCTCATCTTACTTGACTTACAAGAAAAATGATCAAAGGAGCTCAAGTACCATTGTCTGTCTCCCTACTTATGTCTAGAGAAAGAGTTGTAAGTTAATGAGGTCAATTTGCTATTAGATTTTTAAAAGCCAGCTACAGAATTTCATTCACAAAACCATCAGCTTCAAGATGTTATGAGCAGAAAAATCTTATTTTAAATAGAAAGTATTACTGCAAAGCAAGGTTACTAGGTGAAGTTGCTTACTTTCTCATTACAGGAACTAATATAGATGAACAACAGAAAAGCATTTGGAGACAAGCCCTTCTTCAAATCTGTTAGAAAGCCGTAAACTTCAAAAGCTAAACACACGTTGGGCAGAGTTAGATACAATTTTAAGGTAGTATTTGCTGGAGAAAAAATTGCTGTAAAGACTTACACCTCATATGCTTTCTGATTCAGTTAACCTTGTTTAAAACAAACTTTGCATTTTTGCCTTCCAGAAAGCCCCACCATTCTTAGTATTCATGGCGTCCTACACAAAGCAGATGGGTGAAGTCAATAGCAAAATCCCCAGTCATGCCAGTGAGACCAGGAAACTTCACACCATGTCATGCATTTTAACTGAGAGACCAAAGTCCCTTTGTTATTTTATGTTCTTTTCACGGGAAAAGTGAGGAAATAATGATCTTTCCTTTACATATCTATTATTACTGCTCCCCTGTTTTTTTCCCCTTTCCTCCTTCAGTTAGAAATCACAGTAAGAGGTGACACAGATTTTAGCATCTGAGGGCAGGGAAGGGAAAAATACTGTTTCATTTAACTAAAAACTAGTTGAGTATTCAGAAACTGCCACGTACAACATTTTTTACTTCAAGTGGTAGCAGTTTAGGAGCTGTTAAATGTCAGCTGGACCATCACAGCCAATGTCTTACAATGTAAACCAACCACACTGTACTTGAATTTCATAACCATATGGAATGAATGACCTCTGAATTTGTCTCACATTTTGAAGCAAATTGAAAAAATGTAATGCCTCTGGCATGAAGAACCAGACATCACAGAAACCTGTTATGTCACAATAACAGAGAAGGGATCAGTGACTTTTGCACCTTCTCCAAGAAAGTCTGAATAAAATGCAACTTGCCATTAGAGCAGGGTGTACTGGAATCTACAGGCGCTGCTGGCATCTTCTTTTTTTCATTAGACATTGGGTCTGTTTTCTTACACCCAGGAACAGAGTTCTGCTTTGGCATTACATGGTAGTAAGATGGAGCATACTTTGAAGAGCTACAACCTTGCAATAAAGAACAGATATCAAAGAATTGGTGTCTTGCATTGGTGGTTACAAATACTGAGACAAGTCTTAAAATCAGTGTCAAAAAACATACCTCTTTGCTTACGAGATTCTTTAATTTCTTCACAGATTTGTTCAAAATCTTTATTCATTTCTTCCCTCACTATGGTGTATGCTGTATCTTTCAAACTACAAGCTCTGTGCCTAATGAGACGATCTGGAATTTTAAAAGTCAGAATCAAGTATTTTCTACCAGCCAATGAGATCCTTTATTTTGATTACTTAGAAAGATTTTGCTTTTTTCATAGGTAGGTTCTGAAAGGTTATCTCAGTATTTTCAGCATAACAACATAAAAGTTAATTATTAAAGCAAAAGCACTAGTTACTGATCAACACTTCTATCACAATTTCATGCCCAAGTAGTTTAATGCTACAACATTTACAACCTGGCAAGAAATGCTCTCTGTGTTTAAAATGATCCAATCCCAAGTCTACTGTCCACAGATGACATTTATCAATTTATACATTTAAAATTTTTCCAAATTAGGTATAAAAACACATCCTCACCTGCAGGATCTTTACCTGGGTTGTACTCTAAAGCATTGCTACAGATTAGATCAATGTCTTTTAGAAAATCTCCTGCAGTTAGGTACTGGTGCAAGTCAATTTTAGAGAGAATTGCTGAAAGGTCCATGGGCTGTTTAATAATTGCATCATAATCGGGTACCTACAAATGAAATATACATGTTCAGAGATTTAACACAGATCTACCAAAATTAATTATTTTAATAAAGTCTCAGACTTAGAACACCCAATTTTTTATGACACGTCCAAAGATGCAGAAATTAACCAGTTAAGTTTTTGAAAATAGAAGGGCTATTTCAATGGGCTTTGAAGAGACAGACCAGAAGAGGGAAAAAAAAGAAGCAGGGAGGGCAGAAGCATGTGTGAGGCAGAAAAGGAGACAGCCAGAGTGGGATTCATTTCACTTTGCTTCAGAAAATTACAGCAAAGAAACCTTTCTTGGTAAAGTCAGCCGACATTCTCTTTGTTGTTGGTGGCAAGAAAAAGGCTGCAAGAATTGCACCTTTGAAGTATCCGTCCTAGGCATCTACTTTAGAATGAGATAACTGGACCCAAAGGTGCCGATTTCTTTACTCAGACCATAAAAGGAGCCTAATGACTAGTTTAGATGAGGACATCTATGTTTGTTTAGATCATTCACATCTCAGAAACTAGAAGTAAAGGGAAAGACAAGTCAGTGGATGCTTAGGGGAACAGGGCTTTGCTGAAACGCAAAGCTGTATTAAAACTACAGCTGCCTTTGAAGTATATGCCCCTGGCTTAGACTTACTCAATAAACTAAATGAGAAAAAGAGACATAAGAAGTGTATGGGAGGAAGAAGAAACCACACAGCCTTTATGGTTGATCTTACACTGAGGAACCCCAAATGAAACAGAGAATAGAATCTTAAAATTTATTTTAAAAACTGCTGCTTCTATTCCTGTTCTCACAGAAACCACTGACAGTCAATTAAAGAGCTTTAGGCTTTATTAAAACAGTCCTACAGATACTGTTTATAAAGAAAGAGATCTCTCCGCTTTTCAGTGCTGTAACATGCTTACGTGTCAAAGCCTTTTCATGAGCAAACTGTGTTGGCATTGGTCTAACTGGCAGTTGGACTAGATGATCACTGTAGGTCCCTTCCAACTGAAATTAGAATATTTCAGTTCTAAGGATGTTTTAGAAGGAATCCAAGGCCTTCAATGAATACTCAAATAACAGGCATTTGAGAGCCTCAAGGAGTCAGCAAAAGTAAAAGCAAAATTCACTTCCTGCTTCTTGAAAAATCAGAATATTGTGGTCCTAAAACCAAAGATAAACCTTCCTATAAAAAGCACAAAACACCAAGAAATACAAACACAGAGAAATTGTAAGTACACACGGATAAAATGGTATTACAGATCAACACTCATTTACCTCCTCTGGGTCAACAGGCTTTGTAAATGCTTTGAAACGTCTGTCAATGACAAGTCTATGAGTCACATTCCTTAAGAAAATCCGAAGTTCACACAACGTATCCTCCTCCTGCTCCTCCAGCTTTTTTATTTCTTCCTCTGTCAGCTCTCGAGGCTTAGGCGGCTCCGCTACAGGCAGCACTTCCAATGCCTGCCAAGCTTAAATTAATCAGAAACTTTTAGTCAATTTATGGTACTCAAATACAAACATATGAAAAATTATAGACAATATTACCACCAAAGCAAATACTGTATAGCTATTAACTTACAGCTAGCAAAGTTTTATATGTAGAATAACCTCACCTGTTTTGTTTTTTGACGCAGGCGGTTTAGCAGCTTGATTTATAACTAAGTCCTCAAAAAACATTCTTCTTTCTTCATTATTAGGCAGCTCAACTTTGAAAACTTCATCATCATTCATAAACAATTCTTTTATCTAAAGCATGAGGTGAAAAGATATTTCAGATATAAGGCCACACAAATTCATATTCTATTCCAAAAAGATGAATATCTTTCTGAATTAAACTGAACAATCATCTGGATAAGACAACTGTGAAAAGTTATCTTCTTGGCCTTAAAAGGCTAGATTTTCATAGGTTAGCATGGCAAATAAAAACATCTTCTCTAAGGAATATCTCTAGAGTTAAAGCTCAATGAAGGGACCATATGATACAGTGATAAAGAGATGACATTCGCCACCTCCAAACCTGCTTATTTTGTATTTACCTGCCTTGCTGTCCTTTAGCTTGAATCTTTATGGCAGCTATAGAGGGAACAGGCAGGGTTCAAGAGACAAGTGAGGATTTTTTGGTAAGCTGGTTTGTTGTTTGTTTTTTTTTGGGGGGGGGGAATTAAATTCATTTAAATGAGGTGTCTGAAGTTGCATACTTCCAAGTTTTACTCCATTTTTCAATCACTACTACCAAAAGGTATGGAAGGAATTTCAATACTTCTTTTAGAAGGTATTTATTAAAAGTATAAAAACTTACGTAGAAAGTTAAGCCCTTTCAACGCATTTGATGATAAACACATCTAGGTAACCACTCCCTCCCCCCCAGTAATTGAGAGAAAATAATCAGAGCAGCATATTCACATTTTGAACACTTTCCTTTAATGCACACTCTCAGATGTCTAGAAAGCTAAGCATGTACTCTACTGAATTTTGCTAAAGAATACAACTAAAAATTGATTTCCAAGTTTCTTAAACAGAAGTTGGAACTTAGCTTTCTAATTTGTAAAGCTTTCACCTATATGAAGAAAGAAACTGAATTTTTTATTAAAGAATTTAAATTTGAAATTACATTCAACCATTAACAGTGTGACCAACATATTTTTTCAGTAAAAATATCTTTCAGTTTTCAGTAAAAATGTTTTCAGTAAAAATATCTTTTCCCATTTACATTTCAAGCACTGTATATTCTTGACTAAGTACATACATAACCACCTTGAAGTTGCTGGAATTATTGCCTGAAGGGAATTTATACATCTGTCTAATAAGTATGAGTGTGTGAAGGGGGAAAAAGTTGAGTCAAAGTCAATCTCTTTATTCAGAAAACACTGTAGAAAAATGCTTTCAGCATTGTTTCATCTAAGCAAATTTTAAGAGACCTGGTTAAGGTACCTGAGTAGTAACAGTATGGATTTTTTGCTTAAGAATGCACAGTACTCCAATGCTTAAAGGATTTATAAACTAACAAGACATTGAAAAAAAAAGTAAGAAAAATATTGACAGAAATACCTCTGTTGGGAGATGTGTGTGGCACACATCAGATGTTGCAAGCAGCAAAACTGGAGCAAATGTTGGAATGTTCTGCAGTAGTGTCGTAAAAGTGGCTTTCAGTGTAGGTCCAACAGCTTCCCACCACAAATGGATATGTGGCACATAAATGACACTCGGTGCTGTTCTTTGAGCTTCTCCCATCAACTGGTAAAATGAAAGCTTGGATAAGAGAACTTAAACCACATAGAAGAGACTAATTAATAACTATGTATCAGTCAAACTATCTTACAAAATAGGAGTACATGAAGCCAAAACATCAAACCAAACACACAAAAGAACAACTCCTTAACAATAAGGTAAAATTTTCACTTTGACTCAAATACAGACATTGCTACGCAGACAGAAAACAGACCTGAGTCTCTGCCTGATTTCAAAACTACTTAGGTGTAAGATAACTCCTGAAGAGCCTCACGACTCAACTGATGTGGTGGTGAGCCTGAAAAAACAAGACTAACCCTACATCAAGATGTGTTAGTCTGGGTAAATCACTACATGACTGCGACTACACCATTTTCAATTCAGAGCGGGCACATATCCAAGTCAGTCTGGAGCACAGTCTGAACAAAGACCTATGTGAAAAGATGAGGGCTGATACTGTAAAAGAAGCCTGCTTACAATTCATAATTTCAAGTGCATTTTATAAGAGGTGACCAGTCTTCAGCCTGCCTGAACAGCTAAATCACTCACAGCCCCTCATTACCAAAGGACCAGATTACGTGCGTTGGAAGACCACAAGCCATTGCCTACAGATGGTACCTCAATCGCAGCAGAGGACATGCATCTACTGCATGAGGGAAGAGGCAACAGTCCTTTCACATGACAAATTTCTCCATGCACCCTTTCAGATTATCAATATTCAGGGAGTTCTTGTCACAAGATGGGAAGCGCACGTGGTATATCTGGGCAGTGACTAGACATGGTAGTTGTACGACTGCAGGTGCAACCATCACATAACAAAAAAGGAACTGTTCCTCTTATGTGACAGATGAGTATCCAGTCATGTAACATGTCCGTCCTTACTTGTACAGCTCTCAAATGCTGCTACTAAAGGTCAAAGTATTTTAACACAGTGATGCCAAACAACAAAACGGATTTCCTGCCTAAAAGTAAAAAAGCACTAAGTCTGCTTATATTTAATTTTCCAAGTTAAGAAAAACACACCAGTGTACAAATATAAGTGTTCCATGAATTTTAATGCTTTTACTGCATATACTGCAGCAGTAGAAGCTGTATATGTAAAGAAAGAAACACTTATTTTCCCTAAAACCTTGATTGCCTTACAAATATAATAAAAAAGAAAGCTACAAAAAGTGCATGATGCAGTCAGGTCGATGCAGAGCCATCTACTGGGAGCAGAGAGTCTTAAGAAACAATGAAAACAACATTCTGGATCCCACCGAGATGAGCAGGATTTCTTGCCATAAAGAGGGGTTTATTAGCAGCACCTCCCAGCTTCCCAAGCTGCTTAGCAACATCTTCACTGTTTCATTTGGAATGGAAAATATGGCCACGTACAACATCCTTATTTGGTATCATTTGATCTAAAGGAAGAATGCATTTTCATAACAGCACTTTCAAACCAGGCCACCTCCATTAACAATGAATTTTCCTTACTTTACTAGTTTATATACAGTTTGTGAATCCCAAGAGATTAAAGAGAAAAAAGATACCTGTGCACACGTTTCTTCCGGTGATGTGATGCTAACAAACAAAACAGATAAGTCTAGTGTATAAACTGGAAACTTTTCCAGGGCATGTATTAGTGCAGGTGCCAAATGAGAAGTTTGCCCATATCCTGGCTCTCCAACTATTAAGAACCACGGCCTGCAAGATGTTGGCTGGTAATAGGCATTTCTAGAACAATAAGAAGAAAAGAAGTTTAAAAACAAAGTGATGAATAGGCACAAAGATGTTAAAGGTTTTTTCCTATACTTTTTTTTTTTGTCAATACTCTCCATTCCAGCAAGTAATAAGCTGGTCTGTGATCAGGAAACTATCAAAGCTCATTTTCTTACAAACTTGTACCACACGTCCCCTAAGAAATCCTACCAACCCCCAGCATGTCCACTACTTAGCTCTTAAATCACACAGGGGACTGTCCTGCTAAATACACGCATGACAGCTGGTATGGGGGAGAATAACAGCTCTCAGCACACACCAGTCTAGATCTCTTCACTGCCTGTACACACCAATTTTCAGTAGGTCTTGAGTTTAAGTAACTGTGAGATCTCTACATCTGTCAAGTTTAGCTGAAATTTAGCCATAGTTACTGAAGATGGTGGGAAGGAAGGAGCAGAACAACATTTCTAGAAAAAAATTAACATGGGCACTGAAACATATCAGCTGTATCTGAAGAAATACACAATTGGATTGGTTAAATTACAGCAGTACACTAAGTACGTATAAGATTTATATTTATTTGATTCAGTCATTCTAATTGTTTCATCTTTGAATTGTGTATTAATTTCCTAGTAATCTTGCTTTACTAGCATGAAACATTTGTGAGGAGCATTTGTTCTTTCCACCACAATACTGTTGTACCTTTGCTGGCTGAAGTCAAAGATCCTAGAGACCTAACCAAGCTCAGCAGGTCAGAAGATTTTCTGGACAGCACAACAATAGAAATTGAGAAAAATAATTAACCCAACAGTGATGATGACAATCTATTTTTTCAACTGTTGGCTTATATGACTTCCACATTAAAGTGTCAAAAGAATAACATAAATCTAGTAGATTAAAGGTACAAAATGGAGACATTGTTTAAGTTTTTCTCAGAGTGTTTTAACAAACCATTTCTCAACTTTATTTCTGCTAGATGATTCGCTACTGTTTAAACAATCTTGGAAGGTAGAAGGGCAGGTTTTTTTGTTAAAAGGACAGACAACATATTTTTTTGGTCTTCAGTCTTTCAAGAATAGCATGGCTTAAATCAACACATTCTAATAGTTTGTGGACCACTTTGGCTTAGGAAAAGAGGACTGGGCCATTCAGTTTGACGGGTTATGGCAGTGTACTCCATTAGAACATGAGCACCCAGCTGGATCTTCACGCTTACTTCTTGCAAATACTGGTCACCCTCCCCGCCCCCCCTCCATTTTACTTCACCCCTCATGCCAAAACTGTTTACAGACCCAGCCATCTGAAAAATGTAAACATAAAGGGGACAAACATTTACCTGCTAAAATTGAGGAATTTTTCATTTTGTCTATCAGCCATTTGATGTGCTGACTTATCTTCAAAGATTGATGGCGATTCCTCATCACTGTCAAGTGCATCATTTCTTAAAATATGATTTAAACCATCTGAAAGACAAAAGAGGTTTGTTAACTTTCCTGACTAGTCCGTATCTCGCTCTCGCATTAATATAGGTTCTAAATCAGTGATGGAAACCCCTTATTTAGTATTTCTTCATTTGAGGGCACACACTGAATGCTATTTTCTGAAGAGTTCATCCTACCACAGATCTAAAGAGATTGCACGAGTCTCTACAAAGCTGTCCTATGTCCCACAATTTGCGTAAGGTGTATCTCTCTGTTCGTGAAAACTTGGAGGTTTTCTCCTTAGATTGAAGATGAGTTTGTCAATTTATTTGCTCTCACCAACTGACAGACTAAACCTGATCAGGGCTGATTTAAATTAAGAGACTATGGTTAAAAACCATGATAGCTATAACAGTATTTAGTTTAAACCACTTATACTTGTATTGTGGTCTTGACATTCTTCAGTCAGGAATTAGAAGCATTCATGTAAAAATGCCCTTCTCCCCCCATTTAAATATTTATTTTGAAAGCAGTGCCTCATACGTTGAACCTTAAATCCATCTCTACAAATAACAAATATGATGTGAGCTACCGTCAGAAACAGGGTGCTCTAGTAGAGAACACATAGCTCTCTACTGCGTATTGCAAGCCATTCAGAGCTCCCATCCAGCACTTCAGTACAGAATCCAGAATAAAAACTATGCACTATATTCCTGAAATAAAGACCTATTATAAAATTCGACTGTTATTACGGCTGAGAGTTCTGTGTTTGTTGATTGCACAGATCAGAAGTTTTTGCTTTGGCAGGATTTTGAAGAAGTGCATTTTATTGTTATACCTTGCTGTTGGTCCTTCTTTAGTGCAAGCTCTGCATGGGGAAACACTTTCTGCAAGGCTTGTAAAATTCTTGCTAGTGTGTTTTCAAACAGTGGTTTTGAAATAGGTGATAGCGCTCGCCCAGGTGAAGTCACAGCCCTCTGCGAAGCTGGAACAATCTTCTGCATAGCCATGACAAAATCCTTTGCTGTTATTTTAATAGAAGCGATATCTAACTGCAGTTTCTCACTACTTCTGTATATCTGAGGATAGCGGCGGCGCAAAGCACAGAGGGCAGCTTCAGCACATAAGGATTTAATATCAGCACCACAGTATCCTAATAAACAAAACAAGAATCAAATGTTACATTCATCTCAGGCAATACAGAAATCAAGGCGAAGGTTTTCAAAGTGCAACACTGAAAGACTTTGTAAGCAGCCAAAACCTAACAGGTTAAGAGAGAATTTGAAGAGTTACTGCACTGCACAGAAGTTTTATTACATGGCTCGCAGCCTGATATCCTGCACTTACGAAGCAGCCTCCTAATCACAACTCTATTCCTGAGGAAGATGCCCCAAACCCATTCAATGTTCTGAGAGACAAAAATAAAATTAAAAGGAGAGAAGCATTTAACTTTGTTTGCTCCCAAGGTGTGCCAGCTGCCTTGTCCTGCAGCAAGGCACAAGAGCTCGGGTACTGCCTGGTACAAGCTCAGATTCCTTAGGACTCAGTCACATGCAGTAACGCACTTTGTTTTCAAACTTACCAACACATTTTTCAGCTAGCTCTTCAAGAAACATGTCCAATGGCTTAGGGGTCCAGTCTCGTGTGTGAATCTTGAAAATCTCTTTTCTAGCCTGGAGACAAAATGGTTGCCATTTTAGTTTGTCCTAAGTTTCCTCTTAAAAAAACCCCAAACACCACAAAACCCCCAACCCCCTCACGTTTATTCAAATACTTTTTTAATCTGCTAAACTTTTAAGTATTTTAAAGTTCAGTTAATATATGCTCTCTTCTTTTTCAAGCAGGAAATTTAATCATTCTCAATTCGTTACGTTAAACTCTTTCTGGGGGCCTGCAGTGAAATACAAGGCATTTATAGCTTTCATAAAAAGCAAGTTTCCACAAGTATGAGACCTAATGATCCTGAGGAAAAAAATTATAGCGAAAAACTTATCTGCAAACAGAGATTTTTCATGAAAGAAAATTCTCAGAAATTTAGCAAAATTTCGTGGTAACAGTCTCATTAGTTCATCAAATTTTCTTTTCTGCCAGTTCATTTAGGGAAAAGTCCTAGCCCTACGTTTCAAATTGCTACAATTACTACAAAGAAGAACAATAATTGTGACTCAAACTACTGTCACTGATCCAAAAATGTCAAATGTTGCCTATCTTCATCTCTGATCTTAGCAAGACTTCCAGTATTTATTGGTACACAGATTAATTATGGCAGATTTCTACAATTCTCCCACAGTAGAGAATCATGTATTATGTCTGTTTGATGGCACCTCCTCTCCTGTTCCTGAAGGCAGATAAAAACAGGAGACAAATGGTTGTGTTAAATACACTGTTCAGTGCACTTTTACTAGCATTCAAGCCAATAAGCATTTTATCATTTTTCCAAAAAGTGCTAAAAGGAAAAGAAATATCAGTCATAGCCAGAGAAAAAACAGAAAAACAGGGTTCCAGTTCTGCACACTATCTTCCCCCACAATACTTTTTGGTTGCTATATACCTATTTTTTCATTGCTTATCCATTGCCATTAAATTAGAAGCTTTCCAAGCCCTCACCTGTGCAGTGTACTTCACATCTTTGTCCAACTCCCTGTTAATGAGTACCAGTAAGAATGTCAGATCCCAAAATACTTATAGGTATCTCTCAGGATACCCAGCCTGGGAACAATCCAAAACAGGTACGTCCACTATCCATTCATAAACCAAGAACAGGGTGAAAGTGCCGAAGTGGATTAAATAAGTAAGCAAACAGGAACTACGTTGGGAATGAAAAATTTTAATTCGCTCCAGCACTAGCCTTGATAAAAGTTTTTGTTAGCAAAAATAAACTCTTGTGTCCACACCATTTCTTTCATTTTCAAGATGAGATAGAAGTAATTTATAGCTAGCTAATTCAGCCATTTATTCTTACTTAGAGATTTCAGTGACTAGCAGCATCACATTTTCTTGGCTGATCATGGTGAAACCAAAACTAATCATAGAACTATCTACTTGTTGAAATCATCTTAGTCATATATTAAGTACCAGATCTGCCCTCCACAGTACAATGCAGTCTCTCCAGATATCCCTCTTCTGTCCAAGTTGTACAATACTGATTTTGACTTTAACTGCTCCATGGTTATTGTTATGTGGTTTTGTTATAAAGATGGACTTTGCCACAGTAGCATTAAGGTTGAGTTTACGTTCTGACCTCTTTATTTGGCAAGCTGAAGAGGAACTCTCGATCAAAGCGTCCGGGTCTTCGTAAAGCAGGATCTACAGAATCCAGTCTGTTCGTGGCTCCGATTACCACAATCTCTCCTCTGTTGTCTAAGCCATCCATAAGTGCGAGAAGTGTTGATACAATAGAGCTAAAAGAAAAAATATAATTTTCATTCACTGGTTTAGTAAATTTCGTTACATTCTGTATGAGCTTCTCTGATGACCGCTCAAAAAGGACAAGCTTTTATTGATGAGATGCTGATTAGTGAAAGACTCGTTTTAGGACATAAAAAATTAGATAAGGTAACACAAGCCTTGTGCTAATACCAAGCTTAGTGAATTGTTTTCAGTTATTGTTTAAAAATCCTCCGAAATGTAGTAGCATTGAATTACTAGTTTGCAGGATAAATGAATGTGTCACGAAAAGTTAAATAGGTTGTGGTCTTCTTTTCACAAAGATCAAGCAGCTTCTATGTCAATACAAAAAATGTACTACCTATGAATTTGGTCTTGTTTACTGGACCGCACAGGAGCAAGACCATCTATCTCATCAAAGAAAATAATTGAAGGTCGCATCTGGTAGGCCTAAAATGAAATCACAGGAATACTGACATAAGTAAACCAGCGCTATTTTAAAGAGAAAAAGCATGAAAAACGTTATGTTTGGAAAGTCACTGGAACTAGATTTTTCAGACTAACATCAGGGATTTCTACTAATTCAGCTAATGGAGCAAGTGGCATGAGTAACAGAAGACAGCAGCCTATGTCCACCCACTGAGACTGGGTGACAGGAAACAAACCGTATGAGTAGTTTTTTACAGCTATTTGGCAACCACCAAGAATGGAGCCGGGACTTAATTCAACTACAGGTTCTGGAAGCAAGCTTCCGTTATGAGTTTAAATGACCACGCTTTCAGCCTGCATGTTTCTCTCTGATCGAAAGTCACCATCTCTTGCCTCTTGCAACCTTTTTTGTGGCTGATTTGGTTTGGGAGGGGGGGCTTTGCTTTGCGAGGTTTTCTCGTTTATTTTATTAATCTTTCCCAACACATCTCAAGATTTCAAGACCCTAAAAACCCATTTTAGTGGAAGGAACTGACAAAACATGAAAAGGAGTGAGTTCTTCTTAAAAATACCGATCACAGAAAATTACAGTTACAACTCAGACAGAACACAAGGCACATTTCAACCTTACCTGATCAAATAATAAACGAAGCTGTCGTTCAGATTCCCCCACCCATTTACTTAGGCAGTCGGCACCTTTTCTCATAAAAAAGGCTATTCTCTTATCACCTTGACTACATTCATTAGCAAGTGCACGAGCAACCAGGGTCTTGCCAGTCCCTGGTGGACCATAGAATAGACAGCCTCTGCAATTAAAAAAAAAAAAAAAAAAAAAAAAAAGGTTGAATATTCTCCTGAAAATGGGTGAATTAGAACTTATAGTTTTAAACAACATCTGTTACCTTGGGGGTTGAATTTTGAATCTCTCAAAGACTTCTGGGTAAAGCAATGGAAAAACGACCATCTCTTTTAAAGCTGAAATGTGCTCAGAAAGACCACCCACACCATCAAATCGTACCTAAAGATAAATTCAACAGAACACATTTTATATGTTAAACAAAGCTGCAACCTTGGTAAGGTTCCATCAGAAATTATATGTCAGCACAAAGGAAATGTCCTGGGCAATTTTCAAATCGCTTGAGAGAAAACCGTAAACCAAGGTAGTTGTAGACAGCACATTATTGAACGCTTCCATTAACAGTGGAAATATCTCACTGACACAATGAACTAAAAATACTTACTGAACAATCTATTTGCATTGGATCAACATCAGCCAGACTTGCTCCAATTTTCATCCGATCCTTGTGAATTCTCTTTAACTCATCTTTCTGAAAGTTTAGTGGAAGACACCTGATTCGAATTAAGGAGAAAGAGAAAAATGCTTTCTGAGTTAAGATGCAGCTAGAAGATTTTTGCTTTTATAATGATGGCAAGTGAATGCAGAAGACCTTATAAATGAGCATAAACTTCCTAAATAGTTATATATTCATTTACATTGTTTTATGTTTAATGTCCATGAGTAAATAAGACACACGTCTGAAAGACATCTGGTTGTAAACTTATTTGTTAGATTGTTATTAAAATAGTTTTTCTAGAGCACTTCTTAAGTAACAAAACCTCCATCATTTCCTCTATTTATAACATTTTCTGTTATGGTGGTTTTCTCTCTGAATAAACCGCTGTAATGCACAGGAGCAGAAGAATTTTACATTAAAAAAATTACATACAAGTGTTCCTCCCCACATTCTCACCTAGAAATCAAATTACTTATCAAAAGTCAATTCTAAAAATCTGATTTTAGAGAGTCTGGTTACAGTTCTCAGTACCAACAGATATGATTAAATATTTCTGCAATTTAGAAACTGTACAAGATGATGAGGATAACACTTCATGGTTAGGCAGATGCAAACTCCTCCCAAGTAGAGTCCTCCCTCCCCTATTGTCCAATTCCATTAACCTTCTTAAATCTCTGCTACGGCTGCGCTTCCTACGCCTCTCAAAATGCTCTTCATCATCAGATGAAGATGACGAGGAAGAGGATGTGGAATCGCTGTTGTGGACTGCATGTTTCCGTCTGCAAACATTTAAACAAAAAAGTAAAAAAATTGAAGTACACACTAAATAATATAAACTTTTAAGTGAACTCTATCTCGGAATTTACTTTGAGATCTATTAGCTTCCAGGTCATTGTATTCATTATGAATCTGATTTCAAAGTACATTACACGATTTTCCTTGTGGCAGCAAAATTTAATTTTTCTTAGGGAGGTAAAATGTTTAACTATTTTGCAAAGAAATTTCATAAACAAATTACTCATTTTGTCCAATCTCTCTCTCACACACACACAAATGAAGTTTCACTTAGCATTGTGTATCTACTCTGTGAAACATAAACCTTTTTAATTTATTTAAAAATTTGGCTTCAAAACCCCTTCCTTCCATAACTGTCTGCTTTCAAGAATGCTAGCCAAAGTGCTCACATCTAGCAGAGATGGCATACTCCATGCTCTAACCACTTCCAGGATCCAAACCCCCTTTGTCATTACTATTGCAATTTATAATTTCATTGAGCATCTTCTTTGTTTAAGGATCATTTCATACAGAAACATTCACTGATTCCAAGAGACACAAGAATCAGTATTTGAGTGATTAAAAAAAAAAATCTACTAAAACTTCCATACAGGCTCTCACTCTAACTAAATTATCAATAATTTGTAGCCTTCAGGATTAAATAGTTCAAGATTTTCAGAGGGACAGTCTGGCTTCAATTCCAGAACAAAAGAATTTCATTTACATAATCTCAGCCACAACCTCCATAATCACTTTATCACTGATCACAAATACTGCATTTTGAAAAATCTAATGGCTAATAAAAAGTATAGTCTTCCCCCTGCAATATTTGTTTTCTTTATACCCTCAGACTACCACAGCAATAATTGCACTATTAATCTGTAATCTCTGTAATCACCACCAATCTGAAAACCCTTGAAAGCATTATTCGGTAATGTGACTGACAGCACTATTGATAATTAAGAACTATCACTAACCATACACCAACCTGTTATTTTTTTTGCAGCAAGGGACTTGTGCCTGAGCTCTGTGTATCTCTGAGTATCTCCGTCTAACAGGTGAAGACCGACCCGAAAAATATATCTTACGTTGTTTTGGTTCTGTTGAAAGCAAAGAATTTAGAATAAAGTTTAAGAGAAAGCAAGGTGGTGAAAGAGGCAGAAAATGTGATGTGTTTCACCCATCTCTAATTTCAGGGGAAGTTTCAAGTGATTTGGTGGAGAGCGGGGGGATTTTTTTTTAAAGCAGTACACAGTAAAAGTGAAAAAACACACACCTGCTTTTTAAGGAGAACTAAAAACCACAAGAGTAAGATTATCAAGTCTGTTTAATTACTATTCTTTCAAGGAAACATAAGTAATTTTTTTGAAAAACAAGTAGCATGCGAAATGGCAAAGAAATATAATGTGCACAGGATACATGCATTTAATAAAATTTACTTACAGAATGAAGGTAAGAAATTTATACAAGTTGAATGTGTGTATATATTTTCATTCAAAAAAAAAAATCTCACTTATGTGCAAGAAATTAGTTCTTAAGAGAAACTGTGCATATAACCTACTTTCCAATGGAGCTTGATAGCGCTCAACAGTCTTCCTCTGTCGAAAGTCATAACGTTTTCGAGTGTCTTCACCATCATCATCTTCTTTCTCTTCACTTTCTTCTGATGAAACTAACATACATCGACATAACATTAAACTGTTGAAGTGTTGTTGCAGATTAAATTCAAAATGCACTGCACAGATGCCTATAGGCTTGTGCAGATAGGACTTTGATGGCTGATGTCCCTGGGATGGGCCTGGGAGTAGCCCGGCAGGGTATTATTTGGGCTCCCCCCCTCCACGGTCTCTCTGAGCTCCATTGTGGGTGTGCAGGGGAGGTCTGTCACAAAACCTAACATTGGTCAGCTCAGCTACCGCCACATCCTCTTCTGTCTTGACGTACAGTCTCGCCCCATTCTGTTCCATCCAGAAAGCTCCTACAAGGATCCTACAAGACTGATTGCCTTAATCACAGCCATCATTCTCCTTAAAACCTTAATTTTTTCCCCCTCACTTCAAACATAAAGTTAACATGGCCTTTTACGATTTAACCTTATTCCTCATGTTCTTTCCCACCGAGTACTGGGATGACAGCTCCTAATTACAGGCCCGGACAGCAGGTTCCACTGACTACCTGCTAAACACAAAAATGAACAACAGTATCTTCTCCCCAGCTGATCTTCACACTCAGGAAGAGCTTTCCATACACATCTGACAGCCTCCCTTATTTCCCGAAAACTCTTGCTGTGCTGCTCAAAACCGTGAAAACTGTCACGCTCCTGCTGTAGTGAGACCACTCTTTCTCATTCTGAGTAATACTATCCATTTCTTTGTATTCCCACCTGTCCACATCCATCTGTTGCCTTTTATCTTGTAAGCATTTTGGAAAAGCACCTTTTTTTTTTTCGCTGAATATCTGTTCTGAGGTCACTACAGTACAGCCCTAGAGTCCGTGACTATGGCTTGTAATGTCAATAGCAACACAGATGTTTTTAATAGATGAAAAATACCCAGTAGTTCAGCTTGTCTCAATTGTTTAAGACAAAGCTTTTGGCTAAAGCTTAGTGAAGAACATTTAAGGCAGAACTAACCTACAACGTTACCTTGATTATCAGCTATTTCTTTGTCAGCTCTTTGGATGTCTTTCTTTCCTCGGGAGTACATATTGAGGTTTTCCTAATTAAAAGAAACAAGAAATATCAGTCACAAACATGCAGAAAACCTGACATGGGCATATTTGGTGCTTAAATAGTAACATTATCAAGGCACTCCATATACACAAAAGATTAAATTAAGGTACAGAAGGAGAGACT
Source organism: Egretta garzetta (assembly GCF_000687185.1). Taxonomy (NCBI): domain Eukaryota; kingdom Metazoa; phylum Chordata; class Aves; order Pelecaniformes; family Ardeidae; genus Egretta; species Egretta garzetta. The sequence continues at coordinate 272,226 of NW_009259239.1, read as the reverse complement.
AAGAATGTCATTCTGGCACCCAGGATTAGTAACGAGAATTTCTGCTCTAAAATAGGCTTTAGTGCATGTGATAGTTAAATGCTTATCCAGATACAAAACTGAGTGTAGCAATTAATCACAGGTTAATAATCCAAGAGTGTGGCAGAACCCAGGAAAAAGAAATTCCTAGAAGACAAAAAAAAAATTCATATGGGCATTTGAGAGATGATCTACAAAGTACCATGGACAATTCTGGTTTCATTAAAAAAAAAATAATTCAGATCTAAACAAAAAAATATGAAAGCAGGCTATGAAGATGTTTAAAAAATGAAGTGCCTGTCATTCAAAAGGACAGTAGAAGAGCAATTTAAGAAAGCAAAACTAAGACAGAGGAAATATGATTGTATGACTGCTGTAGATAAGTTTAGCGTAAGTTCCTCTAGGGACAGAGGACTACTTAAGCTCACAGGCAAGGCTGGCACAAGAACAAACATAGATAAGCCAGACATCAACGAGTTCCGTTTTTAAGTAAGATTTGAAGTGGAAACCCAAGACAGCTGTTTGCAAACAGTGTCCATTCAAAAATCATAAGGCAATTCAGAAAGCATAGCATAAGACATGTATTTCAGCATATCACTGCTATTTCATGTCTTCTGAGGAAGATATTTTCACCATCCTTAGAGTGTATCTGTAGCATGACCATAACAGTAAGATGTTAAATTATATTAGAAAGAAAAAATGTATCTTAGACTACACTACTCTTTTGAAGAAGTTATTTCAGCTAAATTAAAATTACAAGTAAATAATTTCCCTTTGTGAAATACACTACTTATACAAAAATAGTAAAATAAATTAGTATCTACTTCTTCTGCATCGTGAAACACCCTAAGGTCTTCCATCATTCGCCGTCTACGCATCTTCTCCATGTCATCCATTTTTTGCAAGACTGCTTCTGCAGTACTAAAATAAAAAGTTTACGTGTAAGAGCAAAGATAGGCAAGTACAAAAAATCCCATTTAAAACAATACAAATAATCAGTACGACATTTTAATATAGTATGCACACAGCAAGAGTCATTGACACTTAGCCAAGTTTATAAACACTACTTAAAATTTGGTCAAATGTTTACATTTTTATAGGGAGATTTAAGAACAAGCGTTTGAGGATTTGCAAATATACACTGTTTTCAGGTTTATTTTCCCCTCTCGCTGAATGCAGTTAAAAAAAAAATCTGTTTTAGTAGGAAAAAAAAATATTCTGAAGATCATATTAAGGTAACAGAAAGAAATCATGGCAGTTTTTAATAGCACTCAAGTTGCTCTGCATGATAGCATTAAGTAATTTTTAGTTCACAGCCTTCCTCAGACAACAGGTTGCTTATTCTTCCCTTAACTGTAATTTAAGTTTCATGTTGGTTTTCCACGACTATATATGCTGTCAAAACCATCCCACTGCTGTTACACTTCACAAAAATTTCAGAAAACAATGGAAATTTGGACTTCACAAAGAGAGCTAAGCCATGGACAGACAGGCAGAAACACTAGGACTACTTCAGTTTGGCTGTATCCAACTTTCCTCAGTATCTTAACTCCACTGAGCGTTATAAAAATATTTGCAAGCATGGAAGAAAAGTTAATGAAAAATGAAGGCACTTCTGATGCTACTAAAATTGATTTAGAGTGCAAGTTAAATCTACTCAAAGTCACAACGTAAAGTGATCGTTTTGCTTCATAAGACCACACATAAAGCCACCCCGCCCATACATAAAAGATGCTCTAGTATGAAGATCTCTCTGCAACTAGCAATCCCAAAACGAAGACACTGGTGGCCAATTTAAATATTGGCTGTGCCCAAATTCTTTATACATGAAGCACCTTCCAACTACATCCTCCTGCACACACTCCCAGTCCTGGAAGTCCTAACCGGCCGCAACCACCTATTTCCAAAAAACACAGAGTAAACAGCTTGGCTGCTGGGCCCACATCTTACATAAATTAACACATTAACAATAATTATAGGACATACCAGCACAGGCAGAGGAGGAAAAGGAGGAAGAACAGGAGGAGGAAGAGGAGAAGCAAGAGCAGGAGGAGACCCTACCTGATCAACTTCAACTGAATGTTAGCAGAGATTGCCAATATCACGAAAGTTCCGAGCCAGGGGACCCTGGTGGGGCTCTACTATGGAGTGCACCTGCAGCTCAGCAGTTATCACAAGGATGTACCATATGCAAAGGGGGACGTAAGGAAGTCTCAGCCCCACCACCACATACATTTAGCTCTTGCTGCCAGGAGTAACAATAGCTTTTTCTGTTGTCAAAAGGAGAAGGTCCCTAAGCCAATATTATGCCAAAGCACCAAGGCTTGCTCATAAGGCTCGTTTTAGTAGCTTTTCAAGATGATTAAAAAACCCCACTTACTTTGTTATAAGTTTGTCAAACAAAACAGATTGATTTGTAGTGGTGTAATGACTTTGTCGAAGTCTGCAGCTTCGTCGGACCTCCAAATCCCCATTTTCTTCGTGGACTTGTTCTGCAGCTTTTGCACTGGCTCTGGTCTTCAGTGTTCTGCTGACTACAGTGCATTAATATACATAATATTTTGAGACAGAAAAGATGTTATTCCCTTTATTTCACCATTGCTGTAGTAAAATGTAAAAAAATCTGCAGTGGATTGTTTTTTTCTTTAAATACAGAATTAGAAGTTATTGTCATGACCACAGCATTCAACTTAAATTAGAAATTACTTATGTTTCAACTTATGTTAAATTAGAAATTACTTATGTTTAAACTACCTACTTAAAAGCATGACTTGTATAGCAACTTTTTAATAGACTGGAAAGCCAATCTGATGAAAACAAACACACAACTTTTGTTCCATGCAGAAGGCAAGTTTATTCCAGTTACTTCTTTCTGAAAAAGTGAAAACAACAAATACATGTCTCTAAGGTGTTTTTACTCCATTCATATAGAATGCTCTCTAATATTTTTTTTTAAAAATTGTTTATGTGGGAAGTCTCTTCTTAGGATGCATGTTTTTAGTACGCTGTTTAAGCATGCATCACTTTCATTTTCTGCATGACACAAAAGCTCTAGAAGATAAGAAAAGTCTCAAGATAAACTCTCAAATACCAAAGAACTCAAACACTTGCCTCCTTTAAAAAAAGATCTGCCCAGTATTTACCACACAGCATCCTTTGCCACAGGTTTGTTACTTGCACTATCATTAAAACAGTTGAGGTCAGTGAGAAAGCAGCACAGAATTAGAACCTGAATTACTACACACAAAGTGTGTTTCAGGCCCTTTCCTGAGTTCAGCCCGTGGGGCAGGACACTGCTTGGAAGTAATGGATTCTCCCAGGTGCCAGCAAGCGGCCGCACGGCACCAAGCCTGCTTGTGTACTCAGCACTCAGAACTCGGGTTCCAAGGTAAATCGCTAAACTTCAGTGACACCTTCCCCACGTCAGTGGGTTTGTGCGTCTCATGACTGAATTACTTTTTAACTTACATATATTATAATACTGCAATATTCCCCCCTATTTGCAAGAACGTTTTTCAGTTAATTTGTGTCCCAGACTCTAGAAAATCCATGTCACAAAGAAACCCGAGCTAAGGGACAGATTCTCTAGTGCCTAAGAGCAGGCTGGAATTCACACTGTGTTCTCCCCTGGCCTGAAAGGAATTAATAGCATATCCTCCTATTTGCACCTATCTCTTTTCATAAAACTCTTCGGAAATTCACTATCTTCGAGATATCTATTCTCACAACTTCAACTGATTTTGGTTGGTAAGTTCAGAAGTTTTTGGGGCCAAGTTAAATGGGGTGACCAAACACAATCCTTCTCAGAAACCAGGCTAAAAAGGAATCCTTGGGAATTACCACTACTTACCTTCTTTATATTTTTCTTCTTTTTGGTCTGATGTCAGCTTTGCCAACTGCCTGTATTAAGAAAGAGGACAAATGAGAGAAGGGAGAAAAAAATTATTGTATTAGAATTATTGTGTAGAAGTATTGTATTGTATTGTTCCCGATCAATAGTAGGGAACCTGACCAAGTTTATAATCCAGTGCTCACATCGTGCAAAAAGCCTGTGGACCACATGGAGGATTCAGATCCCAAGTCTGCTGTGTACCATATGTAGACAGTTCTATAAGGATATAACTTTCCTGACGTGCTAATTCTGAAGTCTCAATAGTGCAAGTAACATCTCAGTAACCAAAGTGGAGGAGACCTCTCAAGGGAGTTGGGAAAAGATGCATGTTTTTTACACAAGCTGAAGACTTTTACTGCTGAGAGTGATTCTACTTCTAACATACTGGCACTGACATTAACATAATTGTATTTCCCCACAGATGTTTAGCTGTAGATTTATCATGACGTGACTCATTGTGCATGCTTTCACTTTTCCTTTTAATTGTATGAATTGAACAGATTGGACATCTAGAAATACAGTACCTCGTAAAGTGTCTTTGATTGACATTTTCGCTTGATATTTCCATGCTTTTCTCAAAGCTAGAGTCCGAACATGACGGTGTGGTTTTTCTCATTGATCTTAAACAGTGTCCACTGAAGCATTCAATTTTGCCAGAAGAAAATTCCTAGTGAAAGAAGGAAATAAGAACGTATTTATCTGAACCATGTATGCTGAGCTGAGAAGGAAATTCTCCCTCATTTAGGCAAGTTTATTCTGTAACTCTCCTGACTCGATAGTGGTACAACTAATGGCAGGTAAGCCTTGAACCAATTCTGCACCAAGAAGTAGCTCTCAGAAAAAAAAAACCCAGCTGTCAAAGCTAAAGTTCCCCTCCACCACACTTTTTTTGTGGACAACTTGAGCTTAATATCCTTTGAAAAAATTATTTTAGCAAAGCCTTTCATGTAAAAACTTAGCATTCCATAAAAAAAAAAAAAAAAAGGACAGCAAAACTTTTTTTTTAAAAGTGGTTCAGAGGAGCAGTCAGGCTTGACCTTGCATGACCTGGGATTAAAATGTAAGTTAGGGGAGTTTTCCTCCTGTCTCGGTTCCATTCATGACTGCAGTTGGAGGGACATTAAAAGATTTCCTTCAGGAGGACAGCATTTATCCATGGGAAACCAAAGGGAACTCAAGATTCACTTTTTTTATGGCTGTTGATCTTGTTCACATTGGTATTTCTGCAAGGAGGATGAGTGCTATAACTTTTACTATGTGCAGAAAGCTGTGATGACCATGAGAGCTGGCTTGTTCAGTTTACAACCCAAAGTTTCATTAAGAGTTACGCCAAACTAAATCTCACACTGAAAAGGGCAGAAAACAGACCAGGTTCTTCTACTTCTTGACACCAGCTTTACCAAGAGGTACTTCCATTAGTACTTGATGGAGATGATGACAGAAGCGTGAAGAAGGTCGCCCCAGGAGGACAATGATGCATGCGCAAGGCCCTTGCAGGGCCACGCAATGAGAGCTGCGGCCACCCGCTGCTGAGGGGTCAGCCCCGAGCCACAGAGCTGGGCAATCCTGTAACTCTCTGATGGTCTACTCCTCAGTCAACCTTGAACAAGCTGCCCCCAATGTTCACCTGAGTCCTGGTTTTGGCTGGGATAGAGTTAATTTTCTTCCTAGCAGCTGGCATAGCACTGTGTTTTGGATTTAGTGTGAGAATAATGTTGATAACACACCGGTGTTTTAGTTGTTGCTGAGCAGTGCTTACACTAACCAAGGACTTTTCAGCTTCTCATGCCCTGCCATCGAGAAGCTGGGAGGGGGCACAGCCAGGACAGCTGACCCAGACTGGCCAAAGGGCTATGCCATACCATATGATGTCATGCTCAGTATATAAACTGGGGGGAGTTGGCTGGGGGGCAGTGACTGCTGATTGGGGACTGGCTGGGCACTCTATCTCAACCCATGGGTCTTACTTTTTTTTTTTTTTCTTTTCTCCGATTCTCCCATCCCACTGAGCGGGGGGGTGGGGGGGGTGAGCAAGCGGCTGTGCAGTGTCCAGCTGCCTGCCAGGTTAAACCACAACAGCCTTTTTGGCACCCAATGTGGGGCACGAAGGGTTGAGATAACAGATCTGACCAGAGCACATTAAAATAAATTTGTGATAAGCATTCATTATATTAGTGTAGTAGTCACTGATCGCAACATTGATTTATTTGCTTTCAGAGTTGTGCTAGTTCTCAAGAGTTGTGCTATGTAACACCTTACCTGCTGTACGTACTGTTTATCAGTATTTATGTGCTGTTTATCACCTCTGGGAGCTGGATTAAGGCTATCGCTTTGCTGTACTATGTAACACTGGCTTATGGTATGATAAAATTATTGGTTGTGACACCAACCTGGTATTTGTACTCCACATTGCCATCACTTCCATACTTTGGGAGCCATCTATTGGAATCTATTAATAATTACACTTTTTACTTTTTCTCCTCTGAGAGCCAACCTATGGGGGAGACATCCTCCATCCTTCTCTTCTCCTTCAGGCTAGTTACAACAGCTCTTGAGAATTTTGAATATCCTTGGGATGTTCAAACCAGCATGTTCCCATTGCTATACCTCCTAAATGTGGTTCAGGTCTTGTTTAGGGTTAAACAACTGTTTAACAATACCACCCAGAGATCTGTCCCTGCGACAGGCACTGCAGGTATTCAAACCCCAGCAACAGGCACTGTGGCTACTCAGATCTCAGTGACAGGCAGTGTGGCTGAACCAGAGAACCAATCTGTGCTGGTATCATTCACCCCTGTACACAAGAAGAAATACACAAGAAAATCAGCTTGTTTAGTAAGGGACAAAGATGAACCAGAGCCATCACAAGAACAGGAGGAGAAAGAAGCAGAACCTGTAAATGAGATAACCATCTGACCCCTATTTCCGAGTGAGCTGCAAGATTTTCATCATCATCCAGGCAAGCATGTTGCCACCTGGCTGCTCCTATGCTGGGATAATGGGGCCAGTAGCCTGGTATTAGAAGGTACGGAAGCCAAACAGCTGGGATCCCTTTCTAGGGAAGGGGGCGTTGACAAAGCAACTGGAAAAGGGGCACAAGCCCTCAGACTCTGGAGGTGACTCCTGTCAGGCATGAAGGAAAGGTATCCCTTCAAGGAAGATGTTACATGTCATCCAGGCAAGTGGACCACCATGGAGAGAGGTATCCAGTACCCAAGGGAATTAGCTGTGCTGGAGGGAACCTGGACAACAAGCAGTTATCCAAACATCCAGATGGAGTCCAGTGCACACAACCCATGTGGCAACTCAGAGGATAGGTCCTACTCCACAACTTCATGGACCAGTGTCTTGGCCATTAGGAGTAAGCATCCCTCTGCTCAAGAGAGAAGATACAGTGGATACACACCCACCCTTGGGCTTTACCTGCCTGACCAGAGAGAGGACATGAGGGAGTGGGATGGAAAATCCACCTCAACCCTAGAGGCATGGGTACGTGAGTTGCAAGGAAAAACAATCACAAAAGGGGGATGTTCCAGGAAAATTGCTGCTCCAGTTTCCAGTGGGCAGTTCCCCAGACAGAGCAGAAGGGCTGATCTCACTTCTGTTCTTAATGAAGGAACTTGTGACTTGTATTTACAAGAAATGAGTAACAAATACTATGACCAGAACTAGAGGGGCCCTGCCTCCAGTCAGGTGGAGGAAAGGGACAACCGGGTTTACTGGACTGTGTGGATTCAATGGCCTAGCACATCAGACCCACAGGAGTATAAAGCTCTAGTGGACACCTGTGCACAGTGTACCCTAATGCCACCAAGCTACACAGGGGCAGAACCCATCTGGATTTCTGCAGTAACAGGGGGATCCCCAACAGCTGACTGTATTGGAGGCCAGATTGAGCCTAACTGGGAGTGAGTGGCAAAAGCACCCCATTGTGACTGGCCCCAAGGCCCTGTGCATCCTTGGCATGGTCTGCCTCGAGAGGGTATTTCAAGGACCCAAAAGGGTACGGGTGAGCTTTTGGTATAGCTGCCTTGAAGATGGCGGAAATTAAAGCATCTGCCCCCCTGGCCCAGTCTCTCAAAGGACCCTTCTGTTGTGGGGTTGCTGAGGGTCAAAGAACAACTGTGCACAGGCAGCAATGTCGCACCAACCGAGACTCCCTGATTCCCACCCATAAGCTGATTTGTTGACTGGAGAGCCAAGGAGTCATCAGCAAGACTCGCTCACCCTTTATCAGCGAGTCTAATGGAGAGTGGAGGCTAATGGAGGACTATCGCAGCAGCCTGAATGAAGTCACGCCGCCACTGAGCGCTGCCATGGTGGCCATGCTAGAACTTCAGAATGAACTGGAGTCAAAGGCAGCCAAGCGGTAGGCCACTGTTGATTATCACCGGTGCGTTTTTCTCAGCCCCTTTGGCAGCAGAGTGCAGGCCACGGGTTGCTTTCACTTGGAGAGGCATCCAGTACATCTGGAATCGACTGCCCCAGGGGTGGAAACACAGCCCTACCATTTGGCACGGACTGATCCAGACTGCACTGGAACTGAAACTTCAACGGAGGAAGGGATATTGGCAGCATATGAAGGGGTTTGAGCTGCTTCCAGTGGTTGGTACTGAAGCACAGCTCCTCCTGGTGCCCCAACTCTGGCATTGGGCTGCCTGTTCAAAAGGAGGGTCCCCTCTACACATCATGCAACTGATGCTACACAGAGCAAGTGGGTCACATTGATCACACAATGGGCTCAAATAGGAAGCCATGCCCCAGGGGTGGAAACACAGCCCTACCATTTGGCACGGACTGATCCAGACTGCACTGGAACTGAAACTTCAACGGAGGAAGGGATATTGGCAGCATATGAAGGGGTTTGAGCTGCTTCCAGTGGTTGGTACTGAAGCACAGCTCCTCCTGGTGCCCCAACTCTGGCATTGGGCTGCCTGTTCAAAAGGAGGGTCCCCTCTACACATCATGCAACTGATGCTACACAGAGCAAGTGGGTCACATTGATCACACAATGGGCTCAAATAGGAAGCCACAGGAATCTTGGAAGTGATCATGGACTGGCCAGAAGGCAAAGATTTCAGACTGTTGCCAGAGGAGGAAGTGGCATGTGCTGAAGAGGCCACACTCTTCAGTGTATTAAACTGCCAGAAAATGAGAAGCCACGTGCCCTGTTCACTGATGGGTCCTGCCATCTTGCGGGAAAGCATCGGAGGTGGAAGGCTGCTGTATGGAGACCTATACGACAAGTCGCAGAAAGTGCTGAAGGAGGTGAATCAGGTCAGTTTGCAGAGGTGAAGGCCATCCAGCTGGCTTTAGATACTGCTGAACAAGAAAAACGGCCAGTACTTTATCTCTGTACTGACGAAACGATGGACTGTTAAAGACTACACCGAGAGCAACGGGTGCTGGGAAGTTCAAACATTTAGCAAAAGCCAGCTGGTTAGTCAGCACTGGGGGATCTGCCAGTTGGGCTGGCCCTGCCCAGTTCACACTTAATGTACTGTAGAAGGGGATGAAATCCCTGTAGTGCACGTAAAAAACATGCTGGGGAAGACAGTCTGGGTTACTCCTGCCTCGGGCAAAGGCAAACCCACTTGTGGGATTTCTTTTGCTCAAGGACCTGGGTGCACTTGGTAGGTGATGCGGGAGGATGGGGAAGTCTGATGTGTACCTCAAGGGGATTTGATTTTGGGTGAAAATAGCCAATGAACTGAACGTTATGACATTAATTGCTATAAAATAGCGTACATTATCACTTTTATGGGTGCTGTATGTCCTACCAATGGTATTACAGTAACAATCGCCCAGATTAATGAAGAATGGACTTTGATGAAACCGAGCAAGTGCAGTGGTGATGGAACCACAACTGGCTTCAGCATGTAAAAATCCAACACCACACCCCGTCTCTCCTGCCCTGAAGGACTGTTATGACAGATGGAGCCCAAGTCATGGACTAAATGAACTCAACAAACATTTTATAGGGATGGCCCATAGACTAAGGGAATGATACCTGCGTGTATATATCAAAAGACACAAAAAGTGGTGGTGAATAATTGGAAAGTGTGGGACCTGGGCATGATGTAGATGGTATAGAATAAGGGGTGGATACTGTCCTCATTTCAGCTGGGATAGAGATTATTTTCTTCCTAGTAGCTGGCATAGCACTGTGTTTTGGATTTAGGATGAGAATAAAGTTGATAACACATGCATGTTTTAGTTGTTGCTAAGTAGAGCTTACACCAGTCAAGGACTTTTCAGCTTCTCATGCCCTGCCATCGAGAAGCTGGGAGGGGGCACAGCCAGGACAGCTGACCCAAACTGGTCAGAGGGATATTCCATATGATATGATGTCATGCTCAGTATATGAACTGGGAGGAGTTGGCTGGGGAGTGGTGACTGCTGCTCAGGGACTGGCTGGGCATTGGTCGGCGGGTGAGCAATTGCATTGTGCATCACTTATTTTGTATATACTATTGCTTTCCCTTCCTTTTCTGTCCTTTTAAACTGTTTTTATCTCAACACACGAATTCTACTTTTTTTTACCCTTCTCTCCCCTATCCCACTGAGGGGGGCAGTGAGCAAATGGCTGCGTGGTGTTTAGCTGCCTGCCAGCTTAAACCACAACAACATGACAACTTCTCATGGTAAGACAGATCTTTTGCACAAGAAGGATTTCAATCACCTTTCCTTCATTGCTCATTTTAAAGTGCACCTCCCTTCCTGCAGTCCTCCTGGCTGGTGGAGTGAGGCCTCACGAGATGCCTTCCATAGCTGGCTTTTGAATTTGGGCATCTGAGATGAAATCCCTAAAGACGTTTTCTGCTTCCTGGATCCAGCACAGATGGATGTAACAAGACCTAAAGCTTAACAAGAGGCAGTCTCATCTATCAGAGTCACCTTTAACATTTTACCTCTCAAAGGTTTAAGAAAGAAATCATAACAGGAAGCCTTTCAACTGTTTTTTCATTTTACAGAGCCCTAGGTTTATTTGAAGAAGGCAGGGTTTTGTGCATGCTCACATATAGGAGCATATAAAGACTTAAACCAGTACTTTCAGCATTCATCACTGAGACAGCTAGAAAAAAAAAAACCTAGACCAAGAAATAATGATGTTCTCTCACCTGGAAATGTACTCAATAGTATTCCTACATCTGGTATCACTATGGCTTACATATCATCCTGTAAAACCTACAGGCATGCCTGGGAACTATCTATAACGTTAGGTTATGTGATTAACGGCTAATCTGCATAAACAAAAAAACAGTAGAGAAGCACCAGTGGGCAGAGGCACCCATGTAACACAGTGCTGGGGCAGCAGCCCGGCCCTGCTCTTCGCGAGGCCATCGGTCAGCCCAAGGCCCAGCTACAGGGTGAGGGACCCACCATGGGTGCAAGCAGGAGGGGCCCTGGGGGGTCACCTAACAGACTGACTGAGGGCCTCTGCCTAGAAGTTGACTCAGATCACCACAGTCTGTCCTGGCTTCTTATTTATTTATTTATCAGCATTTCTATCTGCGCCCTGGGGCACAGAGGTCCAAGTGCCAGCGATGGAAGAAGGGGCCACACCTCCTCACAGCCTGTGCCATGGCTAACAGACACCAAACCAGCACAGATAGGGTTAGAGTTTTGGGAACTAGGTACTCAAAAGGCCATGAGTCTGGGCCAAATCCTGGAGAGATCGGGGCAGGGGGTTTCTGAGCCAAGTGCTAGGCTGTAGGGCAACTACTGGAGAGGCCATAGGTCTGGGCCAGGGATCCATCTGTGCCTGTGCATGAGAAAACTGGGAGACCAGGCCACCCAGGGCCAGTTACTGGTTTGCCTGAGTGTCTAAGGACAGGTACAGAGGGATATACATAGCACATGTGTGTCAGTGTGCGCACATGGGATCTAAATACCAGCAGCTGGAACAGGGCTATGCACCTCTGGGGGCTTACACACTGGGCTGCCAGCCCCTGGGGAGACCCGGGCATCTGGAAGCAGCTACAGACAGACTGGGTGTGCAAGACCACATAATACAGGAATCCATATTACATATATGCATCTCTGTGTGTATTTGCCCACTAATAGGTTTTCATCCTCAATAGCCAGAGAAGGAAGAAAGATCAGGCCACTTGTACCATTCATAGGGCTACCAGCTACTCTGAACATACAGCACTTTCAAATAAGGACAACTTTTTAAGTAAGAGGCTTTGTTTCTAAATACATGATCACCTGTGAAATTATACTCCAAAGTTGGGCCAACTCTGGAAAATTTAGCTTGTTTAAACTCTAAGACACATAAGTTTTAACTGCTGCTTTGGATGTTTCTACTTCATTGATCTAGAACTAAATATTCCTTGGGAGAAATCTTAGAGGTTTGCCATATTAGTTAAAAGATGAGTGCGGTAATATACTTCACAAATCTCTGGGACAAATCTCAGACTGAGAGAAGAACAAACACTTAGGGAAAAAAAAAAACAGTATAGTGACCTGGGAAATCTTTCTATGTACACTTATGCACTTGCTTGCTTTTTTTAACGCATTTTTAATGCAGTGTTCACAATACAATACTTGTGAGAGCCATTACCCTCTGTACTGTCTTTTTACCTTAATCTTGGCTTAAGTTAGGATGCAGGCAAAGCGGTAACAATGTATACTGCTAACTGACCATCCTCCATTTGTAGGCAGGCATCCCAGTTCAGTGAGTTGGCAGACACCAAGAACCATCACGTTAACTCTAGCAAGCTGCCAGCAGAGCAAGAGTAACTAACTCTTATCAACCCTATCGAGCTGAAAAAACACATACAAGAAGTGAAATTCAGTAGAAGCAAACAGCTAAACTGGAAAGATAAGGCAACTGGATGAAAGAATTTTGTAAAGTATTTCAAATTTTGAAAGCATTTTGTATTTTGTTACTTTCCTCATGCTATAGGTAGTGATTAGCAACTGTTTCTAAAAAGTCTTTTTACAAAAACTGTCTTTAGCTATCTGGTATCTCCAAGGAAGTAACTCTGTGTTGAAGTGCTACTGGCACAGATAAATGTGCTTAGGCAACAAGGCTGCGAGCTCTGATGCTGAGGTCCCTGTAACAGATGAGTCTGAAGGCTTAGCCTGGAAAAGTGCCAGTTTCCACTTTGCCCAGATAAAAAAGGAACTCTGGAGCACACTGCCCTCAAATACAGGTCATAGAACAACAATCTTGTTCAGCCTGGGGAATTACACCAGGGTTATAGACCTGCAGATACACAGCTTCCACGGGAGATCTTGGGACTGGAAACTTGGAAGAGGACAAGCCCATCAGCTGCCTGTTTACCTTAGACCTTCTGCCATATGCTCCTTACTCTCTACAGATGAAATAAGCTAAATAACTAGACATAAATTGTGTGCTGGTGTCAGAAAAACTGCAAAAGCTGCCACTACCAAGTCCTTGTATATCAACAAGGTAGGACAGAGGCATTAGGACTTGAACATGCAGCTAGCACCATCATCTCTGTCATCTCGGGCACTTCTGCATTGTCTCTGCAGTTAGACAGGAAAGCCTGGCCATCCTAAAAATGAAGTAAGAATGACTCCATGCCTCAAAGCATGATAAAGGGGGGGAAAGAAATAAAGAAACCAAAACAAAGAACCACCCTACAGCCAGTTTCACAAAGATGATTCTGCTTTGCTTTCACTGCAAAGTTTGCATTTAGCTTCCTCATTCCTGTTCTCCACTCTGAAAACATGTGCCAGCTGCTTTATCTGCCTAACTATGCACAGCCTTCCCCCGTGTGCAACAGGCAGCTGAACTCCCTGTAGCCTCTGACAACCATTTCTAGTGCAGACTGCAAAAGCAAAGCAGTGATCTTAAAGCAGATTCTATGGCTATCTGCAAAGAAAAAAAAAAAAACAAACCACAAACAAACCAAAACCCACACCCCACCCCACGGATTTCTTCCTAGTTCAGTAGTCTTGAAAATAATGAAAAAAAATATTAGTCCATATAACTGAAAATCCTGAAAGAGTTCTGCTGGAAGGAAGCAGAGTCCACTACAAGCATCATTCCAAGGCAGGGCTTGCCTGAAGAGCAGACCGCTTCTGAGTTGGATCTGGTCTGCCTTTACTTGTCATAGAAATACAGGGCACCCTGCAGAGAAAAGCCTGACTTGGAAAGAGCAGAGAAGTGTTTTAGTTTTTGAGGGCTACATTGAAAACAATAAACTTCTCCAAGTGACATGGTTCAGTTACTGAACGTAGCAACACTGAGACGCAGATAGCACGGACTACTTAGCATCCTTCATAATCATATAAGTTGTCTCTTTTCTACGATGGCAGATTAAAACTATAAAAAGCTTATGTAAAATCTCCACCATTTTAGGTTATGCACGAAAGTGCTTTAATTTAGGACAAATTAGTCCCAGTTTTTAAACAGAGCTTTGTTTTTAAAGCATCTGGAGTGGTACCTATATACACTTGACTAAGGACTATTTCACGGGCAGTTCAGGCCAGCTAGACTGCAGCTGCAGGTCACTGTATTATTTTGTGTTGAGCGCTGGTTTTGATGCATTTTTGTCACGAAAGCAGCGAGCGCTCCCTCTGCGAGCGCCACCACAATTAAAGCAAAGCGGTCCGTCAGATCTTTTCAAGATAACTTTTTAGGTAACAAATTTAATCAAACTAAACGGGGAAGGGGCAACACGGATAACACACACCCGACCGCACGGCGGAGCGAAAAGTTGGCACCCGCGGGG
>NW_009259239.1:244171-256224 GCF_000687185.1 Egretta garzetta | reverse complement strand
TTCTCGGCAGGTATCGCCTCTGGGCTGGCCTCTCTTCGCTGGAAACGAAGCTGGGGGCGAAAAAAAAAAAAATAAAAAAAATTAATTGTTGTGTTTTACAGCGAAGAAAACGTTTGGAAGCTTTGTGACTACATCAGGAGTGGCGATCGATACCCTTTAGAAGAATTTTATGCTGTTTTCATATCCAATGACAGGAGGATGGTGAGTGGGCGTGCAGTGCCCTGAAGGTGGTGGCGGAGCCGTCCTGGCTTTTAGAGTCCATGGCCCCACGCGGGTCAGGCGTGGGCCCGGGCATTTTAGCTGCAGCCCAGCGTAGGTGAGACGTGGACCCAAGCCTTTAGGCTGCAGCCCGACCTGTAAGTGAGACATGGTCCAAAACCTTCTTGTAGCTCGTTTTGGCTCAGAGGTGTGCAAACCGTAGTGTGTAAGATCTTTTGGTTCTCTGATGCATTCAGGAACATGGGAAGAGGCACGATGCCCCCGTGAGCTGGGGGGGGTTTCTCCCCTGTAATCTGTCAGTAGGAGAACGATTGTATTACATGTTCCAGAGTAGTGTCTCCATCATGCTCTTGAAAGATAGAAACTAGAGAAAATATCCTGGCTGCAGCACAGACGTAAGCTGGTGAAGTTAGGCTAGGTTAGCAAAGAACTAACAAATTAACCTGAAATCAATCTGCATTAATCTGGGGAAGGTTTTATTACCTTCAGATTTATTCACTTACAACTTTCAGATTCCACTCTGGAAGCAGAAATCAGGACGTGGAGATGAGCCTGTTGTCTGGGTAAGGCACTCTGTTCTCTCTCAGTAATTTCGAGTGTGCACTTCTGTAGTTGATATCAACGGCATCAGACATGGGCAGTGTCAGCCATCTTTACTGTAACAAACTGTTCCATCTAAACATCAGGAAACACTTTTTTTATTGTGAGGGTGGTGGAGCATTGGAGCAGGTTGCCTGGGGAGATTGTGGAGTCTCCATCCTTGGAGATATTTAGAAGCTGTCTGGACGTGGTCCCGGTCAGCTGGCTATAAGTCTCCCTGCTCGAGCAGGGGGTTTGGACCAGATGACCTCCAGAGGTCCCTTGCAACCTCAACTGTTCTATAGTTTTGTATTAATTTTTATTACTCTTTTACAACAAATTTATAAAGAGCCTAAATCTGGTGCTTTTTTTTACCCTTCATAGTAAATTAACAGTGAGACAGTCAGTAAAATCTACAAGTGACAAACATTAACATTGGTAAGCGTACATAACAGACTTGTGAGAATGATTATCTGGATATTGTTGAGGCTACTAGCTTTGTAGAATTTTAAGTAGATGTCTGAACTTGTAAGAAGTAGATGTGTGAAAATATCCATGTAGGCCTGACAGAGGATAGAAAAAATATAAGCATTATGTGTATTCAGGTGTCAACAATTAAACTGACCGATAAATGGTGGCTTTGGAATGTTATTTGTTCAATGAATGTAATTCAGTAATTGCCACTGCAGAATTCCTTTCAAATATGTGTCATTACAGAGTTCTTTTAGTTAACTGGTATGGAAAAAAAACCTCTATTTTTTTGTGGCAATTTCTGTTTCTGAAATTCTGCAAAATAATCTGCAAACTTCTGAAGTTCTGTGATTCCTGAATCATTCATTCACTCCCAAAATATCAGTATACTTATAGTACAAAAAAGGTTTCGTTTAAAAAGAGATCCAAGTGTTATGAAGGTGATCTAATAGGAGAGTTGGGAAAGGCCACCACAGAATGTAGACTTCTGATAAAAACTCATGGATCGAAAGGTGTTTTAACGTTGATGTTTCAGTGGATCATGGGATGTGTAAAGCTTGTAGTTAATTTTTCTTATACCCTGTAATGGTTTCTTCTAAATACTGTTGCATACAGTTGTACATGTATATTGGTCTGGCAAAATAGCTCGCCTAAGATCCTTTTCATTCCAATCCCTTTGTGGTTAGGATTGTTTAATATTGAAAGTGTCAAAAGATGGTGCTTTGAACTCCTTTTGTGAGTGGATTTAATGTAAGCTTTAGTAAGCTGTTAACAGCTACCTTCAATTTGATTTTGGAAAACAGCAGTGTATGTACCTGACACCTAACATAAGTAACTCTCACGTCTCCAAACCTGTACCACACCTATGTTTCCTGCACCTCAGAACCCAAGAGTCAAGATAAAACAGTTACCTTGAAAAAGTGTGATGTAGTACCCACAGGTGGTTTTGCCCAGCTTCAAGACTTACTACAGCAATTCATCTTACTCCTGTGTTCCTCTTGATAAGAGCTGTTTGCTGCTTTTTGAGTTGCATGCTGGTTTTTTAGCTGCTTCTGGCAGCTAAATACTCGGCACTCAAATTCACAGACCATGTTGCCGCTGTTGCAGTAACATCTCTTACTAGAAGAGATCACTAGATAATTTTAGTGTTAAGCTATCATCTTATATTGTTGTGAGCTTTTATTTCGGACTGGGTCTAAGACAAAAACGCTTATCCCACTCAACTTCTCTGTTTTGGTGTGGGGCGTGAAAGAGATTTGCTGGTTTCTTAGGAGTAGTGTGCACTTGAGTTTAGCTGTCCAGCCTTCAATCAAAGGAGGCTACAAAGGGATGGGGAGAATACCAAGGCTTCTTGAAAGGCACGATGGGCAATACAGGCATTAGGAAATCTCTCCTGGTGCCGGAAATGTTACAGGCTTAACACTTAAATGGCAGAAAGCAGGATTTAAAGAAAGAATCATAGAATCATAGAATGTTTAGGGTTGGAAGGGACCACTAGTGGTCATCTAGTCCAACCCCCCTGCAGTGAGCAGGGACACTGCTAACTAGATCAGATTGCTCAGAGCCCCATCCAACCTGGCCTTGAATGTTTCCAGGGATGGGGCCTCCACTACCTCTCTGGGCAACCTGTTCCAGTGTTTTACCACTCTCATTGTAAAAAATTTCTTCCTTACCTCTAGCCTGAACCTACCCTGTTCTAGTTTAAAACCATTTCCCCTTGTCCTAACACAGCTGGCCCTATGAAAAAGACGTTCCCCATCTTTCCTATAGGCCCCCTTTAGGTACTGGAAGGCCGCAATCAGGTCTCCCCGTAGCCTCCTTTTCTCCAGACTGAACAAGCCCAACTCTCTCAGCCTGTCCTCATAGGAGAGGTGCTCCAGCCCTCGGATCATTTTTGTAGCCCTCCTCTGGACCCGTTCCAACAGTTCCATGTCCTTCTTGTGCTGAGGGCTCCAGAGCTGGACGCAGTACTCCAGGTGAGGTCTCACCAGAGCTGAGTAGAGGGGCAGAATCACCTCCCTCGACCTGCTAGCCACACTCCTCCTGATGCAGCCCAGAGTACGGTTGGCCTTCTGGGCTGCCAGCGCACATTGCCGGCTCATGTCTAGCTTTTCATCCATCAGTACCCCCAGGTCCCTCTCGGCAGGGCTGCTCTCGATCCTTTCTTCCCCCAGCCTGTATTGATACTGGGGGTTACCCCAACCCAGGTGCAGGACCTTGCACTTGGCCTTGTTGAACCTCATGAGGTTCACACAGGCCCACCTCTCCAGCCTGTCCAGGTCTCTTTGGATGACATCCCTTCCTTCTGGTGTGATCTGTAGGATCTGTAGCTTCTGCTTTTAGGAAGCTTTTTTTTTTTTCCACTCCCTTTGTCAGTTTCGCACTAACAGCTGTTTACAGCTGTTACATTTAACTACATGTAATTACATTTTGTTAATTACATTAACTACATTTTAACATTACCCTTCTTCCCAGGACTACCATGTTATTCTACTTCACGTTTCCAGCGGGGAGCAGAACTTCATTTATGATCTTGACACAGTGTTGCCGTTTCCATGTCCTTTTGACGTGTACAGTGTGGAGGCCTTTAGGTTGGATGACAGCCTTCGTCCAGAATTTCACAGGTGATGACATAAAATATAAAGACCATGAATGTTATTTCATGAAATCAAAAGTTGAAGTTCTCTTTGTGGATGGGTAGTGACAGAGGTCTTTTTGCTATACTCCAGTAAAATAAATGCACTGTGTTATTTTTCTAAAGCTTAGATGACCTTAGTCATCAAAAGCCCTTTTCTGTCCTACTGTAGTTTCTTGTTAACTAGTTAACTGCTTGGCACAATATTGCTTATTTATATATTTAATGAAATTAATGCTCCTTGATGCTTGCTCTTGTTCTGAGTGACTAATGCAGTATTGTATATGTGCATCTCTTGATACAATTTTGCATTACTATTCAGGAAAATCAGAATTATTCGAGCAGATTTGTACTTGAAGACATTTGCTTCAGACAGATCTCATATGAAGGATGCAAATGGGAAATGGCAGAAACCTCCTCCTTCATACCCTTGCATTCAAACTGCAGGTAAGCTGCCAGAGCTCCTGTTTCCTGCTTACAGTGTTGAATAACAGTCCAAGATGCACACAAGAAATAAATATGCTTCCATAACATGTGTCTGGAAGCACATCCAGCTAGCTGGCATGGTTTAACCCCAGCTGGCAACTAAGCTCCACACAGCTGCTTGCTCGCTCCCCTCCTGGGTGGGATGGCAGAGAGAACTGGAAGAGTAGAATTGAGAAAACTCATGGGTTGAGATAAGGACAATTTAATAGGGAAAGTAAAAGAAGTCATTAATTCACTGCTTCCCATGGGCAGGCAGGTGTTCAGCCATCTCCAGGAAAGCAGGGCTCCATCACGCATAACCGTTACTTGGCAAGACAAACGCCATCACTGCAAATGTCTCTCCCTTCCTTCTTCTTCCTCCAGCTTTATATGCTGAGCATGAGATCATACGGTGTGGGATATCCCTGTGGTCAGTTGGGGTCAACTGTCCCGGCCGTGTCCCCTCCCAGCTTCTTGTGTCCCCCCAGCCTCCTCACTGGTGAGGTGGGGTGAGGAGCAGAAAAGGCCTTGACTCTGTGTCAGCACTGCTCAGCGGTAAGGAAAACATCCCTGGGTTATCAACGCTATTTCCAGCACCAATCCAAAACATAGCCCCATACTGGCTACTATGAAGAAAATTAACTCTATTCCAGCCAAAACCAGCACAGTAGCTTATTATTTCATATGGAAAAATATAGGGCTATTTAGCACTTACAGGGCATTTAGCACTTCCTCTTCTAAACATGTGAAGTCTAGCATGCCTCCTGGCATTTACTGTTATCAAACGTTAATTACTGATCTTCATAAACTGAGCAGAGGATGGGAGGTAAGTAATACTTTTCTCTCATTACAGCAGGGAACTGAAGCAAAGAGGCCGAATAACTTGCTTAGGGGTTACAAAGGGAATTTTTAACACACTGATTATACAACACACTAGCTGGCAGGTCCTGTCCTGACAGAGCAGGTTATTTTGACAGGAGGAAGTTTTCAGGCTCTGCTCAGTGTGCTGGGTTTGCTGGCATGAGATATTTGAGGTTTCTCTACCAGGTGAATGGACCTGAGGACACTTTAAGGCAAACTGGCAAGTCAGCAAATTTTTCCTGAAGCCTTAAGCCTCTTTTAAGTGGTAGCCTAGATAATAGGCTCTGGGCCAAGCAGAGGGAGAAGTAAACACTTGCCATCTCTTCTGTTCTCTAGAGCTGCTTAAACTATGCTTATCACACAGCATTTGAGCTTATTCTAATCATGTGTTTGGCAAGCTGGCTAACATTCCCCATGTGTGTGTGTTCTCTCATTTTCTTCCCAGATGGAGAAAAGTGTGGTGAAGTTTTGCTTTGAAAGAGTTTTCATGTTATTGTTGCTTTTTTAATAATGCAGTACTGCTGTGTATTTATGTTGGAGAAGGCAGGGTCAAAGAAAAAAGTTCTGTGTTTAGGTCCAAGTTTGCTGTGGTTTTAAGTTGCTGGGAAGTTAACTCTTGATCTTTGTTTTGGCCTCTAAGGAAGCTTGGTGTTTCACACTAGAGTAGAAATTAATTATGAATGTGGGCAGGAGCACAGATGTAGTCTTCGTTGTGAAGCTTTAGTTGTTTTCTAGAGAATCGAGGTTATGAAGCACCTTAAATTTTATGTCTTGGTCCTTATCTTCAGTAAAGGTCTATACAAAGGTGGTGTAGCAAGCGGAGAGTGCCTGGACTGCAGTGGACGGTTCACTGTTAATTGGAGCCTCCTAGGTGCTGAGCACTTTCTGCCTGAGGAAACCTTATACTTGTGATAGTTGAGAGCTAATGAAAGTGTGAGGAATAAAGATCAGGCCAGACCAGGAAGGTGAAAACTTCTACTCAAATCAAAACAGTAGAAAATATCACTTGCAGATAGTAAGTTACAGAATGACTCAGGCAGTTGCAGGTGTGTACATGTACCTCCAGCTGTAGTGAATGACTCCATAGCTGCAAACCTTGTAACTCTCCCCTTATCCATCTTGCTTGACTGAGCTTTTACCTGACTGATGCACAGCAGCCACATGGTCTCAACCAACCTCCAGATTGTCTCTGCAGTGTTAATAGGTAGTGAAAGATACGCAGATCTTCAATTTCTCCCATGCTTTATTTCTTTGCCCTGTACCTTGCCACACTGAAAGGAACGTCCAGAGGTCATCCAGTCCAACCCCTGCTCAAAACAGGGGTTCCTTAGGACTCTATCCAGTCTCACTTGAACACTTCCACGGATGGAGATTCCACCATCTCTCTAGGCAATCTGTTCCAGTATTTGACCACTATCATGGTAAAAAAAAAAAAAAAAAATTTCTTTGTACCTAATCAGAATTTCTGATGTTCCAACTTCTGTTCTTTGCTTCTTGTCCTGTTGCCAGGCTCCTCCAAGAAGGCTCTGGCTCCATCTCCTCCTTGTCCTCCAATCAGATAGATCAGCAGAAAAGTCTCCCCTTCACCTTCTCTCTTTAAGACTGAACAGGCCCAGTTCTCTCAGCCTCTCCTTGAATATTGTGTTCTCCCATCCCATACAACTTGATGTTCCTCTTCTGGGCTCACTCCAGTATGTCAATGTTTTGGGGTGGTTTTTTTTGTACTGAGGAGCCCCAAACTGCGCACAGTATTCCAGCTCTGTGCTGACACGCTCTGGTCTCCTGGTCAGTTGGCTGAACGTTGCAGGTGAAGGAAACTGGTTACCTTGCGCCTGCTGAAGGTGGAAGGTCTTTCACAAGGTAGCTTCAAGATCTGGGTCAGAACAGGAGTAGATTGCATCAGACCTAGGATGGTCAGTTCAAGTTGTCTTTCATTCAGTACCAGTTTCTCCAGCTTTGTTTTTTGTCTTCCCTGTATTCACTTGAGATACCTTGTAATGATGCGTGCTTCAGTGTGCACAATGCTGGGAGTCAGTGAGGAGTCTGGGTTTAGCTGTCGTGGAACAATCGTGTGCTTTAACTTTTAGCTGAATCTAAGTCCTGTGCTTCAGTGATGTGGTTCCATAGATGAGCCCGTGTTCTGCAGGCCAACATACAGGTTTAGAAAACGTTGCTGTCAGCAAGTGGAACTGGTAATTCTCTCTAAAGGAAGAGACTGGTAGAGTAATGTCTCAGCACAGTTTTATCAGGCATAAAAGCACCTTATGTTATCATAAAAGAGCCTGGGGTATTAATGTTCACATCCATGCCAAATTCCATTGCAGAAAACTGTTTCCTCCCTGTTGTTTCACCTAAGATAGAGTATTCTGCTTTCCATGTTAATTTGTGTTTGCACAAGATTAAATTGCTTACATATTTAATGTTAGAGGTGACTGCACTTCAATGGCTGACAGAATTGACCACATATTGGTTTAGTATCAATTTATTTGTGAGGAACATTTAGATTATAGTATTATATTAATTTTTATATTATTAATTAATTAGTTTGCTGCTGTTTAGAATAGCCAAATTCCTAAGCTCTTGAGAAGATAATTACAAAAGCTGTGGTGGGTTGACCCTGGCTGGACTCCAGGTGCCCCCCAGAGCTGCTCTGTCACTCCCTTCCTCAGCTGCACAGGGGAAAGAAAGCATAACCACAGGCTCGTGGGTCAAGATAAGGACAGGGAGAGATCACTCAGCAATTGCTGCCATGGGCATACAGACTTGACTTGGGGAAAATTAATTTAATTTATTACCAATCAAATCAGAGTAGGATAATGAGAAATAAAACCAAATCTTAATACCTTCCCCCCACCCCTCCCTTCCAACCCTTGTGATTCTGTGATTCTTCCTGGGCTTAACTTTACTCCAAATTTTCTCTCCCTCCTCTCCCCAGCAGCGCAGGGGGATGGGGAATGGGGGTTGGGGTCAGTCAATCCCACGCTGTCTCTGCTGCTCCTTCCTCCTCAGGGGAGGACTCCTCACACTCCTTCCCTGCCCCAGCCCAGGCTCCTCTCCCCATGGAGCCACAGGCCCTGCCAGGAGCCTGCTCCAGCCTGGGCTTCCCACAGGGTCACTGGTACTATTGTGTTGCTACAATTTGCTATGTGTTAAAGCCTATTAATTACATTTATATGCACTGCTCTGTGTATCCCACGAGGTTTTTAAGCTTTTAATACCCTTGAAAAGGAGAGCATGTTTACTCTTGATATTAAAATACTGCCTCTTCTAGAGCAGGGCAGCTGTTAAGCCTGAATATAGCACTTTGGAAGAGTCAAGCATAAGTTAAACAGGACCATAGGTAGGATAATGTAATTACCCAGTGTGGAGCTGGGACAGGATACTTGGACCAGTGATACTTTTTTATGAAATACACTAGGAAATGTTTAATGGCCACAAAATTCCTTTTGGAATGGAATCAAGGAATCTTCATCAGTAACCAGTTCAGTATTTTTATTTCTTAATTCTTAATTCTCAAAAGGAATAATTCTTAAACTGGTGCTGCTCATGGGGTTGCAAAATAAAGCCTTCTAAAATAAGCTTGAGTCATAAATTCCAGTCTGTGCTTAGATGAAGTTTTTTTAAAGAACCTTACTAGCATTATTAAAACCCCCCCAAACACCACAACCCCAAACCAACCAACTGAACAAAAAACCTGAAACACCTCAATGTCTCATCAGAAATCACATGCTGAGTGCTAGGATTTTGCAGCTGGCTCTGGTCTAGCCATTTCCCAGAGCTAGGCCTCTCTGTTTCTTATGGACATTGCTCTGGCCTCTGTTCTGCTCGCCTCCCATGCGTGCTTGGAGAAGCTGGCTGACCTAACTGAGTGCGTGGTGCTTTCTCACCCAGCCCAATCCTCAAAGCAGTTCTGCTGGAATAAGCATACCTGAGCTGCAGCAGATTCCCCTGGTCCCACCTGGTTGCCAGTTGAAAGAAAACCGGGGCGAGTCTGGTATTTTGTTCAAATAATAAAAATTCAGAAGATGCGATTTGGTGCACAGAATCATCATTCATCAGCTGGCGAGCCTGGCCTGGGGATTTCTTTTAAGTCTTCTCTCCACAAATTAATGAGGTCTGATTCTGCTTAGTTCATGAGTGCTGATGAGATCAGCCCTCCTTACTGCAAGCCTGTGTAAAATACAGCTTGCACAGCGCATTTCAAAATCACTCAGAACAGATGGTCTTACCACTTATATACAACTGTTAGCATCAGGTCTAACACTGAAGAGCATTGGTTTGAATTTCAGTTCTCCCTAGGTGTTTGGTTTCACACTGGCAGGATTGATTTGTAAAGGCTTTTTGTTCTTTGTATTATTATTAGAATGCCTGGCAGTCACAAATGATGGGGTTTTACTTGGGGTTTTTTTTTGTTTTGTTTTGAAGAGCGTGAGTAGGACAGCTGAGAAATTGCGGAGGCGCTGTGTGTGACACATCTATGTAACAGGCAAGCTGCTAGGCAAAGGCCAGGCAGATGTCTGCGGTTTCTCTCTGTATCTCCTCTCTGAGGTGGTGGTAGGATCCTAGTGAAAGCAAAAAAGAAGCACTGATGTGGATATAAGTAGCTCACATGTACTTCATGGGATCCTTCTGCTCCTCATTTGAGAATAAAACTCTGGTCTGGCAAGTTAGGTCCCTACTTGGTGAGCTTTTGTGGAAGTAAAGAATCAAGTTGGGATAGAGGCAATAAAGGTACAACTAAAGATGGAAGTATTTAAATTCTGTGAGTGGCTTATTGACATTACACCACTTTCTGTGAAAGATAACTTAAGGTGACCAGCTTTGTTTTACACCAAAATGGACCGAGGTGGTTTGCACAGTCTGTTATGTCTCAGCGTCCTCCAGCTGAGTGTCGTAACAGCCTTTCTGACTCGGCCTGCAAAAAACACTTCTCTCCCTGCTCAGGCAAGGGAGGGGGATCTGAAGAGAACTGTAGACGCCTATGCAAGTCTGTGGAGAGCCCAACTTTCTAAGTATTTTAGGTGCCCCCAAGGTTAGGCAGCAGCAGAGCTGATCTTGGAGGCTTTGCTTCAGAGTTGCTCGCTTCTGGCAGCCCTTTGGCAGCTGTGGTTCTGCAGACTTAGTCCAAGGTCTGTGAGCCAAGCCGGGGCTTGGCTGAAACACTGCTTTCGAACTACTGTTGGCAGAAGCCACAAGTATCATGGCTAACCATGTCATCTGATAGTGCATGGCCTTTTATTTCATACCTGCTTGGGGAGAAAGTGTCAGACTTGATTAAAAAAATAAAATTATGCAGGACTCTTAGAATGCACCAGCAAGGTCTCAGTGACAGTGTGTGTGCCTAACAAAGTGGGTTTTGTCAAAGAGGAAGCATTGGCTCTGAGCACGCACAAATGCAAGCTAGGGTCATAGCCACAGCACCTGAGGAGGACTGCAAGTGTATTGTAAATATTAAAAAAAAAAAAAAAAAGTTCTGCTGCTCTTGACCTTGTATAAATGTTATATAAAGCATGCTCCTCCTTGCTTGGAAATTTTGGTTTGTCAACTGTAGCATCCAGCTGTCTCTTTTGTGAATTCTGCTGTTTGTCACTCTTCATCTGCTTCGGGAAGAGGACTTTGTGGTGTTCTCGTGCATTTTTGCCAAGCTGTTTCCTAAAGCTGCAGGGTCTAATGTAACATGCATGGCATTCAGATACAGCACATGAGTAAGAAGAGTGACATAGACTCTTATGTCCTGAAGTGAATCAAACAGGAGAGGTCTCACTATGTTTTTTCCTGTGAATAGCTCTTGTACTGCTTCAGTGCCACCTACTGACCGGTTCTTAGACCATCCGCGTGAGGAATGTTCCTGTTGGCCTTGTTAAAACAATTTTTCCTTCCATTAAACTTGTCTGTCTGGAGGATTGTGTTATGCGCTGCCCCAATCCTTCTGAATTTAAGAGAATATTTCACTTCCTACAGACATTGTGACAGCAACTTCCAAGTTGTTAACAGCAGCAGCTGTGTTTGTAACTCTACTGGAACAATCCCCTTTGGGCTTCGTTACCATTCACAGGACCATTTTGTGAAATTATTATTCTACTATGCTCAGTGCACATAAAGCGGGGAGTTATTATCTTTCAAATCTTAAACTATATGAAGAATCATGTACATTTTGAAACAGAAGCATCTGGGAGAAGACAAGTTGGGAATTGGAAAACCGGCTTACCAGTCTACCAGCAAGCAAGAGCTGTTAACTACTGCTAATTGTCCTTGAGCTACAACAGCAAATTGCTGGGCTTGTGCAATTTTAAATTCCCACATCGTCAGGCAGAAATTGGGCTGGTTCTGCCAGGCTTACTTCAGCAGTAGGAAGATGCTTGGCTGGGTATAGAATCATAGAACATTTTGGGTTGGAACGGACCCCTAGAGGTCACCTAGTCCAGCGCCCCTGGGAGTGTTGGAGCAGGGACACTACTAACTAGATCAGGTTGCTCAGAGCCTCATCCAACCTGGTCCTGAATGTTTCCAGGGATGGGGCCTCCACTACCTCTCTGGGCAACCCCTTCCAGTGTTTCACTACCCTCATTGTAAAGAATTTCTTCCTTGTATCTAGTCTAAACCTACCCTGTTTTTGTTTAAAACCATTACCCCTTGTCCTGACACAGCTGGCCCTGCTAAAAAGATTGTCCCCATCTCTCCTACAGGCCCCCTTTAGGTACTGAAAGGCCGCAATCAGGTCTCCCCGCAGCCTTCTCTTCTCCAGGCTGAACAACCCCAACTCCCTCAGCCTGTCCTCATAGGAGAGGTGCTCCAGCCCTCGGATCATTTTTGTAGCCCTCCT
>NW_009259239.1:242072-243872 GCF_000687185.1 Egretta garzetta | reverse complement strand
TCATTGATGAAAATGTTAAACAGCACTGGTCCCAGTACAGAACCCTGAGGGACACCACTCGTCACCGGTCTCCATCCGGACATCGAGCCATTGACCACTACCCTCTGGATGCGACCATCCAACCAGTTCCTTATCCACCGAACAGTCCACTGAATCCATAGCTCTCCAATTTAGAGAGAAGGATGTTGTGGGGGACCGTGTCAAAGGCTTTGCAGAAGTGCAGATAGATGACATCCGTTGGTTTTCCCTTGTCCACTGTTGTTGTCACTCCATCATAGAAAGTCACTAGGTTTGTTAGGCAGGACTTGCCCTTGGTGAAGCCATGCTGGCTATCTCGAATCACCTCCCTGGCCTCCATGTGCTCTAGCATAGCTTCTAGGAGGATCTGTTCCATGATCTTCCCAGGCTCAGAGGCCAGGCTGACACGTCAGTAGTTCCCGGGGTCTTCCTTTCTACCCTTTTTGAAAATGGGCGCAATGTTTCCCTTTTTCCAGTCCCCAGGGACTTCACCTGACTGTCATGACTTTTCAAATATCATGGGAAGTGGCCTGGCAACTACCTCAGCCAATTCCCTCAGGACTCTGGGATGCATCTCATCAGGTCCTATGGACTTACGTGTGTTCAGGTTCCTCAGGTGGTCACAAACCTGATCTCTTACAGTGGGAGGGGTTTTACCCTCCCGGTCCCCCTCGTGTGGTCCATGAGGACATAAAGATTTTCAACCTGCAGAGCCCAAAGAAGTTAACAAGAAAAGAATTAGGGGCTGACCTCAGAAGTAGTGAGAGCCAGGACTAGGCAAAGCACAAAGTTGTGCTGTAGTGTAGATGTGGTGCCAAGAGAGGGCTTCAGGGGCTGGATTGTGGCTGGGACTGCTGGGTCTGGGATTCCCAGACATCATCTTCCCTTCCTCGATTATGCTGTCCGTAATGGTAAGCCTAATTACACAAGCTTTTTGCAGCTGAAGCAAATTCCATCCTATGGATTTTATAATCCATTCATTAGAGCCTACTCTTGTTTGGTTCTTAATCCTTAGATGTGCACATGAATCATCCATGTTAAAATAAATACTTAAATACAGCAGGAAAGCTATAACAGTAAATCCGATGGCTCTCCCACTCTGTTCTTTAAACTAATTCTCTTCCGGTTTTCTTTTAAATGGGCATTTAAAAAGATTATTTGCGCAGATTGTCAGTGAGAACGTAAACCAGCAAGCCCACGGAAGTTTGTAGTCAGAGCTGAATAGGCTGAGGAATGGGAAACCTCTGATCAGCATGGTTCTGAGTCAGCAAAGCTTGTACCAGGCCAGCTCCAGAAAAAGGATTTATAAGGCACCTAAACCCAAAACAGCACACCAGCACTTTCCACAGACCTCTCTGGGATCCACAAATGGGACAGAATGGTTTCTACCTCTCCTGCAGGCATCAGAGCAGATCAGACTCCTGGCAAAGGCTGTGCTGCCATTCAGTGGGACCTGGACAGGCTGGAGAGTGGGGTGGAGAGGAACCTGATGAAGTTCAACAAGGGCAAGTGTAGAGTGCTGCACCTGGGGAGATTGAACTGCTGGAAAGCAGCTCTGCCGAGAGGGACCTGGGAATCATGGTGGATGACAAGCTGACCATGAGCCAGCAACGTGCCCTTGTTGCCAAGAAGGCCAATGGTATCCTGGGGCGCATTAAGAGGAATGTGGCCAGCAGGTCGAGGGAGGTTATCCTCCCCCTCTACTCTGCCCTGGTGAGGCCCCACCTGGAGTACTGTATCCAGTTCTGGGCTCCCTGGTTCAAGAAAGATGAGGAACTCCTA
>NW_009259239.1:239515-241764 GCF_000687185.1 Egretta garzetta | reverse complement strand
CTTCTTTACTTTGAGGGTGACAGAGCACTGGCACAGGCTGCCCAGAGAGGTTGGGGAGGCTCCTTCTCTGGAGATATTCAAAGCCCGCTTGTATGAAGTCCTGTGCAACCTGCTCTAGAAGAACCTGCTTTAGCAGAGAGGGGTGGACTGGATGATCTCCCGAGGTCTCTTCCAACCCTTGCCATTCTGTGACTCTGTGATTCTGTGTGATTTAAAGAGCAGTCATGGTTCCTTTTCCCTTGAAACTACGGCAGTTAACCTTTCCCTCCCTGACTTCATTCAGTGGTTCAGGATTAAAAAAAAAGTGTTTGCTCCCAGCCTAGGTTTGTGCCCTTCTTTGCCTGAGAATCCCTCTAGGCTACGGGCTGGGTTAGGCCAGGCCTTTCCTCCTGTCCGCGTATTCTGGCCTTGCAGTGGGCTGGGCCGTGTACAGCAAGGACAAAGTTCAGGGCTGGAGGGAAAGCAAATACAGAGCAGATAACTGTAGTCTGGGGAGTAACAAACTGTAGGTTTGCCAAGGGGCCAATCGCTTCTGAGAGATGATAAGCAACTTCCAGTTCTGACGGCTGCACTGATCCCGTTCCTCTGTAGTCAGTGCAAAAGCTGACTTGGTTGACTGACTTCGGTTCAGAACTTAATAGGGAATAATGTCTTCCCTGCTTTTGAGTAATCAGATTGTGTGAATGCGGGAAAACTACAAGCGCCTGTGGCATTGCAGTTCCCTGGGTTGGTTGTTATTTGCACTCCAGTTCTTTGACACTACCCGACCCTTTCTAGGCTGCTGTTGCAGGACAAAATCTTACTCTTTCCTACACATACTAGTTTCTAGTGACTAAAGGTGCGTATTGATCCAGTAAGGTGATTATTGCCATGGGCAGAGAGATGGATCAGGAGCAAAAGCAGTATTTCAGAGACTAGAAATAGATGTTTCCGTAGCACTGTACAATTTGCAGAATCTTGCCGGACTGCTGCTCAGCAAGTGTGCTACGACCTCTTCACTGTTTTGAACTGGGGGGGGGGGTCGGGCATTTTCTTGATAGACATATACGGGTGGTACAGAAGCTGCATCAGGAACTTAAATATTTCCCTTTTCTGGTCTTTTCTTAGACTCCAAGATGAACTTGGATGATTTCATCAGTATGAATCCCAAGGTGGGATGGGGCTCGGTGTTTCCCCTTCCAGACTTTGTGCATCGATTTGGCAGACAGACTGATTACAGCTATTCCTTGGAAGGACAGTGAACAAAGTTCTCCCTGCTTCTGTTTTGAATGGGTGTGTTTTGTTTTGCTGCTCTTACATTGTATTTATGGTTCACATTTCCTTACATGGAGTAAGTATTTGGGCAAATAGAATACCTAATCAGAAATATCATGAACTGAATAAAAACTTTTATTTTGATTATGTAAGAATGAACTTGGTTTTTATCATGTTCGAATCAGAGGCAGACATCCCACCATAAGCACATTGCTTTTCCATCTACTGTGCTCAAATTGAATAGAGCATTTATATGCTGTAAGAAAAGCTTTTGGGAAAAGATACGCATAAAATACTGAACAATGCAGCTTAAATTGTTAAATGTCGACACATTTTAGAGGTGAGATACAGTATATTTTCTTATGATTTCTGTCACTGACATAAACAGATGGTGCATCTCAGTTTAGTCGCTAACTTTTATCAATTAGGCTTATTTAGCAGAAGCCCAAAGGCCAGACCCACAAAGGGAACATAGATTTAGTAGTGCAATCTTGAACTCCCAAGCACCAGGTAAGTATCTAAGTTTCTGTGCTGTACGAGGAGAGAATTAAATGCCTGCCATTTCAGTTAAAGTGTTGTAGTGCTGATGGTTGCTGGAAGATGCAGTTGCTTTTCCTGCTTACACTGGCTGCGTGTTCTCACCAGCCCCATGTGCTTGCACTTGGCGTTTGTCTGGCCCCATGGTAATCCAGGGTAGGAAGCTGAACCGACAGAAAGAAGCAATATTTTTTTTCTGTCAGGAGAGAATTAAATGCCTGCCATTTCAGTTAAAGTGTTGTAGTGCTGATGGTTGCTGGAAGATGCAGTTGCTTTTCCTGCTTACACTGGCTGCGTGTTCTCACCAGCCCCATGTGCTTGCACTTGGCGTTTGTCTGGCCCCATGGTAATCCAGGGTAGGAAGCTGAACCGACAGAAAGAAGCAATATTTTTTTTCTGTCTCTTAGCTGCTCAAACTGGCTTGCCGCGAGGTCAGACAGCTGCTCTTGCTGGTATAA
>NW_009259239.1:232596-238808 GCF_000687185.1 Egretta garzetta | reverse complement strand
GGTTGGGGGGAAGGGAATGAGAAAGCCTCTGCCGTACGGGGTCACTTGCTGCTGAATTTCCTTAGAGGTGGTATCAAGCTGCATCCTTGCAGGGGAACCCAGGAAAGCCATCATGTCGACTGGGGGTTTGGAGCAAAGTCTCCCATGTCATGGAAGAGTGCCCTAAACATGGGATTACAGAAATAGGCTCAGATGGGGTATTTAATCCTCTGGGTTTGGACCTGTTCTGCTTTACTTACTGGCATATCACAGAATCACAGACTGGTAGAATAATTCAGGTTAGAAGGGTCAGGCGGTCTGTAGTCCAATCTCCTGTTCAAATCAGGTCAGACAGGCCACTCAGGGCCTTGGAAACCTGTGGGGATTGAGACTACAGTAAACACTTGCGATGGACCTCAGCCTTGGTGAGGAAAGGCACAGTAATGGTTTTAAGTATTAAGGGATCATTTTATTTGTTAAGTACAGAAAAATATAAAAACTTCAGAGATACTTGTATGTATATTACTGTTACATAGGTGTTTTGTTATATACATATTCTATTATTGTATCTCCCATCAGCTTCAGAGAATTTACTCAGCATGTAAACAGCAGAGGCAGACCGTTGAACAACTGTGGGATTGATTCACTTCATCCACACATCTTTTTCTGTGTCGTAAAGGCTGGCCGAATGTAGAAACTTACACTTTCTGTTGCCAGATGCAGCACAGCTGGTTGGCTGTGCAGATAGGCTGCTGCCACACGATTTCCCTGGGTGCCAGCACAGGCTACAGATAGAAGGCCAGTTGTCGGGGCACTCATCTGCGGAGTGGGAAAGTTCATCTGTAGTTTCTGCCTCTGTGAACCAGCTTCACGAGAAAGTGGAACTTGGGATTCCTGATAAGCTAGTGCTCAGAGCGCTTCCCGAAAGGGGTTAACTCTAAATTTAACCAGCTACACCTGTGTAGAAGGTCTGATTTATTGGTGTTTGGATGAAATAGCAGCTCTTTCTCCATGACGTTGATGTGGCAGGCATGCTTTGAGTGAGTGAAGACGTCGTTACTATTTTTGAGTGATGTCAAGACTGGTTGTGAATGTGCACAGCAGCAGAAATTTGCCTGCTCAGCACCATATAGATGCTAACCCAGTGCCCAGGGCATTGCACGCACTGTCCGGGTTAGACAGGAGCAGAACTGAGAATTTAAATATCCACATTTTAGATGAATGGGTTATGTTAAGCACTTTTCAGCCTTCAAGTAAGTGATTAAATCTCATATACACAGAGTTCCTGTGCATTGCTCAACAGACCCTTTAAGCTGTTGCGGAACATTAGGTTCTCATCCCTCCCTACTTGAGTATGTCGTTTGATTTAAATACTGCACTGCTGTCCTCCACTGGTGCCTGAAATCCGTGACACACTCCCTTTAGTGGGGCTCAGACACAGGAATTTGCCTGGTTTAATCTAGTTTCAGGATCAAGGCTGTTAAGGAGGAGAACAGTCACAACCATTATCCAGAATATACTAGTTTTAAAAAAAAAATCAATGTGAAGAGACAGTCCTTTTTCTCTCTAATCATTCTGAACAGATGTTTAATTTTACGTATCGCAGGCTGGATGTGTGTGATGATAGCTTTTCTGTAATTGACAATCCTTTTGTAGCTTTTGTAAAAAGTTGTCATTCCAGAGGGGTGGGTGAAAGCCAGAGAATGATTTAATTCAGTGCTGAGGATGCTGATACTGTGGTGCTGTCTCCGTAGCCCTTCAAGCCTGGTGGTATTTCATCACCATTTCAGAAGATGTGCTATCAGAAAGACAGAATTCAGGAATAGGCCAAGTGCTCATTTAGGGCCCCAAATACAAAGAGGAGCCACTTGCTTCACCATAATTAGCAGACACCAGCCCTTTTCCTAATGCTGATTAGCCCTGGTGTCCCATCAGAGGGACTAAGTGAATTCCCTCCCCTCTTGCTCCTTTCTCTCTCCAATTAGCCCTTGTCCTGACTGTTTTGGGCAACTTGCCATGTTTAACCTTTCTGCTGTCCCCTCAGCCTGCCGCGCCAGGTGGCCCCACCGGCGTGGTTTACTCGCTGAGCACCACAGTACGTTGCAGACAGAAAAGCAGAGTTTGTTGAGAGCCACTTTGCCGAGTGCCTGCAGAAGCAGCTCACCTCCAAAGTACAAGCAAAGAACTGCCACTGTAAAGCTGATGGTGAGGAGGCAACTCCACTGCCAGACATCACTAATTACCAGCTCTCTGATCACCGGTGTATTTAAACACCTAAGATTCAAGCGACTTTATACCATGGGC
The DNA here is from genome assembly GCF_000687185.1 of Egretta garzetta. Taxonomy (NCBI): domain Eukaryota; kingdom Metazoa; phylum Chordata; class Aves; order Pelecaniformes; family Ardeidae; genus Egretta; species Egretta garzetta. The sequence goes on along the minus strand of NW_009259239.1, from coordinate 236,525 downwards.
ATACGTACGTACGGGGTACATCACACGGCAGAGCATGACTCAGTGGTCCTCGGGTACAGCTCCAAGCTGGCCTGGTAGAGCCACCCAACCGAAGTGGTGCTCTAGGGAGAGCCTCGCTCCGTGGTGCAGGGGAGCTGGGCCATTGCTACTAGGAGATCTGAAATAATATGAAAACTTTGACATCACTGCAGGGCTGGTTTGCTGGGGTGCACTGGCACAGCAGGATCAGCATGTGCTCACCTATACTCCATGCTGCCCTCGAGAATTTTAATCTTCCCTGTGTCCAGATGATGTCCTGATGCATCCAGCACAAAGACGTGCTGCTTGTTCACTTTCAGTGCGATGGTTTCTTAGTGCAGCTTAGCTTTCCATTCCCTTTCAGCCTTCTTTACCTTGTCCTTTCCCACAGTGAAGTCCTCTGTTGTCCAGTTACCACATTATTTATGTGCTGAGAGCCCCTCAGTGGTGGCTTTTTGGGATAGGTCGCCCTTGAGTCAGGCATTGAATAAAATGAGGAGAAACCCCCCTGCCGGCAGGTCTCCCAGCTTCTGTATTTTGTTGGTCGACGGAAATTCTCCCACACTTTTACTTCTAGACATTGTAGGGCAAGACCCTGATAGCCTTACACTCGTAATGGGGGGACATCTATCTCATGGGTAGTTCCTCTCGCCTCCATCAAGCTATTGATGCAGTAAGCTGCAGCATGAGACAGGACACCCGCATCTCTCCTGCCTTTTTCTCTTCTTCGCTGCTGCTTTTTAGTTAAGAATGTAGTTTATTTGATAACTAACCTCTTTTATTCACCTGTTTGGGACTTCAGAAAAAAAAAAAAGCTGTTTTTTTCTGGCACGCATTTGCTTTGGTCAGCACGTTTTTGCAAACTTATACATGGCCATGTCTGTCTTGAGAAAATACCATTTCTCAGCTGGCCAGCAGAGAGAGCAGTCAGCATTCGGTGGACGTGCGGGTTGGGACGCTTGGCTAGAGGCGCTCCCCTGCAGGCTTGGCCCTGCCAGTAGCTGTTACAGTTAAAAAAAAATAATTCTGATGGCAGTGCAGAGGCGATCCGTATCTTACAAGCTTGGGGCTAAAGGGTTGTGTATTGCCCTTGGCTGCCTGAGCCTGTAATGTTGGTGCAAGTCCTTCCTGTGCATCAAGGACATCAGCAAACCACCTACCAGTTTTTGGGGATGGGTTCAGCATTCACAATCTCTACCAAAATGGGTGTGTGACACCTTAGAATACCAGACTAATTGCTTCGCTATCAATTTATGGACTTCAGAAGCTAAATTTAGGCACCTGGGATGCTGCAGTCTGATCTGCGCTGTTAAGGAGGCAGGGAGGCACTGGGGTGCATTTGTATGAACCAGATTCCAGGATGAGAGCCCCGGTCAGGACATTTTGACCTGCGTGGCCTCCTCTCCTCACCCCCTCGTCCAGCCAGAGCCTCGTGTGTGTTGCTCTCCAAACATCTTCTGTAAGCGGCCATCTCTGGGGTCCGCTTTTCTTTTGTTAGAATTACTTTGGTCCAAATTGTCTCGTTTTCCATAGTTTTTTCCCCTGCCTTTTCAGCAAACATGGGTTGTAGACTGAGCGACCTGAGAAAGTTGCACCAGGGAAGAGGAAGGAGGTGGGAAAATCCCACCGTATCCCTGCAGGAGTCACAGTTACCTCCCACCAGCTGCCTTGCAGAACCGTTACTGAGACACCGTCCGTGACCCGGGTGGTGGCTGTCCCCTGCGACGGGTGCGAGCCACGCTGCCGGAGGGCAGGACCTGCAGAGCATCGCTTCACGCGTCACCTGGCTGAGCAGATGGCTCCAGCTTTGGTGGGGTTGCCCTCCTGCGACACTGTGGATTCACAGGCTTGGAGAATCTCATCTCCTCTCGAGGTGAAACCTGTCTGGACATCTGTCCCTCTTCAGGTAATTACCTGCTCAGAAATTTGAGGGAGAGAATGCTGGTGATTGTCTTCTCCCTTCTGGCCTCCTCCTCATGCAGGAGTTGGGCCAGTTGAGGCCAAGGTTAATGAAGCATACCCAGGGAGCGAGTGTCTGGAGACATCTGCTGACGCTTGCTCAGCAGCTGCGCGCACCCTGCCCCGTGGAGCTCGGCTCTCGGTGAAGGTTCTCGTTTGTCATCATGGAGTCAGAAGCGAAGCACTCCACACAAATGCAGCCTTTCAACAAGTTAAGTGCTGCTGCAGTAGTGGTTCTGGAAAATCTCTCCAGTTTGACCTAAAATAAACAAATATGGTTGCTTAAGTATCCTCAATGTTTCCTTATACTTACAGTAGGAAATACCTTGGATACTGAGGGCAGCTAAAACAAATCTTACTTAGTTATCTAAGGCCTCTGGCAAGTCCCTGAGTTTCTGAGTGAGCTAAGCCACTTCCTAGGCATGAGGCGTACCGAGCTTTGTTTTATAGCGACACAAATAAGCATTCAAAGGACCTGAGCTGTGAACTGTCGCTCACAAAGTGGGAGTGAAGCAGCATTATTCACCTGAAGCTCATTTCGAGTGTCTGGCGCTGGTGCAGAGGGAGATGAGCAGGGTGTTTCCGACGAGCCGGATTCCTGACATTATATTACTTAAAAGCAGGAAGCGCTCATTTGGCCTGGTTCAGCGTCATACCGGCCTTCCCATGCAAGGCTATATCTGGAACCCAAACACTGCAATAAGGCAGGAATCATTATATGTTGGGTTTTTTTTTTAAACAGCCTACACAGTAAGAAGATGGTAGTTATCTCAGCCTTCCCTTCTTTTTAGTATGCAATTGTGGTACCGAGCTTTGTTTTATAGCGACACAAATAAGCATTCAAAGGACCTGAGCTGTGAACTGTCGCTCACAAAGTGGGAGTGAAGCAGCATTATTCACCTGAAGCTCATTTCGAGTGTCTGGCGCTGGTGCAGAGGGAGATGAGCAGGGTGTTTCCGACGAGCCGGATTCCTGACATTATATTACTTAAAAGCAGGAAGCGCTCATTTGGCCTGGTTCAGCGTCATACCGGCCTTCCCATGCAAGGCTATATCTGGAACCCAAACACTGCAATAAGGCAGGAATCATTATATGTTGGGTTTTTTTTTTAAACAGCCTACACAGTAAGAAGATGGTAGTTATCTCAGCCTTCCCTTCTTTTTAGTATGCAATTGTGGCGACGTGCTTCCCACCGTTTCAGCTTGGCTGCTGAAATGGCAACGCACCAGCTCCACGCTTGGAGCCATCCCGAGAAAATGTTCTGCTGCGGCTTTTAACCATTTAGCTGTAAAGCTCCCTCCGCTTCCACCGTTCTTAACTGCTGGGGTGAAGCAAGGGTTTCCAGTCCTTGTTTATAGCCAGTGTAATCGGTTCAGCTATTTATACTGTACTCATCACAGAGCCCTTTGCTGTATGAAATGGTCACAGTTATATTTATACCCGTGCAAAAACAAAGTCATCACAAATCAAGGAGGCGACATTCAGAGTATTTCTTCCTTTCTCCCTGGTGCCATTTCTTTGGCAATTCAAACTTTTTATCGGGCAAAATCACGCTCCTAGGAAGAAAATACAGCCCGCTGTAAGTCATGAATCCCACTGGCGCTTATCTGCACTTGATTTTTGTCTCGCATGAAGTAAATGCGACTATTTAGTCAAGTAGCTTCTACCCGCTGCTGCCTCGGTATGAAGGTGCGGCGCTGCCAGCAAAGTCCATAGAGCTGTCTTAGTACAGCTGAAAGCTGAGTTTGATCCGCTCTGCCAGAGGTACTAAAAATACCTTTTAATATGCTAAGGTGTGTGCCTGGCCAGAAGTTGTTTTCGAACGCATCTTCCATGGGGTTGCTACAAAGTAAAGGGAGCCCGACCAGCTCGTTCCTGAGATGTGAAATAAGCTGTGCTGGTAACGGCTGCGGGGGTCCGGCCCCTCTCCTGGCTGGGGGGTGCCAGCACGA